>NC_086446.1:220129551-220433717 GCF_028390025.1 Pseudophryne corroboree
GTTACCATGGTCTCTAACATGAGCTTAGATCCCACAGATACAGCACATCAATAGTAAGTATAGGTATGGCTCACGTTTTAATTAAGAGAATAACATAATAGCATGGTCAAGTATAGAGATGTTGCACTGCCCTGGTTGGCTAGAATTATGGGTAGACTGTCTGCAATATGGGTTACTGTTGGGTTGCATTTAGCAGGAGTCTGAGTGTCCAAGGCAGCTCATCATGTTACTGTCCCATGGGCAACTCTGTCTAACTTGAAGTCACCACGGAACTTTGAGGGAAAAAACTCTTGGGAAAAGGGCAACGTCTGGTAGAAGCACATACTTTAGGGTCATGACATCTGTACAGTCATTCCAAGTGTAAGTCAAAGCAGCCGAGCAAATGAAGATGCATTGACTAAAAAGAATTCAACCTGTTCTATGAGGACCCACTTTCAACAAAAAGGGTCTGAGAAATCCACAGAGCAGAATGGTATCTGGTTGTATGGTGTAAATAGCTCATCCCACCATCACTTACTATGCACATTTCCAATGGCTTGCTCTGTAGGAACTTTCTCCTTCATCGTGTCCAGAACAAAAGGAAAGGGTGCTTGTGTGCTAATTTCTAACAGTAAGAGGTTTTGTCTGGTGCGGGCACATTATTAATAAATCTTAGTTTAGTTTAAGATAATTTTCACTGAGAAGTAGACATTATTAAGTTATTTCGTTTATTAATTGGAGCAGATCTCCCAAAAGTTTAATTTTTTGCACCGAACACCGACAAGGTCAATACTAATGTGTATTTCATAGTAGTGCGTGATTATCTTCACCCCTTGGTGTTTCCATATTATGGTCAGTACCTGTATTGATGCCTTGTAAAATTTTGTCTTCGCTGTTGGGGAAACTTGTTGTTTGTATTCTTATTTTACTTTATCCCTGGGAAAAACCTCAGGCAATCACTGCATAACTTTCCTTTTCCTACCAGTGATACCCATGAAGTGGATATTCCCCTGAACACCCGTGTGGGCACGAAACGTTACATGGCACCCGAGGTTCTAGATGAAAGTTTGAATAAGAACCATTTCCAGGCTTATATAATGGCTGACATCTATAGCTTTAGCTTAATCATCTGGGAAATGACCCGTCGCTGCATCACTGGTGGTAAGATGTGTGTGTTGGTGTGACCGGTGTGAAGCCGCTTCTGAAAGGTTACCACGACCATACTGTTATATCACGCTGAAAACTCTGTAGCAAATAACAAACTGATTCTTAAAATTCTTTGATGTCGTTTCTTTTTGTGTGTGTGCACACGTGTTTTTATTTTAGAAATAGAACCCTGGGTCTGATTTAGAGATGTATGCTAATGCATTCGCAGCTGCAATCCCGTACGCAGCTACTGTGCAATAATATATGCTAATGCTATAGCCGCCCAGAAATGTTTTCAGACTGCCCCAGGTGGCTTCGCAGAGTCACATGCAACTACCCCATTGTCTTCCCCAAACAGTACCTTACTGTCAGTCACTTTGCAAATAAATCCTCACTGCGAGCAGCATCGGATAGGTAACTGGGCACATGCGCGCTGCGACCGTGACACATTCTCAGTCGGCAGATAATCACACATGGAGATAAAGTGGATGGAGATAAAGTACCAGCCAATCTGCTCCTAACTGTCATTTTTCAAACACACGACATGGCAGTTAGAGGCTGATTGTCTGGTACTTTATCTCCGTCCACTTTATATCCGTCTAAGGTAAATGATTTGTGGGTACACTGAGAAAAGTGTTTCCATAGCATTTCTTTGGGCCCCTTTTCAAAGGAAGTACTGAGACAATAAATACTGGAGGAGATGTACTAAGCAGTGAAAAGATTGGAGAAGTTGCCCATGACAACCAATCAGCTGCTCTATATAATTTTATGGTATGTAAATGATAAATGTTACTTCAATGCTGATTGGTTGCCATGGGCAACTTCTCCACTGACTCACTTCTCCCCCACTGAGTGAGAATGCTGTTCTAAAGATGCCACCAGTCGGAATAACATTTTTCTTGTTGAGTCAGGATGAGGATGCTGTAACTTAAACCCTAAGCAGTAAATTGCTTTCTGTTTATAAATGGAACATTTCTTATTTACACTTTTTTCTAGGTATTGTAGAAGAGTATCAGTTGCCATATTATGACATGGTGCCACATGACCCATCCTTTGAGGACATGCGAGAAGTTGTGTGCATGAAATGTTTACGGCCCACGGTGTCAAACAGGTGGAATAGTGATGAAGTAAGTGCTTCTCACAGCTGCAGAGAGTATGATGCATGTTCCAGTTCATCTTAAGTCTTGAAAGTCATTACTTCTGTGTGAACAGTTGTGTAATTTTTTTAAATGGATAAATATATATACACGCTGTGAATGGATTCTTATCTATTGCTTAAAGTACAAGGCAAAGCTCTGCCTCCCTCCCCCTACACACACACACACACACACACACACACTCATCTGCACCTATTTAAACAACACACTTTGTAAAAAATAAAGCAAGGCATTTTATTATACAGTTTAGCTTTTAAGTGTATGCATTATGGGGTCTAATTCAGACTGGATCGTAGCTGTGCAAAAACACGGACATTTCCGATCAAAATCTTTGGCACGAAGGGGAACGCCCAGCATAGGGCAAGTCTGCCCCGCATGCCAGGCCCTACCCCAGGCAGAGGCGATCGCACAAGTGAGATGTCGTCGCATCTACCAGGTCTAAAATAGACCCATGATACGGTTTAGTTTATAATGGTTCCCCCCATAAAATGTTTCAAACTATCATTATTCGAAAATTGATCACCTGTATTAGATCACCGCCTATTCTGTAAGCGCATAGAGCCCCCTGGCTTTATTGTCCTTTAGAGGCCGCTGCATACAAACACTGTGTGTGATTCTGGGTAACTCACAAGTTGCAGTGCGCATGGCTCTCGCTGATTTCAGCATGCACATGTGCCAAAGAAAGGTATCTGCTTCTGCTCTTGCACCAGATCAACTATATCCACGTGGACAGACATTGCTAGTGCGTGGGTTCACACTAACCGTGACATGGTCATTGGTGGGTAACATCTTTGCAGTGACCATGTGAGCACACAGAACTCTTGCGGCAGTGTTGTGGGCTCCTGTACCTCTGTAACGCCCAATAAGTGACTGGCATCTTAGTGAACAGTGTAAGAGATATACCCATGTGTGGCTAGAGAGTAGGCTGAGGTGACACCCGTATCTGGCACACACCTTTACCATATCAGTAAGTGTGAATCATTTCCATGTGTATTCGGTAATGCTTAGTCCTAGTATGAACATTTATTCATTTGATGTGTTTAGTGCGGATTCTAAAAGCCCTTAAATGTGCTTTGAGGCTAATTGTCTAATAAATGAAGGAAATTGACCTATTCCCACACACACACTTTCTGGCAAGAGTTCACTTCTTTGCTTTGTGTCAGTTACAACATTGCCTGCAGCTTGCAGAATAATTGATGCCTTGTAAAATAAATGGAGTTCTATAGGACAGTACATTAAAGACTAAAAATACCCTGCTGCATGGATTTTTTTTTGACACGTTAATGAAAGTGCCTGTAACGCTCCGATAAAGCCAGGACAAAGTACAACATTGTGTCTCTCTTCTAATGAGCACTGGTTTTTAATACCCGATTAAATTTGCACTAAGTTAATGGTTATCAAATATATTATTACATTGTTTTAGAACCATATCTGTAGTCGGCCAGATAAAACTGACTGCCTGAAGGCTCTGTCACTGTAAAAACAAGACTGTATGCTCACTACCCATTTACCTATCACTATGTTTGGAACCCCCAGTGTGAGTAGCTTTCTGTGCTGGGGACTGTAAACATGGCTACATTTTATAATACGTTTCAGCGTATACTGTAGTAACTGAGAGCATGTTTGTTTTAGAGTCCATAGCAACACCTAGACTGTAAATCATTTTTTCTTATTTATTTTTAAGATTGTGGTAAGTTCTGCAACATTTCTGTGTTTGGACACCTTTGTTTAAACATATTTAAACAAGTGTTTTTTGAGTTGTGTGTGTGTAGTATGTGCTGTGTATGTTATAAAGATAAGTATTAAGCATACTTACCTACTCTCCCAGTTCCTGTGGGAGACTCACGATTTTTCGGGTATTCCCCTGCACTTCCGGAAGAGTGGGTAAATAAAGGGAATCTGCAATCCCCGAGGAGGGGCGGGACTTAATGATGCGACTATATGCTAATCGCATCATTTTAGTTCTCCCTCATATGCAAATATGAACCAATTGTGGTATTTTCCCTGTAATGGGGTAGTGCCTATTGACATGCTTCTCCTCTCTGGTCATCACCCGGAGAAGAAGAATTAAAAGTATGTGTATGGTATTAGCTCCGCTTTCTTGAAACCAGAATCCAGAAATCTGCAGGAATTGGACAGGGGGAAGGAGTAAACGGCCAATTCAACTGCTAATGTCTGTATCACATTCTCAGTAGGTGCCGCCTCCTACAGTAAACCAAAGGAGCACTTCTGCACAGTTATTATTAGCTATGGTAGTTCATTATTATCCTGTGCTGTGTAAGTAAAGACAGTGGTAGTCCAAGTTCTGTATACCAGATTCCCCAGCATGCACTAATTTTGACATTTACTACAATGTATATATAAAGCTGTAATTCCTTTTCTGTTTCTTTATCTTCAGTGCTTGAGGGCAATCTTAAAGCTAATGGCCGAATGTTGGGCTCAAAATCCAGCATCCCGTCTCACAGCTCTAAGGATCAAAAAGACGCTTGCAAAGATGGTGGAGTCTCAAGACGTCAAGATTTGACAGTGGGAATATCTGTCATCAGCATTAGGACTCTGAACAGAGGGAGCAGAGTGCGAGAGGGGGCAATTGAAACTTCAGCCTTTCCTACCTGTGGCATTTTGCTGGCTGCTATATAATGACTCAATACAGTACTATGTAGAATTTTGTGCCGAGGGCAACTCCTGCTCATTGGGAGCCTCTGTCTTTGTCAGATCAGAAATATTTTTGTTTTTATATTTTATCAAGACTTCTATCAGATTTCAAAGCTCCAGTTTAATGAGTAATGAATTGCATGCTCAAGCTATATTGCTTTCTGTGAAAGCAGCAACCAAGATAAAATCTTTTTTGTTTTTGTTTTTTAATAATTTTTTTTTCATTGCTTACACACCCTGGTGGATGGTGGAGAAGAAACGTGAGCGTTGCCTTTGTAATATCTGTACCTTTCATGCTCAAAGCAAGAATTTTTTATTGTGCCAGAAGTCATCATTTTGCCTTGTTTTAAAACTCAAATTATTATTTTTTTTCCTTTTTATGAACCCATTAAAATGCCAAACATATTCTTGATATTACTCATAAGCTTCCCATCTTCACTGTAGAGAAACCACGGACCTTTCGGTAAGAGTGAACGTAATATTCACGTTGAAGTAGTACCAGCTTCGTTTACTTTGCTCTAATATGGTCTAAATGTCTGATAAAGAATTTATGACTAAAACACAATTTGATTCTGTGAGTTGGGGTCTAAGAAACCTCACAAGACTTTAAACATATTGTTGTACCAAACAATCTAAAATGATGGCAGTTCATTCAAAAAGCTAATAATGAACTTGTATTTTTTGTTGCCAGTGTAAGTCTGAAAAAATATGTAATAACTAATATGTATCTTATGCTTATGCTAAAGATGGAAATTGGAAATCTAGAAAAGAAAAAAGTATAGAAATTTATTTTATTTAGTGCCACACACAAGCCATTTATTCTATACATTTTACTTTTTAATGCAAAGAAATTATTTTGTTATATTTATAAGGCTTTTTGTGCCGAATACTAACAAATGTAATTTAATTTGATGGTTCAGTGAACTTTACTATGGGGGACATTTACTAAGCAGTGATAAGAGCGGAGAAGTGAGCCAGTGGAGAAGTGCCCATGGCAACCAATTAGCATTAGTGTGTCACCGTGAACATACCGAGAACACTTATCACTCGCATCTCTAGTGTTGCTTTTAATTGTCAGCCAAACTGAAGACCGTGCCAAAGCAACACTATTCAGTGTGCACTGAAATAGGGATGGTCACCAGTGGGTTAAACATGGTGGTTAACGTCAATGACATGAGTACGGGTTGCCTTCTGTGCCATTAATTGTGGAAAAGCATCAGATCTCTAGCATCGATGACAAGACCATCGACCATTGGTGGCTGTTAACCCTCGATAGCCAATGGCCATACCTACACTAAAATGTTTTTCCAAAATAATTATCTAGCCACAGTGTGAGGGCTGTGTGAAAACAAAACTTATTCCTGCTTTCAGTAAACCTCATCTCCTATAGAGGTGTGCACAAAAAAATAATTAATGAGAACCTACTGAAAAATCACAGGTGTGAGACCACCATTGAAGTAATGGAAAGGGAAGAATGCTGTACTGTGATTTATTTATTCATTTTCATCAGTCCCGTTTTTTGTTCCAAAATGGCCAGATTATTGTGCATATAGGCACCTTTCTGTTGTAGAAAATAATGAATTTGGGAACCATTGTATATATCTATAAGGAAACTTGTCCCCCAACTTTCAGACTATTTAATTGTCTGAAGTACAGTGCTTTCGGTGTCCATAATTCCATATTTTGTTGAGTTTGTTATGCTTTTTTTATTTTATAAAACAATATGGTGTCCACATACCTATAAGTGCTTTTACCTTGTGTCTTCAGTTATGCTTAATTTTATTAAAATGCCTTAAGGAAATTAATAGTAATATCCATTTCAGTGGCAATATAACATTGGGTCTTAATCTATAGAACCATACATTGGGAACTAAAGAGGACTGTTTTTCAAGTAGCACAGTCTGTATGCAATTTTTGTTGCTATAATTCTTATTAAAAACATGAATGTTACACATGAAAGTAATATGTCTATCTTTTTTACTGGAAAAAATTGTTCCTGCAGTTTTTTCAAAATGTGCAACACTTGTAAGAAAATGTAGCTTAATGAGCAGATGTCTTTTAATGATCTCTAGTGTTTAGTAAAGCATAATTATCACAGTGTCCATTTTTTAATTATGTTTATATGTCAATATATCACTTTCAAAACAATCTTTGTGTAAAAAAAAAAATACAAAAATTTTTTATGATGGTACGTACAGTACAGTTCTCTTCACTGGTTTTCACATATGACCGCATATGCTAGGCGTCTTTCACACCCCACAGGTGGGATGTAATGCCGCCCGAGTTCGGCGGGCATGCGGGATACCAACCGAACTGCAATCACTTAGTAGGCAAAACTATGCCTTGTAAGTGATTGCCCCTTTCAAAGTACGTCCAAGTTCAGCCGGCATTCCACGTGGTCGCCGAACTCGGGCAGAAGTACATCCGGCCCCACGTTTCAAACAAGGTTTAGGCAATTTGGAATTTTGCTTAAGAGTACCATTTCCCTGGTAAAGTGTATCATTGCTAATCTAGAGGTTCCCAAATGCTGTCCTCAAGGCACCCTAACAATCAAGGTTTTAAAGATATCCATGGCTCAGCACAGATGGTTAAATCAAACTGACTTTGTTATTAATTAGTAAGTCACCTGTGGCCAAGTATGGATATACTAGAAACCTGGACCATTATGGTACCATGGGGATTGTGTTTGGGATCCTCTGGTCTAATCCACTCCCTGATATAGGCCAGTCTTTCTCAACCTCGGTCCTCAAGGCACACTAGGGACGGCTGTAATGTAGTGCGAGACTGCCGGAGCTCCAAGACTCTGGCCGAACTGGTAAGTTTTTTTTTAAAGCAGCAAACATTTACAAGGCAAAACCAGGTTGGTTTGAAATGTTTGCTGCTTTAAAAAAGGTACGAGTTCGGCCATAGTCTGGGAGCTCCATCAGTCTCGCACTACATTACATATAGCACCAACATGAGCATGGGAAACCTAATTAGTACCTCAGTTATTTTGATTTAACCAACAGTACTGAAGCCTTGATATAACTTAAACCTGGACTAATAGTGTGCCCTGAGAACTGAGGTTGGGAATGCCTGACACACAGAAGGTGATGAAATACAAATACAGTATCTCAAATAAGCAATGACTATAAGCACTTGGGATGTCACCCTTCGTTCCTACTTATCTAACAAGGAGTGCCAACTGCTGCTGTAGCACTTGGTGTAAGTGTCACAAATGGCACTTATCCACTTGACTTAAGTTAGCGGGAGGTTGACAATTTGATTGAGACGTTTATAAATTTTCTCATGCGTCCTAGAGGATGCTGGGGACTCCAAAAGGACCATGGGGTATAGACTGGATCCGCAGGAGCTTGGGCACACTAAAAAGACTTTGGTGGTGAACTGGCTCCTCCCTCTATGCCCCTCCCCCAGACCTCAGTTAGACTTTGTGCCCAGGAGTGACTGGACACACACTAGGGGAGCTCTACTGAGTTTCTCTAAAAGACTTTGTTAGGTTTTTTATTTTCAGGGAGACCTGCTGGCTACAGGCTCCCTGCATCGTGGGACTGAGGGGAGAGAAGTCAGACCTACTTCTTCTTAGTTAAAGGCTCTGCTTCTTAGGCTACTGGACACCATTAGCTCCAGAGGGTTCGATCACTTGGTTCGCCTAGCTGCTTGTTCCCGGAGCCGCGCCGTCAACCCCCTCACAGAAGCCAGAAGAAAGAAGCCGGGTGAGTATTAGAAGAAAAGAAGACTTCAGTGCCGGCATTAGACTTCAGTAACGGAGGTAACACGCAGCGGTCGCGCTGCGCTCCATGCTCCCACACACCAACGGCACTCACAGGGTGCAAGGCGCTGGGGGGGCGCGCCCTGGGCAGCAAGTTACTGTAAGTTTTAACACTGGCATAAGTACATGTTCGGTTCCTGGGCACTGTTTATGATTCCCCCGCCAGATACCGCAGTGGTCACGCTGCGCGCCATTGCTCCCACACGCCAACGGTTTGTACAGGGTGCAGGGCGCTAGGGGGGAGCGCCCTTGGCGGCAATATACCTATTTGTGGGTGACAACAGAGCTATACAGTGGGAAGACGCTGTATAGGGACCCCCAATACCATACATAATGCTATATTAGCGGGCTGAAGCGCACCGAGAAGGGGTAGGGCTTAGCCCTCACTTCGGGTTACAACGCCATTTTCTACAGGTCCCCGCCAACAGCATGAGGGGGCACGATGTTTAGTGCTATATGGTGTACAATATAGCACTATTTTAGACAAATTGGGCATGTAATCTGTGAGTTATGAATATAGATATATATATATATATATATCTGTGTGGTCCCTGTCAAATACCAGCTTTAGCTTTAGTCGACAGGAGTGAGTGCCCTGTCACTTATGGGGATCACAGTAGGCATCGCCGACTGTGGTTGGTAATTGATTCTGTAGATGCAGTGTCAGCAGGTCGGTAGTTGTATACTTATCAAAAGTAAACACTGTATGGGAGACACAGTAGTATGTGGGTGACTCTGTCGTCACCAACTGTTATTACTGGGTGTAAATTAACATGCGGTAACTACCTTATGCCTGTATATATGTTTATATGTATATGTATGGTACGGTTCCATGGGCCTGTAGCTCGAGCGCAGACATGGTAGTATATGTGGGGCAGTGTTATTGTACTTATTTATGTATACTTCCCTCGGTCCCCTAGGAGTTACAAGACTGTTATTTTACCTGGTTACTACTCCCTGCTGTCGACGAATACTACGTTTTCTGTCGATCATAATGTTTCCTGGTAGATCCACAACTGGGGCACTCAGTACATGGTCATACACATTCAGAACACGTTAATGTCACTAGGGACCCGTGGGTTCCGGATAATGCGATTATATATATATATATATATATATATATATAATGTTTAGGATATGTGTGTAATTGTGTATTACATTATGTATAATCATATTATGATTTATAAATTTATAATGAATGCTGAAATAATAGTATTCCTTCTTATGTGCTGGTCGCTCTGTTGAAAAAGCTCTAGGTCGGCCGGGGCGAGTTGGTCTCAGATCCCCAAGGAATCCGAATGATTATTCCTTTCCCGCTGCGGATAGAATACTGTGAAAGTCAACTCCTGGTCGACACGGGGCCCTATCAAAAAGGATCGTGTACAGGAAGCTAAGTGATATTTTATTCTTTACTTTGGAGCTATTTGCATTGCCTGCACATGGGGAGTGATTGTATTCGGTAAGGCATCCGATAGAATTACCCTATAGAGAGAGGGGATGTTCCTTATGTTGATCCTTCTCTATAACATGGAGGCAGGTTGCTGTACAACTGCAGAAGAAATGCTGAGGCTGAATCCGAGATACTGGAGTGTTTCCCTGGGACGGTGTACAGCTGTTGGGGAGGCCTCTGTTCAGTCAGTCTCGGCGGATACCTCGGGTAAGTCTAACTTCGTGAGTTAGATTCCCTCACAAGGGCTGGTGACGCATTCGGTTGTGGGATGCAGTCATTTTAACCGGTTAGATACCTTTCTTTTTTCCTTCTCGGTGCAGATTGTGGAAGGTGACAAGGTAAGAGTTCTGCAGCCTTGTTAGGTATGCAGAAGCGGATGTTGGTTTCTGTTCTACCACATCCATAGCATGTCACTGGGTCTATCTGGCTGGTGCCCACTCTGGTGGAAACTCGTCTATTATTTTTCAGTCAGTCCGGGAAGGGCCTTGAACCTGTGAGTTTCTAATAGAATCCAATAGGGGACATGCTGAAGTTTACAGATGATTCCCCTCACTGAGTGTTTGAATAGATCTTAGGGATTCCCCTCTAGAAGGGGAGACGGTACGCGACGCCATGCCAGAGTTGCGTCAGGTTCAGGACATGGTCCTGCTGTCCATGAAATAAAAAAAAAAAAAAAAGATTTCTACTTACGAAGGGAGTTCCAGCACGTAAAGGTAGAAAAGGGGTTAAATGCGTTTTTCTCCGCATTCGGCTTACCTGGGTTGATGTCCAGGATTGTCTTTGCCATTTCACAGGAGTGATGACAGTATCATGGATTTCTTTCAATAGTAAGTGCCGTGGTTATTCTGTACTGAGACGCTCTCCTGATTACGGCGAGGTCAAGAAACAAGTGGTGCAAGTCGTTGGTTCTCTCTGACTGTGCTTCAACACAGGGAATGGCTGTTGTTCCCAACGACGCAGATGTCGGAGGTGGGTATCAGAGTAGATAGTGAACGGTTGAGGTTCTGTGGTTTTCTGTGGAAAAAGGGTCTGAGGATCCAGAGTCGGATCAGATTTGCAGTGACAATCCAGCAATATGTTCCGTTGATGAAGAAGATGGTGCGGCCTAAGAGGTTTTTCAGTGAGCTGGTCGAATGCCAGAGTGTTTCTCACAAGGACAGTTGGAAATGCGGTCCGGGTCTCACCTGCACATGCGCCAGAATATAATCCTAATGGCACGGATATTGCTCCTGTGGTGTATGCTCAATTCTCACCTCCTAGAGGGACGAAGGTTCGGAATCCAGGTGGAGTTCCTGGTGTCCATGCATGCAGATCTCCGAGACTGGGTAGCAGTCCTTGCAAGGGAAGTATTTCCAGAGGAAAAGGTCAAGCTGGGAAGCTTGTCTGCAATAAGCTTTCTTAGATTAAGAGCTATTTTCAGTGAATATATGCTTAGTGATCTGGCCGTGTTGATTCTGTCGGATGACTTGACAGCAGAGGTGTAAGTAAGCCGCTAGGCGGGACAAGGAGCAAAGTGGCAATGGCAGATGCCGTAAAAGTTTTCCGCTGGGCGAAAGGACTGATAAACGCTATATTAGCAGTCTTCTTTCTGGATGTGAACGACCGAGAAATAGTTTCCTCTGCAGATGCGATCTAGGAGAAAAACAGTTGTCTTTGGGAAGTTTCACTGAAGTGACAAGTCTTGAGGAGTGCCTCAATTGGACATGTTGGCGTCTCGCATCAACGGGAGATCTCAGGAAATTATTCCAGGTCAGGGGTCACTCAAGCTATAGCAGTGGACGTCCCCGGGACACCTTGGGTGTTTTCAGTCGGTCTATGTGTCCCCTCCGTTTTCACTCTTCTGAAGGTGATAAACGTAAGACGAACAAAGGTTCAGGCGATCGTCATTGTTCCGGTCTGAACATGGAGGGATTGGTATCCAGTTCTTCAAGATTTCCTCTTAGAAGTTCCCTGGCCTCTTCCTCTACGGGAGGAAATGTTACATTAAGATCTGGGCGTGTATCAAGGCTTACCGCGGCTGCGTTTGGCGGTGTGGCGGTTGAACGCCATTTCCTAGCCAGAAAGGGTATTCCAGTGAAGTCATTTCCACCTTTCTTCAGGCTAGAACAGGAAAAACGGCAAAGCCTTACCACCGTGTTTGGAGGAAATATGTGTCTTGGTGTGAATCCAAAATGGCTATTACGGAAGCTTCAGCTGGGTCGTTCTTTTCCATTCTTTGCAAGTAGGTGTGGGTGCAGGACTAAAGTTAGGCTCCATTCAAATGCGGTTTTGGCCTTATAAAAAATTTTTCAAGAAAGAATTGGCGGCCTTTCCGAAAGTTCGGACCTTCGGGGAAGGAGTACTGCACATCCAACCTCCATTGGTGCCCCCATTGGCACCTTGGGACCTCGCAGTAGTGTTGAGTTTTCTTGTGTCACAATGATTGGAACCTGTCTGAAGGGCTGTGTTACAATTTCTCTCTGGAAGAGTGGTCGTGCTTTTGCTTTGGTGTCCGCAGGGCGGGTGTCTGATGTACTGGCTGGGTCTCACAAGAGCCCCTATTTGATCTTCCAGGAGGATAGAGCGAAATTGAGAACTCGGATAATAGTTCTGCCAACAGTGTTTTAGGTGTTTCGCAGAAACCAGCCTATTTGATGCCTGTGGTTACTTAAGCTGATTCAAGGTCTTTCGATGTAGTCAGAGCTTTGAATATTTATGTCGCCAAATTGGCTCCGATTGCGGAATCAGAGGTTCGCTTTGTTCAGTATGCTTCCAGTGTGTTTGGGGCGCCTGTGTCTTTACAGTCGGTTACACGCTAGATCTGTGATCCGATTCGGCGTGCTCGTTCTTCGGCTGGATTATCGTTACCAAAGTCGGTGGAGACTCATTCTACTAGGAAGATGGTTTCTGCTTGGGCGGATGCCCGAGGAGCCTCGGCATTTCAACTTTGCTGAGCGGCTGCTTGATCGGGATCAAACACTTTTGCTGTGCTCTACAAGTTTGATACCCTGACTGATGGGGACCTTTTGTTGCTCAATCGGTGCTGCAGAGTCGTCCGCACTCTCCCGCCCGGTCTGGAGCTTTGGTATAAACCCCATGGTCCTTTTGGAGTCCCCAGCATCCTCTAGGACGTATGAGAAAATAGGATTTTAGTACCTAACGGTAAATCCTTCTCTTAGTCCGTAGAGGATGCTGGGCGCCCGTCCCAGTGCGTACTGTCTGCAGTTATTGGTTATGGTTACACTCTGGTGGTGTTTCTTTCTGTCAGACTCTTGCTGGCGTTGTTGATGCCTTAACATGCGGCGTTTTTGTTATAGGTTGTGTTGACACTCAGGTTGTGTTACCTATTCTCTCAGCATGTGGCTGTGTATTTTTTTTATGCCGTTGGCTGGTATTCTATTGAATGCCACGTTTGGCGGTATGTTCGTGGTGTTAGCTGGTATGACACTCACCGTGTTTAAACAATAAATTCCTCAAAATGTTCGTCTCTCCTGGGCACAGTTCCTATAACTGAGGTCTGGGGGAGGGGCATAGAGGGAGGAGCCAGTTCACACCCAGTCAAAGTCTTTTTAGTGTGCCCAAGCACCTGCGGATCCCGTCTATACCCCATGGTCCTTTTGGAGTCCCCAGCATCCTCTACGGACTAAGAGAAAATGATTTACCGGTAGGTACTAAAATCCTATTTTTAACTGTTTGTGGGCCTAAAATCCTAAATCAATTAACTTTGTATAAAGGCCCCGATTCTGTTCCGTCCTAGTCGAAGCACAACCTCAGTGATGAATTTAATGGAAGATTTATTAGAATTGAATGACTGTACTTACCAGAAAACGCCTAAAAAAAAGGTCTACTGTTCATACAGGCCATAGTAGAAAGGGTATTCAGTCTGAAATCCCGGTTGTCGGGATGCCGGCCCTAACCCTAAAAGTTACCCCGATACTTACCTTTGGGATGGCGGCTGTCGGTCTTCCAGTTCTGGTCTCCCGAGTCGTGTCGGAATTCCGGCATCTGTCACATGACCGCCAGCATCCCGACAGCCGGGATGCTAAACGTATCCCGTAGAAGGACAACTTGTGGAATTACTGACAGAGGATACCAAAAACTATACTACATGAGACTGTCATTCTACGTTGTCTTGTTGCGTTTAAGAATAAAATAATAATAATAATAATAATAATGTATCCTCTGGATTACAAAATGGTGAACCTAATCTAACTCCGTTACAGTCATTTAAGTGGTTTATGTAATATTTTTATTAAGTATCCACAAATTTCTCTTATCCAAACTTTTAACATGTTCTTTATTGGTTCTTTGTGTCCTTTCCTGCAAAGGTCAAAAGGTCCATTCTGTAACCTGGGTTAATGTGTTATGTCCTAATGTACCAATGTCTGATCTACATAGTGTATCATAATGTGTACATAATGTGTACAATAAAAAAACATTGTATGTAATATAGTAAGTGTAAATAGTTAAGAGAATTATAACCTAAATAAGTGGCTATAATATTGATCTTCAGAGATAGATATATGTGTGTAAATAAATAAATATATATATATATATATATATATATATATATATATATATATATATATAATATAGCCATAATTGTAGAATAAACTTTGAAAATGTAATACTAAAGGTATTTTGTACAGCATCTGGTTTATAAGGTGCCTTATATTAAGTTTACCATAAATTTTGTCCTTTACACAGACTATGTCCTATGTATCATTTCTAAGTAAATAAGCTTATTTTAGTAAACACTTGTCTTGTATGTTTCTCCAGTATTAATTCTGATCCTGCTTTTCATGACTAAGTAATATAGATGAAATGGTGCATCTGAGAAACAGTACTGTGCATCTGTCCTACTGTGTATATGCTCATATTATTTTTATATCAATTGCTTTGAATAGCTCATCTGGTTAAATCCTATATGTCCCTTATTGGAGGAAAAAAAGAAGACAAACAACCATATCAACAAAACACTGCTGAGCACACCACTGAATAAATGGGTCCTATATTTGAGGAGACGTGATGCTTGCTTTACAGTAACGGCTATTGTTTGCATCAAAGATTTTGGTTAATAACGTGTGACCAATGTGCAGATCTGGCCGCTTTGTGCTTTGATTGTGATAGGGTCATTAGAGTCCTAGTATGTGAATTCCCAACCAGTTGCACAATAAATAAATTTGGGTTACTTCTTACAAAAAAGTAAAATTATATTGTTTTGTAAAAAAATATAGATATTTTGTTCCAAATATGTGTTTACACACAGTATCAGTATATTATATTATTATTATTATTATTATTATTATTATTATTATATATATTATTAAAACTAATAATTAATCCTGTGATGAATATCCTTCAGCAGATTTTACTTTGTCATCAGTTATGCAACTAAAAATCAGGTAACACGGAGACGCCTTGTGTGAAAAAGTACAGACTTTACATAACCATTTAATAGAACCAGCTGCTACTGATAGCATTTCCTGGTGATAAAAGAATGAAGTGCTACTATACAGCTATTGCCAATCTTCCCTGAAGCAGGGCTCCCGGCAGCTAACCTGAAATAGTCAATTTTACGATGCTCTGAGCAGTTGTTAAGAACCCAAACCTGCATCTAGTGATCTACAGACTGGTAGAAAAAGGGTGAATGTTAAATGTAAGCACAGTTTTAGACTTCTGTATGGCTTTCATGAGAGAAGAGTCAGGAGAAAGCTCTTTTCCCAAGTATTGCACTACTACGTAGGTATCAGAATTCCAGATGTTGCACCTGTAGTAAACACAAGTCCTCTGGAACAAAATGCTTTGAATAGAAACTCATAGTGGCATTATATGGCCTTTATGTACAATTTCTGCAGCGGGGTACACTGGTATTCTACAGGGAATAACATCTGGGTGTAGACTTGGATCTTGATCCGAGGCACCAACAGGCTAAAGCTTTGCACTGCACCGCTTCCCGTATAACCCTGCCTCCAGGCACTGGAGCTCAGTTTGTAAGTTGGTGCCTGCAGTGCAGGTCACTAACAGGTGGGGTTGCACTAGGCAGCATGAAAAGAGCTTTTTTAGAAGACTTCAAGGGCCGCAGCACTTTCTATGTCTTTATGACATGCTGTGCTGCGGCTCCATCACCTCCCTCAGCAGCTCTGCATACTCCCGCGGCCTGGTTACCGAGTACTTTCCACGGGAACGCACCGGACTAAAGGCACACACCGCTGACGCTCTCCTGGATCGCGTAGCTACACATCAGGGAGGAGGTAAGCGGGTCCCCCAGGTGGGACCCGCCGGTTAATCGCGATCTGGTCGCGGTCCCAGGAGACGGACCGCGCCGCTGGTGTGGACACTATACTGCACAGGGACCCCACTATATCCACCAGGGCAAGGGAGCATAGGTCGGATTTACTAAAATCCATTTGTTAAAGGCTCCACAGTACCCCGTGGTGAGGACCAGCATAGGGGATAAGGGGCTGACCTGTAGCCCCTCCCCCAACTCCGGGCGCCATCTACCGTTGGTGTTCCCACCCTGGAGCTGCATTTCACTTTCCCTCACTCCATGACAGATTTTGGCGCCATCTTCACTACTAGCTGGGCTTATCTCCGGGACTGCAGGGCTCTGTGTCCTCTGTAAAGCCGCCTGTCTCATCAGCGCTGTGCTTTTACAGACACTTAAGTATTCTACATGTAATTTTAGACAGTGTTAGTTAAGAACAAGTGTACTGCTATCTGAATATTTGGTACAAGTATTCTGTGATATGGGTGGTCTTCTGTTTGGCGGCGGCCGGGCTCCCGATGACCAGCATACCGCTGCCGGAATACCAACTGCCAGCGTACCGACTGCCAGCATACCAACATCTTTTCTCCCTCTTGGGGGTCCACGACCCCCCTGGAGGGAGAATAGATAGCGTGGCGCGCCACCTTGCCCGCAGCGTGGCGAGCGCAGCAAGCCCGCAAGGGGCTCATTTGCGCTCGCCCAGCTGTCGGTATGCCGGCGGTTGGCATTCCGGCGCCGGTATGCTCGTCGCCGGGAGCCCTGCCGCCGGCATACCCTACTACACCCCTGTGATATACATCCAGTATCTACTGTGCATTGTTATATCAATACTCATACATAGTTATATGTAATTACTAGTCCAGTGCGGTTTTATTGTTTATATGTAATAACTTCTGCATTGTACCTGTGACTTAGTGTGCCTGTAGCTGTTGTGTGGGATTCCATTCTCCTGTATCATATATTGCTATCACTATATTCTGTACCCTGAGGGGCTAGGTGCGTCGGGGTCCCATGTATGTATGTATGATAGAATATACAGATAGATAGATAGATAGATACAGTGTATGTGTGTGTGTGTGTGTGTGTGTGTGTGTGTGTGTGTGTGTATATATATATATATATATAATATATATATATACACACTGCTCAAAAAAATAAAGTGAACACTAAAATAACACATCCTAGATCTGAATGAATGAAATATTCTTATTAAATACTTTGTTCTTTACATAGTTGAATGTGCTGACAACAAAATCACACAAAAATTATCAATGAAAATCAAATTTATTAACCCATGGAGGTCTGGATTTGGGGTCACACTCAAAATGAAAGTGGAAAAACACACTACAGCCTCATCCAACTTTGATGTAATGTCCTTAAAACAAGTCAAAATGAGGCTCAGTAGTGTGTGTGGCCTCCACGTGCCTGTATGACCTCCCTACAACGCCTGGGCATGCTCCTGATGAGGTGGCAGAGCAGAGGGGGGGGGGGGGGGGGGGGGAGTGTCATGTTGACACACTCCAGCCACATGAGGTCTAGCATTGTCTTGCATTATGAGGAACCCAGGGCCAGCCGCACCAGCATATGGTCTCACAAGGGGTCTGAGGATCTCATCTCGGTACCTAATTGCAGTCAGGCTACCTCTGGCAAGCACATGGAGGGCTGTGCGGCCTCCCCAAAGAAATGCCAGCCCACACCATTACTGACCCACTGCCAAACCGGTCATGCTGGAGGATGTTGCAGGCAGCAGAAAGTTCTTGGCGTCTCCAGACTCTGTCACGTCTGTCACATGTGCTCAGTGAGAACCTGCTTTCATCTGTGAAAAGCACAGGGCGCCAGTGGCGAATTTGCCAATCTTGGTGTTCTCTGGCAAATGCCAAACGTCCTGCACGGTGTTGGGCTGTAAGCACAACCCCCACCTGTGGACGTCGGGCCCTCATACCACACTCATGGAGTCTGTTTCTGATCGTTTGAGTAGACACATGCACATTTGTGGCTTGCTGGAGGGCATTTTGCAGGGCTCTGGCAGTGCTCCTCCTGTTCCTCCTTGCACAAAGGTGGAGGTAGCGGTCCTGCTGCGGGGTTGATGCCCTCCTATGGCCTCCTCCACGTCTCCTGATGTACTGGCCTGTCTCCTGGTAGCGCCTCCATGCTCTGGGCACTACGCTGACATACACAGCAAACCTTGCCACAGCTCGCATTGATGTGCCATCCTGGATGAGCTGCACTACCTGAGACACTTGTGTGGGTTGTAGACTCCGTCTCATGCTACCACTAGAGTGAAAGCACCGCCAGCTTTCAAAAGTGACCAAAACATCAGCCAGAAAGCATAGGAGCTGAGAAGTGGTCTGTGGTCACCACCTGCAGAACAACTCCTTTATTAGGGGTGTCTTGCTAATTGCCTACAATTTCCATCTGCTGTCTATTTCATTTGCACAACAGCATGTGAAATTGATTGTCAATCAGTGTTGCTTCCTAAGTGGACAGTTTGATTTCACAGAAGTGTGATCGACTTGGAGTTACATTGTGTTGTTTAAGTGTTCCCTTAATTTTTTTTGAGCAGTGTGTATATATGTGTGTGTATGTGTGTATATATATATATATATATATATATATAAGGCAGGGGTCCGGCACTATGTATGTATGTATGTATGTATGTATGTATGTGTATATATATATATATATATATATATATATATAAATTATAGCCCGATGTAATAGAGTGAGAGTTTCAAAAAGTGGGAGAATTGGAAAGGTTTTGCAGTTTTTTTTTAAAGTGGCAATCATTTACGCAGCAAGATCAACCTGGTTTTGCAGTGTAAATGATTGCCACTTTTTTTAACTCTCACTCTATTACATTTGGCCCATAATGTTACACAGAATATACAATTTGGTATTTTTACTGTGTGTTTCAGTCGCCTCATATCGCTTAAATCCTCTGTTTTATGTCCTGTGTTTACTGTCACATAACATACAGGTTTTTTGCAGATACTGTGTTTGTCTGGCTATATTGTACCATTACGCCCTACGGCTACATTCCCTATAATGTCTGCCACACAGGGGCGGGAAATCCACGGATGCTTCTGCATCCTCCAGTACTGGCACCACGGATTTACCTGAGGGGGAAGTTTTAGCTGCTGGTTCAGGCACTGAGTACCATACACCCAGTCTACCTGCAGTACCTGTGGCCAATCAGGACCCACCTTGGGCAGCTTTGTCAAGTATGCTGAGTACACTTGTGACACGTCTTGCGCCCCATGTGGGACCTCCTGTGCCATTGCAGCCACATATTGTCCCTGTAGTTAATCCGCCCTGGGCGGATACTCTGTCTACCCAATTACAACAATTAAATCAATCCTTGGTTAGACAAAAGTCTACCCCATGCCCAGAGGTGTAGCGTGGAGACATGACACCCGGAGCAGGTCCATGTCACGGCGCCCTCACCCACCACCACACACACATAGATTCACACACATTTAGGCACAGACATACATAGACATATACACAGATATATACACATACACAAATATATGCACAGATATACATAAACACACACATACACAGATATATACAAACACAAATATACACAGACATACATAAACACACACAGATATATATATACACACACACACAAAGATATACACAGACATACATAAACACACACACATAGACAGATATATATACACACACAAACACAAATATACATACACACATACTGTATACAAAGATATATACACAACACACATGCACACAGACATACTGTATACACAAATTTCTAATCACATTTACACACAGACATATACACATAAAAACACGGTATACACAGACATAAACACATACACACATTAATTCTCACCAAGTGGGCTATAGCAGAGCAGCTCTTCGTTCTAGACTGTAGTGGTGGAGCTTCTATATGATTGACAGGCTGGGCCTCCGTGGGTAGAAGGAAAGGGAAGGGGTGGCCACTACGCTGCCTGCATGTTCCAGATCACTGAATGCAGATACCTGACAGCCAGGAAGCTTCTTCTGGCAAGCCTCCAAACCTTCCCACTTCCCTAGCAGCACACTGCACTGGACTCTCTGCACGGCAATCAGTGACATGGAACATGCAGGCAGTGTGGTGGCCACCCTTTCCCTCTCTTCTAGTCATCTCCTCCTACCCCAAGATCCTGGCTCTCAGCTGTGTTACAGGGAGCTGGTGCCTTCTGTCCCCAGCATGCCTGGAGCTCGAGCTCCATCCTCCCTACGCCCCTGCCCACGCCCCTCTGGGGCCAAGGGGTCATCTAAAAGGGCCATTTCTTCCTCACAATCCACTAAAAGTTTGGATAATTCTTCCGATGAGGATGGGGAATATACTGATCCGTCAGACACTGATACAGTTGCTTCTGATGAGGAATCCACAACCCAGGTTGATGTTCCTGACCTGGTGGAGGCTATTAAGTTAATTGTTCAAATAGATGATGACATTGAGCCTACTACTGCATCTAAGAAACCTGATAAGTTCAAACGTCAGAAGGTTGCTAAGGAAGTCTTACCACATTCTGACCACTTAACTGACATACGTCAGGAATCCTGGTCGTCGCGAGGAAAGAAATTTTCCCTGTCTAAAAAGATGCTAGCTCGTTATCCTATTCCTGCGGAGTTGAGTAACAAGTGGGAAACTCCACCGCCGGTGGACTCTCATGTCGTCCGTCTTGTGGTGTCATCTACTCTGCCTGTCACCACTGTCACCTCACTGAAGGAACCGATGGATAAGCATGTGGAGGGATGCCTGAAGTCTATTTACTCCCTTACTGGTGCTGTACATAGACCCACTATGGCAGCCTCCTAGGCTGCGAAAGTTATTGAAGCATGGGTTCATGCAATTGAGGATGAGCTGCCTTAGGATTTTTCTGACACTGCCAGACAATATCTGTCTTATATTACAACAGCCTCCTACTATATTCAGACAAGACAAGCCTGCTGCATGATGGGGCGGCTGGGAGGCTGACTTCTGCGAACTGCTCAGGCCTGGTTAAAGACCACTTTGGACACCTGGGTGCGGGAAGTTCTCTCACGGATACGCAATCTTTTAAGAGACGTCCCCCTCGCCAGTTTTGCACAACTGTTATCCCTGTGGATTCTTTAAAAGCGCATGCTCTACACTTGGTTGTACAATCCCTCCTGGATACAGGAGTGGTAGTGCCGGAAACTCTGTCTTAGAGAGGCAGGGGATGCTTTTCGACCCTGTTTCTAGTTCCGAAGCCAAATGGGTCCTTCCGGCCTATGCTCAACCTCAAGTCATTGAACAAGTTTGTGAGAGTATCCAAATTCCGTATGGAAACTCTGCACTCTATAGTGCTGGCCATGGAACCCGAAGACTATATGGTATCCCTGGACATACAGGATGCTTACCTGCACATACCTATTGTCATGTCGCATCAGCAATATCTGCGGTTTGCTATTGGCAACCTACATTATCAATTCCAGGCACTGCATTTTGGATTGGCCATGGCCCCTCGGATCTTCACCAAGGTCATGGCCATGATGACGGCTCTTCACCGTCGGGGAATCAGGATCCTGCCGTATCTGGACGACTTGCTGATCCTGGCGAACTCCCAAGAGATTCTCCTCAGTCATCTGGAACTGACGGTCCAATTCCTACAAGCCCACGGTTGACTCATCAACTGGAAAAAGTCCTCGCTGGTCCCTGCTCAGAGTATGGTGCACCTGGGGGCACTACTGGACACACACAACCAACGATTGTTTTTGTCTCCAGAGAAAGTCCTGAATCTTCAGGACAGGATCAGATATATTTCCTCTCTCGCCCAAGAGTGTCGATACACTCGGCAATGCAAGTACTAGGCCTCGGTTCCGGTATGAATGGTCGACCATGTTATGGTCGACAGTCATTAGGTCGACCACTATTGGTCGACATTGACATGGTCGACATGGACACATGGTCGACACATGGAAATGGTAGCCGCATGTAAAGGTCGACATGAGTTTTTTTACTTTTTTTGGTGTCGTTTTTTGCGTAAAGTGACTGGGAACCCCAATTAGTGCACCGCGTCCCCTCGCATGGTGCCTTCGCTCCGCTACCGCTTCGCTCAGCACAGATTACCATTCCAATCGTAGTCCACGTGGATCGTAAAGTATGGAAAAGTTCCCCAAAAGACAAAAAGTTAAAAAACTCATGTCGACCTTTTCATGTGCCGACCTTTCATGTGCCGACCTTTCATATGTCGACCATGTGTCCATGTCGACCATGTCAATGTCGACCAATAGTGGTCGACCTAATGACTGTTGACCATAACATGGTAGACCATCTAAACGGATACCCTATGCCTCATGGTGTCGGCTTTCAACATGGTAGAGTACGCTCAATTTCATTCCCGCCCTCTACAGAGGTTAATCTTTTCCAAGTGGGAAGGCCTGCCTCACCGGATCAGGTCTCAAATGATCTCCTTGACTTTGGAGGTTCGTCTGTCACTGAGCTGGTGGCTACAGGACCAACAGTTGAGCAGGG
The DNA here is from genome assembly GCF_028390025.1 of Pseudophryne corroboree. NCBI lineage: Eukaryota > Metazoa > Chordata > Amphibia > Anura > Myobatrachidae > Pseudophryne > Pseudophryne corroboree. The sequence goes on from NC_086446.1 coordinate 220,152,463, forward strand.
GCTGTCCATTCTGGATCTCCAACTGGGTCCTCCTGACAATGGATGCCAGTCTGTGGGGTTAGGGAGCGGTGTTGGAGCAACACTCTCTCCAGGGTCGGTGGACCAGGGAGGAATCTCTCCTCCCGATTTAAACATTCTGGAATTGCGGGCAGTGTTCAATGCGGTGAGTACAGAACAGGCCTATTCAAGTAATATCAGACAGCACCACCACGGTGGCATACATAAATCATCAAGGTGGCGCTCGCAGGCGCATGGCAATGCTGGAAGTAGTAAAGATCCTCTGTTGGGCGGAACGCCATCTGCCAGCAATATCAGCAGTGTTCATTCCCGGAGTCCTCAACTGGGAAGCGGATTTCCTCAGTCATCAGGATGTTCACGCTGGAGAGTGGAATCTTCATCTGGAAGTCTTTCAGCTCCTAGTAGACAAGTGGGGCCTACCAGATGTAGACCTGATTGCGTCTCGACACAATCACAAGGTTCCGGTCTTCGGATCAAGCAGTGTTCGTGGACGCACTGGTGATTCCATGGAACTTTCGGTTGCCATACGTGTTCCCTCCAGTGTCACTCTTGCCCAGGGTATTGCGGAAGTTCAAGCAAGAAAGAGGAATACTACTTCTAGTCGCTCCAGCATGGCCCAGACAGCATTGGTTCTCAGACCTTCAGGGTCTCTCAATAGAGCGTCCTCTTCTACTTCCTCAGCGGCTAGACCTCCTTGTTCAGGGCCCTTGTGTCTACCCGGACCTGGCCAGACTAGCTTTGACGGCGTGGGTGGCTCTCGAAGCTTCACTCCTGAGGGCCAAGGGATTATCTTAGGCGGTTATTCAAACTATGTTGAAAGCCCATAAACCGGCTTCTGCACAGATTTTTCATAGGGTCTGGAATTCTTACTTCACCTGGTGTGCTGGTAAGAATTATGGTGAATATACTTTCAAAACTTCCATACTTTTGGCTTTTCTGCAACAGGGCCTGGACTTAGGCCTTCCTCAAGGTTCATATTTCTGCCTTGTCGGTGTGGTTTCGTAGGAAAATTGCGTCTCTCCCTGACGTTCATACTTTCACTGAGGGTGTTTTATGGATTCAGCCTCTCTATGTCCCTCTGGTCGCTCCATGGGATCTGTCTGTTGTTTTGAATGCCCTACAAGAGTCTCCATTTGAACCTCTTGAGTCTGTGGACCTTACATATCTTACGCTTAAGGTAGTCTTTCTGCTGGCTATTGCCTCTGCTAGGAGGCTGTCGGACTTAGGCACTTTGTCCTGTCGTCCACCCTTTCTGATTTTTCACCGTGATCGGGCAGTTCTCTGAACTTGCCCTGGTTATCTACCTAAGGTGGTATCATCTTTTCATCTTAACCAAGAGATTGTGATTCTGGCCTTTATCTCTTCTGGTTTGTACTCCAAAGAGCGGTCTTTGGATGTAGTGCGTGCACTACGTATTTATATAGAGTGGACTGCCTCCCTCAGGATGTCAGATACCCTTTTTGTACTTTTTGGTTTTCACAAACGTGGATGGCCTGCGAATATGATGGATTATAATGGTGATTGCACAAGCCTATGCGCAGGCATATGCTCCTGCTGCTATCAAAGCCCATTCTACTCGGTCTGTTGGACCTTCTTGGGCGGCCCGCAGAGGCGCGTCCGCTGAACAATCGTGCAAGGCGGCTACATGGTCCTCTGTGAACACGTTTATCAGGTTCTATGCCTTTGATACTTCCGCTTCCTTTGGACGCCAGGTTCTTGTACCCACTACAGTGCGTCCCCTCTCATGAGGAACTGCTTTAGGACATCCCTGATGTTATTACCTGTGGAATATCAGTGTACCTCGCTGCAGAAAAGGAGATTTATGGTAGACTTACCATGGTTAAATCTCTTTCGGCGAGGTACACTGGATTCCACAGGGTGCCCACTGTCACTCACTTAGCTTTTTTGGGTTTGTATGGCATTAGCCGCTGGTCCCTTCTCCTGTCGTGAGAATGTGGTTCTATGTGACTAACATCTGCCATTTCTTTTACGTTGTGCTACTGCATTGGACTGGTGAACAAAACTGAGCTCCAGTGCCTGGAGGTGGGGTTATAGAGGAGGGGGTGCAGTGCATCCTGGGAGCAAAGCTTTAGCCTGTTAATGCCTCGAATCAAGATTCAACTCTACACCCAGATGTTATTCCCTGTGGAATTCAGTGTACCTCGCAGAAAGATTTAATTATGGTAAGTCTACCATAAATCTCCTTATCACATTTAGTCAAACAAGACACAGTCTAAAGTCAACATGGTCACCTTCTGACCTGATACCATTCCGAATGGTATATTATAGCAATTCTTTATTCCCCTCATTACTATATGAGTCTATTTGTATTGAAATAAATTTGAGAGAAGGTTAATTGTTAGATTTTTGGGTTAGTGTGATGACAACTCATGAAGCTTAAATAGAATAGGGCCTTTTGTCCCCATCAGTACATATCCATTTAGGGGACATTTGAGGTTTGGGGAGTATTTGTGTAATAAACTGGTGTTATCTCAACACTCCTCGTAGCCATGCTTTAAATTATTAGAAGACCGTCACAAAGTCCAGGTATTAGGTTAAAGTCATTTGATGGGCTTTTGAAAATTTTTGGGAAGGAAATATATATAAGTTGGATGGTCTGAAACTTAAGACATAGTAAAATATGGTTCAGGCAAACAATGTCTAGGATTGAGTTTTGTACAGAAATGCAAACTCACTATGTTTCTGAAGTATGTTTCGCACATAATAAACTGGAAGCCCATGAGTGTTCCAGAGCAGCAGAGGTTTGGAATCGTTACACCTCTTCTCTTGTGTTTCTACCAGAGGGTAGTATTACTCAATAACCAAATGTCTATACACCAGACTGTTGGGACACTTATTAAACCTTCACTAGATGACAACTGAAAGTGTTGCCCATAGCAACCAATCGGATTCTGTATATTTCACAGAATGTCCTAGGTCAGTGGTTCCCAAACTTGGCCCTCAAGAAGCACAAACAGTTAATGTTTTCGAAGTCACCCGGCAGCTGCACTGTGCATCACCAACTGTCACATTTTAAAAATCCACAGGTGACCTGGAAAACATGAACTGTTTGTACTCCTTGAGGGCCGAGTTTGGGGACCACTGTTCTGGGCAACTAATGGCTAGATTCTGATTTGCTTTTAAAAAGTTTGACATATCTCCCACCCCCCCCCCCCCCCCCAAAAGAAAAGAGTGATACAGCAGCATGGGTTATGACTCCCTATAGTACTCTCCAGTCAATATTTCTGTAGAAAATGCAGAATATGTTCAGATAGAGTATATTGCCATCTTTCAAACTTGATGATGGAACAAGGACCACCCACGGCCGGATTAACAATGGGGCAGGTGGAGCTGCAGCTCCAGGCCTCCCATGAAATAGGCCCACAGTGTCCACAGCAGTGTTGACAGGTAAAAAAAACTTTTTTCCTATCACCACTGTGACATACAGCCCAGCACATTAGTCTCCTGGCTGCCTGCCCGCTCAACACATCCTCTACCCCATCTGAAGCCCCTGCTCGGTCGAAGTCCAGCCCCCATCAACTGTGTGGGGGTTCCCTAGTTGTGCCAAACTCTGCCGCCAAGCCATGGTAAAGTCTGCCACCGGCCATCAGAACCTGTGTCACCAGTGTGGGAACTTCCTGGTCATGCTTGGCTCCACCCCTGGCTATTAGAAGCTGTGTTAACAGTGTAAAACCACCTGGTCTCGCTTAGCTTCTGCCCAAAATCACCCCAAACTCCTCCCCTTGTCACCTAAAAATGTGTCACCTGTGTGGGAGCCCTTTGGGTGCTCTAAGTTTTGCCCCCTCTGTCATCTGAAGAACCTATAGTTTGGTGTGACAGACGCATTAGGTCTACACCAGGACATCTTAGTACCTGGATACCCTGGAGTCTGGACCATCTACAGCATTGGATCTCTGCAACCCAGGATTGGTGAGCGGTACAGACTATTTTTCCCTAGTTGGCTGTATTCCCTGAAGTTGTCTGCAAAGCAGCATATGGTGATTTAAGAACATCAGGCCTGATTCACAGATGAACGTAATCATGATTACATACATCTCCAGTGTTTGTGGGTCTGCGCACACGCTGTGTGTGCTGCCACTGTGCAGATTTACTCTGTGTATGCTGCTGCAGTGCAGTGTAACCCTGTGTGTACTGCCACTGTGTGTGTGCTGGTGCAGTGCGGTGTAAAACTGTATGTGCTGGAGCAGTGTGTTGTAACCCTGTGTACTGCCACTGTATGGTCAGTGCAGTGTAATCCTGTGTGTGCTGGTGCAGTATGGCGTAATCCTGTGTGCGCTGGTGCAGTGCAGTGTAACCTTGTGTGTGCTGGAACAGTGTGGTGTAGCATGTATAGCATGTATATGTAAAGTTGGTGTATTTTATCACAGTATATTGGATTTATGTGTATATAGAGTAGTGTGCTTATGCATGCATAATGCCCCCAGTACCCAGTAGTAGTGCGCTTATGCATGCATAATGCCCCCAGTAGTAGCACCACTTATGCATACTGCCCCCAGTAGTAGCGCTGCTTCTGCATAATGCCCCTAGTAGTAGCGCCATTTATGCATAATGCCCCCAGTAGTAGCGCTACTTATGCATAATGCCCCCAGTAGTAGTGTTTATGCATGAATAATGCCCCCAGTACCCAGTAGTATTGCGCTTGTGCATGCATAATGCCCCCAGTAGTAGTGCGCTTATGCATGCATAATGCCCCTAGTAGTAGCGCCACTTATGCATAATGCCCCCAGTAGTATCGCCACTTATGCACAATGCCCCCAGTAGTAGTGCGCTTATGCATACATAATGCCCCCAGCAGTAGCGCCACTTATGCATAATGGCCCCAATAGTAGTGCACTTGTGCATGCATAATGCCCCCATTAGTAGTGTTTATGCATGAATAATGCCCCCAGTACCCAGTAGTATTGCGCTTGTGCATGCATAATGCCCCCAGTAGTAGTGCGCTTATGCATGCATAATGCCCCTAGTAGTAGCGCCACTTATGCATTATGCCCCCAGTAGTAGCGCCACTTATGCACAATGCCCCCAGTAGTAGTGCGCTTATGCATACATAATGCCCCCAGCAGTAGCGCCACTTATGCATAATGGCTCCAATAGTAGTGCACTTGTGCATGCATAATGCCCCCATTAGTAGCGTCATATACAGTATGCATAATGTCCACAGAAGTGCCACTTATATTCATAATGGCTAAACAGATATTTTTTTTTCCTCCAACATCTCCCCTACTTACTGTTTTCTGTATATATGCAGCAATGAGCACTCACAGAAGAGGGAGGGCTGGAGAAGACATGGCAGGAGGACTCAGGAGGCAGGCTGAGGCAGCATGAATACGGGAATGGGAGAATAGTAGGATAGAGATAGGACACAGGAGAGGAGGGACCAGCTGGAAAGGAGCGCTGCTTATTGGTGGCTGATCCCAGGGGAGGGTCCCACAACTGTGTTGGAAAAATGGGGCTGTGCATAACACAGAAACAAACATGTTCCTGAATAAAGCCAGACAGCAGCAGTGTGTACAACCTGTACACACAGCTATGTGGCAGGATACCAAACACCTGCAGCTTCATCCAGTGGTGCAAGTAGAAACTATTTCTTAATGGTACTGTGTGTGTGTGCGCCAAAAAATGGGTGTGGCCACATGGGGGTGTGACCAATGAAATAGGGCCGTGATACACATATGACCCAAATAGCGCAGTGCCAGAGATAAATATGCCCCCAATAGTGGCACATACACATATGCCTCAATGGTGGAGTGCCAGATATGTTCCCACAGTGCAGATACATATATGCCCCTTCCCCCCAGTGCAAGGTACACATATGCCCCCATAGTGCCAGATATGTCACCACAGTGCAGATACACATATGCCCCCCAGTGTCAGAAAGGTTGCCACAGTGCAGATACACATATGCCCCCCCTCCCAGTGAAAGGGACACATATGTCCCCATAGTGCCAGATATGTCCCCACAGTGAGGATACACACATGCTCCCCCAGTGCAAGGTACACATATGCCCCCATAGTGCCAAATATGTCCCACCATACCACATATGCACATGACCCCCCAGTGCCACATATGCCCCTATAGTGCCAGATATGTCCCCACAGTGCAGATACACATATGCTCCACCAATGCAAGGTACACATATGTCCCCAGTGCCAGATATGTCCTCACAGTGCAGATACACATATGCCCTCCCCCCACATGCAAGGTACACATATGCCCTCAGTGCCACATATGCCAACATAGTGCCAAATACACCCGTGCACCCACCCCCTCCGCTGCTCACCTCTACTGTGTGAGGGGAGGAGAGCGCAGCCCACACCGCTTCTGCCCTTCAGTGATCACCTGGTCTCCGGCGGCTGTGGCGTTTCTCTGAAATGAGCCAATCAAAGCTTGCGGACCGGCAGTCAATTAATAGACCGAATGATCAATAAGGGATACAGGAGAGGTGCACGCTGGCGCTCTCCTTCCCTCACACACACAGCACTGCAGTGGGCTGCAAGCACGGCGGTCGGCCTGGCGGTACTGCGTACAGGCTGGAAATTTCTTACCAGTATGCAGTACCGCCCCATTCCACCCCGTACATGCATGTGTGTGTGTGTGTGTATATATATATATATATATATATATATATATATATATATATCCTTTGTAGAAAAGCCGCACTCACATGTCGTTCATAATCACAGCAGCTGGGGTGCAGAATCCAGGAACAGGACCAATCCGAACAAAGTTTCACAATACATGTGCACAAATGAGGATGCACTCACCAGACTTCTCCAGAAAACGATAAACTTTAATCCAGACAGTACATACTCACAAAAAGAAGGTCAACGTTTCGGCTCACAGCAGAGCCTTTCTCAAGACCAAATTACCAGGTTGCCATCTTCCTAACACTGTCCTGAATAGTGAGACCATATATACCACTCGTGCAGCCACGCCCCCCAATCATCCAATTAGCAGCAAAGACGAGCTAACCATCGCTAAACTGCTTAGCTCAAGACAAAGCCAAATACACACAGAAAGTGCTAGCCAAACCCGCACACACAACAGCTTAAGAACAACTACTAGTGGCCACAACAGGAGTCTAGCCCCGTAAATGGAACGCACGCCGGGACAGTGACACGCACGGCACTTCCTGTGTGCTGCGCGTCACTTCCGGTCCAGCGTTACCAGGTAACGGCATCGTGAGTATTGTAAACAGCCTCAGTGTATCGGAGTGCGCAAGCGTGTAGAACCGAGCACGGTCTCCACACCAGCTGCTCATATGGGACAAATAAGTAGCCAAGACGAAATAGATAGGTTGCCTAGCAACCTGTAATGCCTAAGCTGCTACCCAAATTGACTGCTACGCATCACTTCCGGTCACTCGTAACCGGTCAACAGTAATAGGTAAATGAGTCTAATAGACCTAATTATGTACACCCCTCGTTTAAGTATTATACTGTAGCATAGCTAGAGAGTGCCTCGGACAATGTATTTACATAGGTAAATGAGTCTAATAGACCTGATTATGTACACCCCTCGTTTAAGTGTTATACTGTAGCGTAGCTGGAGAGTGCCTCAGACAATGTATTTACAAAATGAAAAGATCTAAACAATACGCATAGAGGTTACTAGGCAACATATACCTCGCTAACGACAGAACTGAAGATACCAAGTTACAAACAAAATTCAAACAAAGTAAACCTCAGATTAAAAATATGGCTATACACCTCCCGCATATGAGGCAAATCCGCGTAAGGCAAAGTCAAAGGGGACCAACCCTACCACCTAGCTGCCAGGGAAAATAAAATGTCTCAATCGTTAGTGGGGTTACTAGGCGGGCTGCACCAGTGGCACACAGGCATCCATCAGAATAATGGTCAGAACGGTACAGGTATATATATTTAAAAACAAACATGTGTTGAACATATACCTCAAAAAAACAAACAAATAAAAAACCACAAGATGATATCGCACCACAAGATGCATATACACCTAGTGGAATACATATAGATGCAATCAAAAAGCAAAAACAAAAAAGGATCAGAGGACATGACTGATGGATCACTCATTGAGCTGAACACCCCTGCACTGTCGAAAAATGCATAAAAAAATAAAAGTAAATAAAGAAAACACAGAAGGCTCGACAAAAAAGCCAAACTAACATTAGCACAAGTGATGCCAAGTCACAAAAACATGTGTAATGGATTCTGTTCATTAAGTCCTTTCGGTGACATTGTCCCCAAGAAATGGATCCAATATGCCTCGCGTTTCAGTAACAGCTCGTTCCTATCACCGCCTCTAGTGAGTGGAGGCACCCAGTCAATCATCATGGACCGCATGGTGGAAAGTTGGTGTTTGGATTGTAAGAAATGTGCTGCCACTGGTTTGTCAGTCTTAAAGGCCCATACACACTTGACGATGCACACATCGTAACGACCGTCGTTAACGACTTCCCTTGAACTTCCCTTGAACAGCTGAGCAAACCACATGAGCATACGCACTACCAACGACCAAAGACGAAAGATGAAAGACCAAAGACGAAAGATGAAAGACCAAAGACGAAAGACCAAAGACCATAGACCATTCATCGTTAAAGCATCCAAGCTGAACAGTTTATTAAAATAATGAGCTGGTGAACAGTGGCTTGGTCGTTGGTCTTTCACACCATACACATTCAACGTCGTCTCTGGTCGGTAACGACCATAGTGGAAATTGAGCATACATGCTCCACAGATGAACGATGGACGTTAACGTCTCCCGCGGGGCCGCGCATCGTTGGTCGTTGGATGCATACACACTTGACGATATAATGAACGACGTCGTTCATGAGGGCTGAAATGAACGACATCGTTCATTTTATCGTCAAGTGTGTATGGGCCTTTACCGGTTGAGTAAGCCAAATGAATCGAAGACCGATGTTGGTTCATCCTTTCACGAAAGGTACGTATCGTCTTACCAACATACATCTTGCCACACGGGCACGTCAGGTAGTATATAACATGATCCATGGTGCAGACCAGATGATGTCTCAACTTGATCTTGGTCCCATATAGTGGATGGTTAAAAGACTGTCCAGTAACCATAGACCGGCATGTGGTGCACTGCAGACATTTGTAGCACCCTGGTCTTTTACCAAGCCATTGTCCACCACTGGAGCCAACAGTGCTCATGGTTGGTCTAAGAAGAATGTCCTTCAAATTCTGGCCACGTTGTATACGGAATAAAGGAGGCTTTGGACCAATGGACTTAAACCTGGGGTCAGAACTAACAATGGGCCAATTGTCCGTGACAGTTTTCTGTATGGACTTCAAATTGGTACTGCAACTGGTTTTAAAGATCAAACGGTTAGGCTCTCTTGGTTGTTTGGTGGAATTGCCACCCTTATCGTGGATTGTACGTACCTTGGCAAGGCATTTCAGCACTTCACCTCTTTTATATCCACGACGAACAAACCGGTCCACACATTCCTGCAATTGGATCTCAGCTCGACCTGCATCGGAATTGTTCCTGAGGATTCTGAGTAGCTGTGAAACAGGTAAGTTTGATTTAAGCTTATCTGGATGGTGGCTTGTGGCCCACAGTAGCATGTTGCGATCAGTGGGCTTCCGGTATAAGGTATATTCTAAAACTGGTGGTTGACTCAAAATCGTCACATCCAAAAAATTAATAGTAGAACTACTGATGTTTGCAGTGAACCTAATAGGGGTGTCCAGCCCATTAATCGCATCCACCATGGCATAGGACGACTCAGTGGAACCCCTCCATATCACGAAGAGGTCGTCAATATACCTCCTATAGTAAACAATCTGTTCCCCATACGGAGGAAGGATGTGTTCATTCTCGTATTTAGCCATATATAGGTTAGCGAACCCCGGGGCCAGATTCGACCCCATCGCTGTCCCAGTGCGCTGGATAAAGTACTCCCCCTGATATTGGAAGTGATTATGTGACAACACTAATCTAATAAGATCCAAAATAAAGTCAATAGGAGGTCCTTCTTAAAGGCCCACTAAAAGTGCTTCACGTACAGCCATTAATCCTTCATCATGGGGGATGACGGTATACAGAGAGTTAACATCAAGGGTCGCTAGTTGGTAATCAGCCAAGATGCAGTCCAGAGAATTTAAACCTCCCAAAAAGTCACCTGTGTTCCGTAAGTAGCTCTTCATACTCTTTACATAAGGTTGCAGAAAATAGTCTACAAACACCGCCAACGGTTGCAAAAGAGAGCAGCGTGTGGAAATAATGGGATGCCCAGGAGGTTTGCTCAGGGACTTATGGACTTTCGGGAGGGTATAAATTACTGGACACACCGGAAATTCAACCGTCAGAAATTCATAAACATCCTCAGTAATCCACCCATGCTGGAGAGCAGTAAAAAATACGGAGTCAACTTCCTTATTTATCCGTGGAATTGGATTAAATTCAACCTGAGCATAAGTGTCCCCATTGGCCAACTGGGATCTAATCTCCTCATCATAGTCAAAAAAGTTCTGTAATACAACGGCACCGCCCTTGTCAGCATTTCTGAAACTCCCCAGTGCTTTCCATTCGTCGCTAGTGAGGTTAGAATAGTGTTTTTTATTACTGCTAGCAGCCCTGGTCACATCTGAATTAGTCAATCTCATAAAGGTGCATAGACTTGCATTATTGGAGATGGGATCAAATGTACTGGGACTGTGGAACACCTTGGATGAAGTAGAGACCATCTCTATAGAATTTGTTTTTTTGGGTTGGTTATCAAAGTATTCATGCAGTCTTAACTGCCGGCCCATTTTGTAATGCTCAATGGACCACTGAAAAGATTTTAAACGTTGGTGGGCACAAAAGATAAACCCTTACTCAATAGAGACGTCTCAGCCTCAGTAAGCTGGTGGTCAGACAAATTGAAAATTAGTTTTTGATTTTGGGCCCCTTCTTGCTTCTTCCACGATTTTTTGTACCCACCCCGCCGTGGGTGGGGCCTCCCGTAGCTAATTCCCGTTTGGAGCGAGTACCCCGGCCTAAAAAAGTAGAGGAGGATGACGCCCCAGAGGGTGGTAAAGTATCTGTGTAGTCAGAATCGGAGGAGGAGTATGAATTGTGGGAATGTGAACCAAAGGAACGGCCACCCCGCCCCCTATACCTGTGGGGGTGACTATAGCGAAAGGAGCTGTCCCTACCCTCACCAGAGAGCCACCGATAGACTAATTGTTTTTGGTAATCCAGTTCTACTATCTCCCATTTCTTTCTTTTAAAGTATATCAACTACTGCCTATATTTGTCTATCTGATCTTGTTTTTTCTCCCGCCAATTCTCAGTTTTATCAACTTTAAGGGGTATATGCAATTGCGGTCGAATTCCCGAAAATGTCGAAAAACGGGACATTTTCGCCAAAAAAAAAAAAAATCGACAATGCAATTCAGTGCTTTTCGTCAAAAAAAACGGACTTTCCAAATTCGACTTTTTGAAATTCGACATTTGTCAAATTCGACATTTCTGCAATGGTACAAATGCGGCAATTCGACAAAAGTATATTCAATTGAAGATTGTAAATTCAACAACAGTGCTTTTAGACAGTAAATTCGTCATTTTCAATCCGCCACACTTTGCTGGCGGAATCTAATAAAAAAATGTAAAAACATGTTTTTTTTGTGGTTTTTTTTTTGGTAATAGCATCTATATATATTAGAAGGGATTAGGTGCTTGGTTTGTCTATTTTTGAGGCACAAGTATTACTTATATATTCTTAAAAATATATATATTTTTTTAATGGAATGGTAAAAATCTGAAAAAAAAATGTGTGGGATCCCCCCTCCTAAGCATAACCAGCCTCGGGCTCTTTGAGCCGGTCCTGGTTGCCAAAATATGGGGGAAAAAATGACAGGGGATCCCCCGTATTTTAACAACCAGCACCGGGCTCTGCGCCTGGTTCTGGTGCAAAAAATACGGGGGACAAAAAGAGTAGGGGTCCCCCGTATTTTTTGTACCAGCACCAGGCTCCACTAGCTGGACAGATAATGCCACAGCCGGGGGTCACTTTTATACAGCGGCCTGCGGCTGTGGCATTAAATATCCAACTAGTCACCCCTGGCCGGGGTACCCTGGAGGAGTGGGGACCCCTTCAATCAAGGGATCCCCCCCAGCCACCCAAGGGCCAGGGGTGAAGCCCGAGGCTGTCCCCCCCATCCAAGGGCTGCGGATGGGGGGCTGATAGCCTTGAGTAAAATGTAAGAATATTGGTTTTTGCAGAAGAACTACAAGTCCCAGCAAGCCTCCCCACAAGTCAGTACTTGTAGAACCACAAGTACCAGCATGCGGGTGGGAAATGGGCCCGCTGGTACCTGTAGTTCTACTGCAAAAAAATTACCCAAATAAAAACAGGACACAGACACCGTGAAAGTATAACTTTATTACATACATGCTGACACACATACTTAACAATGTTGACACTCCGACTCTGGCCTCGCCTCCAATGTCGACGTCCTGAAAATAAAATTATACTCACCTGATCCAGTGTCCTGGTCTTTTATTATAATCCACGTACTTGGCAAAAAAACAAACCGCATTAACCCGAACCAGACGGACTGAAAGGGGTCCCATGTTTACACATGGGACCCCTTTCCCCGAATGCAGAGACCCCCCGTGACTCCTGTCACAGAAAGGTCCCTTCAGCCAATCAGGAAGCGCCACTTCGTGGCACTCTCCTGATTGGCTGTATGCGTGTCTGAGCTGGCAGACAGCGCATCGCACAGCTACCTCCATTAGTTTCAATGGTGGGAACTTTGCGGTCAGCGGTGGGGTTACCCACGGTCAGCCGCTGACCGCGGGTGACCTCACCGCTGACCGCAAAGTTCCCACCATTGAAAGTAATGGAGGGGGCTGTGCAATGCGCGTCTGAGCTCAGACGCGCAGAGCCAATCAGGTGAGTGCCACGAAGTGGCGCTTCCTGATTGGCTGAAGGGACCTTTCTGTGACAGGAGTCTCTGCATTCGGGAAAAGGGGTCCCATGTGTAAACATGGGACCCCTTTCAGTCCGTGTGGTCCGGGTTTTCGTTTTTTTGTTTTGCCAAGTACGTGGATTACAAATCACAGGACACTGGATTGAGGTGAGTATAATTTTATTCACAGGTACCCCGGATCGTCGGCGACATTGGAGACGTGGCAGTCGGCGGGTCAACATAGGTAAGTATTTATGTGTCGGCATGTATGAAATAAACTTTTACTTTCACAGTGTGTGTCTCCTGTTTTTATTTGGGTATTTTTTCCCCAGTAAAACTACAGGTACCAGCGGGCCCGTTTTTCCACCCACATGCTGGTACTTGTGGTTCTCCAAGTACCAGCTTGCGGGGGAGGCTTGCTGGGACTTGTAGTTCTTCTGGAAAAAAACAATATTCGTTTATTTTACTCAAGGCTATCAGCCCCCCATCCGCAGCCCTTGGATGGGGGGGACAGCCTCGGGATTCACCCCTGGCCCTTGGGTGGCTGGGGGGGACCCCTTGATTGAAGGGGTCCCCACTCCTTCAGGATACCCCGGCCAGGGGTGACTAGTTGGGTATTTAATGCCACGGCCGCAGGGCGCTGTATAAAAGTGACCCCCGGCTGTGGCATTATCTGTCCAGCTAGTGGAGCCCGGTGCTGGTACAAAAAATACGGGGGACCCCTACTCTTTTTGTCCCCCGTATTTTTTGCACCAGGACCAGGCGCAGAGCCTGGTGCTGGTTGTTAAAATACGGGGGATCCCCTGTCATTTTTTTCCCCGTATTTTGGCAACCAGGACCGGCTTAAAGAGCCCGAGGCTGGTTATGCTTAGGAGGGGGGACCCCACGCAATTTTTTTGGGTTTTTTTTTACTGTTTTTTCCCATTTTTTTAACATTTTTAAAAATCTAATCAAAATCCGTCAAATCAGCCGTTTTTCGACAGCGGGACTGTCGAATCCGTTTTGTATTGAATATGTAGAATTCCGGCACCCACCTGCTGGAATTCGACGGTCGAATTGTGTCGAATTAAAAAACGGGCGAAAAATTGCCGCAATTCGCCGGCAATTGCATATACCCCTAAGTGAGGCCACCTGTTCCTTTTCAAAGATTTCGATCTCAGACTTAACTTTTCTGAACTCAACACCAACCTCCTCAATTACTAACACAAGCAGGTCTAGAGAACACTTGTTCAACACACCACACAATTTAACACAGAAGGAAGGATTCTTCCTTCCAATGGTGGGTGTGTTGACAATCCTAAAACCTCGGGGGAATCTCTTTTTTGGAAAATACTCAGAAAGGAACTGACCATGTAGGTTAAGGTCAACTTCCCTCCTGCGCAATCTATGTAATTTATGGTATAAGTCAATGGGTGTCTGCGAAGGCAGTTTATCAAAATCTACCTGATTAAGTAGTACACGTTCAGCCTCATCATCAGTAAGGCTAACCAGCAAATATTCTGCATCACTAAGTGACTGTTCGTCCAATATACCTAGAGCATGTGACATACTGCAAATAGCCAGTAAATGCGGTGTATTTGTGAACCCAATTTATGCCCACATCCTCTGATCCAAACAATCACAAAAAATATTGACATTAGAAAGAAAAAACACAATACAGTGCTAAAAATAGAAGATCCACCGCAAAAAAAGTTTTTGAATCAAAAATCAGTTGAAATAATGTCTTCAGTATGCCAAGTATCACATGTAAAGACTTAATATTAGCTAGGTGCCGGCCCAGGGACACGATCACATCAGTGGCGTGTGATGAGGTTAGTGGCTGGTGAGGCACTGCGGCCATAATGTCCGCCGAATACTACTGATCACCCCTACCGCCGCCGAGCCAATGCCCGCCACTGCCCCTGAGCCAACAAATACGAATCAATAGACCATCGGTCAAACACGGGTGTTATTTAATAGAACTCTGTAATTTACTAAGAATTTGTATTCTCAATCACTGCCGACATTAGCCAAACACTGCCGGGAAAGCATAGAATTCGTAAAAAAATGGAGCTTTCAAAGAGACCTGCTTATTGCTGGCGTGTTGTGATAGTCATGCACGGATCAGTGAGATCCGTGCATGGTTATCTTTGGAAAAGGGTGTGAATGGGTTAAAAAAAAAAAAAAAAAATGCGTGAGGTCCCCCCTCCTAAGTATAACCAGCCTCGGGCTCTTTGAGCCGGTCCTGGCTGTTTAAATACTGGGGGGAAAATTGAACAGGGGTTCCCCGTATTTAGACAACCAGCACCGGGCTCTGCATCCGGTCCTGGCTCCAAAAATACAGGGGACAAAAGATGTAGGGGTCCCCCGTATTTTTAAAACCAGCACCGGGCTCCACTAGCCAGTGAGATAATGCCACAGCCGGGGGACACTTTTATATTGGTCCCTGCGGCCGTGGCATTACCCCCCCAACTAGTCACCCCTGGCCGGGGTTCCCTGGATGAGTGGTGACCCCTTAAATCAAGGGGTCACCCCCTCCAGGCACCCAAGGGTCAGGGGTGAAGTCCGAAGCTCAGTGGCGTAACTTCATACCAGTTGCCCGGAGGCAAGAAAATTTTTGGTGCCCCTCCCCATGTCGACTCTTCAGCTTCGCAAATCAAATTTAATCTGACTTATGGTTAGAGAGAGAAAGAGAGAGGGGGATAGAGAGACCCAGAGGGTGTCAGGGAGAGAGAGCCTAAGATGGGGGGAGAGCGAGAGGGGGGAGCAAGAGAGAGCACTTCAGGGAGAGAAAGAGAGAGCATGTTAGAGAGCAGGAAAGAGACAGAGAGAGGGTAGCAAGAGAGAGAAGGCGAGGTGGATCAAATGAAGAGAAAGAGGGTGTTAGAGAGAGAGAGAGTGTCAGGGACAGAGAGACGAGCAAGAGAAAGATGGAGAGAGAGACACAAGAGTTAGAGTGTGGAGAGACTCAGAGAAAGAAGCAAGAGAGGGAGAGCACGAGCGAGTGTCAGTGAGGGAGAGAGGAGCAAGAGAGTGGAGTGTGTCAGAGAGAGAGGAGCAAGAGAGAGTGGAGAGTCAGAGAGAGAGAGAGAGAGAGAGAGAAGAGCATGAGAGAGAGTGGAGAGTGTCAGGTAGAAAGAGAGATAAGGGGGCAAGAGAGGGAGTAGAGAACATCAGAAAGAGAGATTGGGGATGAGCAAGAGAGATAGGAGGAAGAGAAAAAGTGGAGCGTGTAACAGAGAGAGGGAGAGTGTCAGAGAGAGGAGCAAGAGAGATTGGAGAGTGTCAGAGAGAGAGCGGGGATGAGCAAGAGAGTGGAGAGTAAGAGAGAGAGAAGGGGGCAAGAGAGAGTGTGGAGAGTGTCAGAGAGAGGGGAGCAAGTGAGAGTGTGTCAGATAGAGAGGAGCAAGAGAGAGAGTGGAGAGTGTAAGAGAGAGGGGGCGAGAGAGAGTGAAGAGTGTGAGAGAGGGGGCAAGAGAGAGACTGGAGAGTGTGTGAGGGAGAGAGGGGGGCAAGTGAGAGTGTTTCAGAGACGCAGAGTGGAGAGTGTGAGAGAGAAGAGGGGGCAAGAGAGAGAGTGGAGAGTGTGAGAGAGTAGGGGGGCAAGAGAGTGTTTGAGAAAGACAGAGAGAAACAAAGGAGCAAGAGAGAGAGTGGAGAGTGTCAGAGAGAGATGTGGGGGAGGGGGCAAAAGAGAGTGTGCCAGACAGAGGGGAGCGAGTGCATGTGTGAGAGAGAGGAGGTGAGGGAGGTCAGGTAGGAGTGAGCAGGAGAGACAGTACCTGTTACAGGTGAAGGTCTCTGATGGGACCAGTCCCTTCACGGCATTAGGACACTCCTCCTTCCATGTTCACCCGCTGCATGTAGCTCTGCCTGCCGGGACTCAGGACTCAGACGGCTATGTAGGGGCACAGTGAGTTGGGAGAATGTGTCCATCGGCCCCGCATACAGTGCACTCCAGCCACGAGCCGCATCGTCACAGGGTATGGACATACAGCACTTCGTAGCCGTGTGGGAGACTGGCTGTACTAAAGTCACGTGCCCGCCGCACGCCGCCAACGGCAGTTAGTCTAATCTGATCGTGGTAAAACCACTGCATCACCAGGGCAGGCATAATAATACTGCCGTGTGGTACTGCTCCTCAGTCAGGTAACGGGGGGACAATAGAGGAAGTTCCCCTTTCGGGCCAGGAGCCCGGCGGCAAATGACTCCACTGTCTCCCAGAGTTCCACCTCTGCCGAGGCTGTCCCCAGCACCCCATGGCGGTGGGTGCCAGGCTGATAGTCATAAGTGTGCAAAAGCAGAATATTGGTTTTTGTTGTGGAACTATAAGGCCCAGCAAGCCTCCCCCGCTTGCTGGTACTTGGATAACCACAAGTACCAGCATGCGGGGAAATAATGAGTTCGCTGGTACCTGTAGTTCCACAACAACAAAAAATACCCAAATAAAAACACAACACACACACCGTGACAGTAAAATTTTATTAAAACACACTTACACACTCTCACATACTTACCTACATCCCCCGCCGGTCACGTCCTTTTGTCCAGTAGAATCCAATAGGGATACCTGTAAAAATGAGAGAGAGATTACTTACCTACATCCCACGCCGGTCACGTCCACTTGTCCAGTAGAATCCAATAAAACCTTTAAAACAAGTAACATAGTAACATAGTATCTGAGGTTGAAAATAGACAATTGTCCATCGAGTTCAACCTATTTGTGGTCTCCTATGCATGATGATTTGACTAAAATTTCTGACTGATGCTGCTGTCAGCCATTGCATTTTATCCCTATTTATAGTAACTATAATGCATGACTATGCACCATACCCCTGGATATCCTTATCCATTAGGAATTTATCTAACCCATTCTTAAAGGTGTTGACAGATTCCGCCATTACAACTCCCTCGGGCAGGGAATTCCAAACACGTATTGTCCTTACCGTGAAAAAGCCTTTACGCCGTATTTTGCGGAATCTCCTCTCCTCTAACCTGAGCGAGTGGCCACGAGTCCTCTGTGTTGATCTAACCAAAAACAGGTCCCGCGCAAGCTCTGTGTATTGTCCCCTTATATATTTGTAGATGTTAATCATATCCCCTCTTAGTCTCCGACTTTCCAATGTAAACATGCCTAGTCTTTCAAGCCTTTCCTTGTATTCCATCGTCTCCATGCCCTTAATTAGTTTGGTCGCCCTCCTCTGTACCTTTTCTAGCTCCAGGATATCCTTTTTGTAGTATGGTGCCCAGAATTGTACACAGTATTCAAGGTGTGGCCTCACTAGTGATTTATATAACGGGAGTATAATACTCTCGTCCCTAGCATCAATACCCCGTTTTATGCATGCTAATATCTTATTAGCCTTCTTTGCTGCAGTCCTACTTTGGGTACTACTGCTTAGCTTGCTATCTATGAGGAAACCGAAGTCCTTTTCCAGTACAGAATCCCCTAATTTTACCCCATTTAGTAGGTAGGTGTAATTTTTGTTCTTGTTACCACAGTGCATTACCTTACACTTGTCTGTGCTGAAGCGCATTCTCCATTTGGCTGCCCATGCTTCTAATTTAACTAAGTCGTTCTGAAGAGACTTGGCATCCTCCTCTGTATTTATAGCCTTACACAATTTGTTATCATCTGCAAAAATTGACACCATGCTCTCTAGACCTTCTGTTAGGTCGTTAATGAAAATATTGAACAATAGCGGTCCTAATACTGAGCCTTGCGGCACACCACTTAGCACTTCAGTCCAAGTTGAAAAAGATCCATTAACCACAACACGCTGCTCCCTATTATCTAACCAGTTTTTGACCCAAGTGTATATTGTGCTTCCTAGCCCTGATTCTTGTAGCTTGTAGATAAGTCTCATGTGTGGCACAGTATCGAACGCTTTGGCAAAGTCTAAAAAGATTACATCCACGTCTTTATCCTGATCTAGGTTTGCGCTTACTGTTTCATAAAAGCCAAGTAAGTTGGTTTGACAGGATCTGTCCTTCATAAACCCATGTTGATTCCTTTTAATGACCTTATTGACTTCAAGGAACTTCTGAATACTATCTCTTAGAATACCTTCCAATACTTTCCCCACTATAGATGTAAGACTAACTGGACTATAATTACCTGGTTCAGCTTTACTTCCCTTTTTGAATATAGGCACTACTTCCGCTATACGCCAGTCTTTGGGAACCATACCTGATATAACTGAATCCATAAAGATCAAAGATAGCGATTTTGCCAGTTCAATCTATCTACCCGGTCCGCGATGTGCCGTACCCGAGCACCCGGGAGACAACAGACTGTACGGCGATCACGGTCCCGGTAGCAGATTGCCCTATCTGCCTTCCTGATGATAGAATCCCCTACCACCACCATCTGACTAGGTACCTCTCTATCTTTTATCCCAACTGCGCCAGAGGGACCGCTCCTCTGGATGCTAGAGAGAGCAGTCTCCTCCGGCACCGTCATTTCTTCACTATCATCCTCCGATTCCTCGTCCAATCGGGCAAATTTGTTCGGGTTTGAAAGTTCGGAGATGTCGCGCCTCCCCCTCTTTTTCTTCCTTCTAACTGTGACCCAACTGGCTACCTGATCATCATTCTCTTCTACCAGTGACCCCTCCCGCAACTCCTCCACCGTTCTGTCTAAACTACGCTCGAGATTGTGAATCTCCCTCAGTCGCGTAACGGTTTGCTCTAGATCAGTTACCTGGGCTTCCAGGGCAACAGTTTGCACACACCTCGTGCAGATGTAATCACACTGGGCCGGTAGCTCCAGGTGTGCATACATCTTGCACGACATGCACTGAGTGAGGTCCCCAATCACAGCCCCTCCCATATTGTTTGTAAGGTCTAACTCCCTGTTACTCTCAAAGAAAAAGCAGCAAAAATAAAAAGTAGAAGACAAGCAATCTCACTTATACAATAATTAAGCTGGCTTATACTTATCTAACTTTGTGCGCTTCTTGGTCCTTCACTTTTATGCAGCCGTAGTACTCTCTCCTGCGGCACCGATACTCCACTTAGCAGTTGCAGTTGTTCCAGCTCACTGCACCTCCTTTTCACTCGGCTTCCAGCTCCTGCTAATAAAAAAAAAAAAAAATGCCCCTCACAAACGCACAATCACAGCCCCTCTGCTACTCCAAGTAAGAGACCCTCTCACTCACTCACAAGGTCAGCCCCTTGCAGCCTCACCAGAAGTTTAATGGTACTGCAAATGTGTGTTTCTGGGAGGGATGTACTAACCTCCGCCATCGCGATAACTGCACTTTTCTTTGCGCTCTGACACTCCCCGCTCCGCTGCCCGCCGCTCCCCTGTCTGCTTTCTCATCCCCTTCTCCCTCTTCCTCACTGCCGCGGCTACTGTATTCTCTCATCGCTGCGCTCCCCCTGGCCGTTTAGCGCACGCGCATCCGGGTTCTGCTTTTCCGGGCATGCGCACACTGGTTCATCAATAAGTCAGTCCGCACATGCCCGGAAAAGCAGAACCTCTATGCGCATGCGCCAAACGGCCAGGGGGACCGCAGCGATGAGAGAATACAGTGGCCGTGGCCGTGAGGAAGAGGGAGAAGGGGATGAGAAAGCAGACGGGGGAGTGGGGAGGGGAGTGTCAGAGCGCAGAGAAAAGTGCAGTAATGGTAGAGGTTAGTACTTCCCGCCCTGATACATAAAAACTTCAATACAGAGGAGGGGCAAAAAAAGGAGAGAGAGAGAGAGTGCTCACCGATGCTCCCCGTCCTCACGGCCTTCCGCATTATCACCTCCGCAGCCAATGATTTCCCCCGTGCTTTCCGTGCAGCTTACTCAGCGCTGCATCCCCGGCTCTGACGGAACCAGCAACGTGATGCGCCTGTAGCCGCAAAGTGTCCTCCCCTGGTCCCGCACTGGCCAATCGCTGCTTCAAAGCGGCACTACAAGTAGGTGCCGCTTCTAGGAGGTTTTTTCAATGCTTTCTCCTGCCCTATTCCTGGCCACGCCCCCCGCTTCTGGCCCTTACACACAGACACCTGGAGGCACTGACAGCGCTGCCTCAACAACACTGACAGAACCGCTTTTACACAGGTACGAATTGCTAAAATAATACAAAGGCTAAAGCAGATACTTATAACACATAACATGTGTCATAAGTATCTTCTTTGTATTATTCCAACATTAATGTCAGGGGAGGCACTGCCTCCCCTGCCTCCCCTGACTGCATGTCCCTGGATCACATGTCCCAAAACATATCCTTTGTAGAAAAGCCGCACTCACATGTGGTTCATAATCACAGCAGCTGGGGTGCAGAATCCAGGAACAGGACCAATCCGAACAAAGTTCCACAATACATGTGCACAAATGAGGATGCACTCACCAGACTTCTCCAGAAAACGATAAACTTTAATCCAGACAGCACATACTCACAAAAAGAAGGTCAACGTTTCGGCTCACAGCAGAGCCTTTCTCAAGACCAAATTACCAGGTTGCCATCTTCCTAACACTGTCCTGAATAGTGAGACCATATATACCACTCGTGCAGCCACGCCCCCCAATCATCCAATTAGCAGCAAAGACGAGCTAACCATCGCTAAACTGCTTAGCTCAAGACAAAGCCAAATACACACAGAAAGCGCTAGCCAAACCCGCACACACAACAGCTTAAGAACAACTACTAGTGGCCACAACAGGAGTCTAGCCCCGTAAATGGAACGCACGCCGGGACAGTGACACGCACGGCACTTCCTGTGTGCCGCGCGTCACTTCCGGTCCAGCGTTACCAGGTAACGGCATTGTGAGTATTGTAAACAGCCTCTGTGTATCGGAGTGCGCAAGCGTGTGGAACCGAGCACGGTCTCCACACCAGCTGCTCATATGGGACAAATAAGTAGCCAAGACGAAATAGGTTGCCTAGCAACCTGTAATGCCTAAGCTGCCACCCAAATTGACTGCTACGCATCACTTCCGGTCACTCGTAACCGGGCAACAGTAATAGGTAAATGAGTCTAATAGACCTAATTATGTACACCCCTCGTTTAAGTATTATACTGTAGCATTGCTAGAGAGTGCCTCGGACAATGTATTTACATAGGTAAATGAGTCTAATAGACCTGATTATGTACACCCCTCGTTTAAGTGTTATACTGTAGCGTAGCTGGAGAGTGCCTCAGACAATGTATTTACAAAATGAAAAGATCTAAACAATACGCATAGAGGTTACTAGGCAACATATACCTCGCTAACGACAGAACTGAAGATACCAAGTTACAAACTAAAGTTCAAAGTAAACCTCAGATTTAAAACATGGCTGTACACCTCCCGCATATGAGGCAAATCCACGTAAGGCAAAGTCAAAGGGGACCAACCCTACCACCTAGCTGCCAGGGGAAATAAAATGTCTCAATCGTTAGTGGGGTTACTAGGTGGGCTGCACCAGTGGCACACAGGCATCCATCAGAATAATGGTCAGAGCGGTACAGGTATATATATTTAAAAACAAACATGTGCTGAACATATACCTCAAAAAAACAAACAAATAAAAAACCGCAAGATGATATCGCACCACAAGATGCATATACACCTAGTGGAATACATATAGATGCAATCAAAAAGCAAAAACAAAAAAGGATCAGAGGACATGACTGATGGATCACTCAATGAGCTGAACACCCCTACACTGTCGAAAAATGCATAAGAAATAAAAGTAAATAAAGAAAACACAGAAGGCTCGACAAAAAAAGCCAAACTAACATTAGCACAACTGATGCCAAGTCACAAAAACATGTGTAATGGATTCTGTTCATTAAGTCCTTTCGGTGACATTGTCCCCAAGAAATGGATCCAATATGCCTCGCGTTTTAGTAACAGCTCGTTCCTATCACCGCCTCTAGTGAGTGGAGGCACCCAGTCAATCATCATGGACCGCATGGTGGAAAGTTGGTGTTTGGATTGTAAGAAATGTGCTGCCACCGGTTTGTCAGTCTTACCGGTTGAGTAAGCCAAATGAATCGAAGACCGATGTTGGTTCATCCTTTCACGAAAAGGTACGTATCGTCTTACCAACATACATCTTGCCACACAGGCACGTCAGGTAGTATATAACATGGTCCATGGTGCAGACCAGATGATGTCTCAACTTGATCTTGGTCCCATATAGTTTATGGTTAAAAGACTGTCCAGTAACCATAGACCGGCATGTGGTGCACTGCAGACATTTGTAGCACCCTGGTCTTTTACCAAGCCATTGTCCACCACTGGAGCCAACGGTGCTCATGGTTGGTCTAAGAAGAATGTCTTTCAAATTCTGGCCACGTTGTATACGGAATAAAGGAGGCTTTGGACCAATGGACTTAAACCTGGGGTCAGAACTAACAATGGGCCAATTGTCCGTGACAGTTTGCTGTATGGACTTCAAATTGGTACTGCAACTGGTTTTAAAGATCAAATGGTTAGGCTCTCTGGTGAGGGTAGGGACAGCTCCTTTCGCTATAGTCACCCCCACAGGTTTAGGGGGCGGGCGGCCATTCCTTTGGTTCACATTCCCACAATTCATACTCCTCCTCCGATTCTGACTACATAGATACTTTACCACCCTCTGGGGCGTCATCCTACTCTACTTTTTTAGGCCGGGGTACTCGCTCCAAACGGGAATTAGCTATGGGAGGCCCCACCTGCGGCGGGGTGGGTACAAAAAATCGTGGAAGAAGCAAGAAGGGGCCCAAAATCAAAACCTAATTTTCAATTTGTCTGTCCACCAGCTTACTGAGGCTGAGACGTCTCTATTGAGTAAGGGTTTATCTTTTGTGCCCACCAACGGTTTTAAATCTCTTCAGTGGTCCATTGAGCATTACAAAATGGGCCGGCAGTTAAGACTGCGTGAATACTTTGATAACCAACCCAAAAACACAAATTCTATAGAGATAGAAGGGGGTACGCAGGTCCCAGTACTTTTGATCCCATCTCCAATAATGCAAGTCTATGCACCTTTATGAGATTGACTAATTCAGATGTGACCAGGGCTGCTAGCAGTAATAAAAAACACTATTCTAACCTCACTAGCGACGAATGGAAAGCACTGAGGAGTTTGAGAAAAGACACCGCTCTTGTCATCAGAAATGCTGACAAGGGCGGTGCCGTTGTATTACAGAACTTTACTGACTATGATGTGGAGATTAGATCCCAGTTGGCCAATGGGGACACTTATGCTCAGGTTGAATTTAATCCAATTCCACGGATAAAGAAGGAAGTTGACTCCGTATTATTTACTGCTCTCCAGCATGGGTGGATTACTGAGGATGATTATGAATTTCTGACAGTTGAATTTCCAGTGTGTCCAGTAATTTATACCCTCCCAAAAGTCCATAAGTCCCTGAGCAAACCTCCTGGGCGTCCCATTATTTCCGCACGTTGCTCTCTTTTGCAACCGTTGGCGGTGTTTGTAGACTATTTTCTGCAACCTTGTGTAAAGAGTATGAAGAGCTACTTACGGGACACAGGTGACTTTTTGGGAGGTTTAAATTCTCTGGACTGCATCTTGGCTGATTACCAACTAGCGACCCTTGATGTTAACTCTCTGTATACCGTCATCCCCCATGATGAAGGATTAATGGCTGTACGTGAAGCACTTTTAGTGGGCCCTTATGAAGGACCTCCTATTGACTTTATTTTGGATCTTATTAGATTAGTGTTGTCACATAATCACTTCCAATATCAGGGAAAGTACTTTATCCAGACGATTTTGAGTGAACCACCAGTTTTAGAATATACCTTATACCGGAAGCCCACTGATCGCAACATGCTACTGTGGACCACAATCCACCTTCCAGAGAAGCTTAAATCGAACTTACCTGTTTCACAGTTACTCAGAGTCCTCAGGAACAATTCCGATGCAGGTCGAGCTGAGATCCAGTTGCAGGACTGTGTGGACCGGTTTGTTCGTCGTGGATATAAAAGAGGTGAAGTGCTGAAATGCCTTGCCAAGGCACGTACAATCCACGATAAGGGTGGCAATTCCGCCAAACAACCAAGAGAGCCTAACCGTTTGATCTTTAAAACCAGTTGCAGTACCAATTTGCATACAGCAAACTGTCACGGACAATTGGCCCATTGTTAGTTCTGACTCCAGGTTTAAGTCCATTGGTCCAAAGCCTCCTTTATTCAGTATACAACGTGGCCAGAATTTGAAGGACATTCTTCTTAGACCAACCATGAGCACCGTTGGCTCCAGTGGTGGACAATGGCTTGGTAAAAGACCAGGGTGCTACAAATGTCTGCAGTGCACCACATGCCGGTCTATGGTTACTGGACAGTCTTTTAACCATCCACTATATGGGACCAAGATCAAGTTGAGACATCATCTGGTCTGCACCATGGACCATGTTATATACTACCTGACGTGCCCGTGTGGCAAGATGTATGTTGGTAAGACGATACGTACCTTTCGTGAAAGGATGAACCAACATCGGTCTTCGATTCATTTGGCTTACTCAACCGGTAAGACTGACAAACCGGTGGCAGCACATTTCTTACAATCCAAACACCAACTTTCCACCATGCGGTCCATGATGATTGACTGGGTGCCTCCACTCACTAGAGGCGGTGATAGGAACGAGCTGTTACTGAAACGCGAGGCATATTGGATCCATTTCTTGGGGACAATGTCACCGAAAGGACTTAATGAACAGAATCCATTACACATGTTTTTTGTGACTTGGCATCAGTTGTTCTAATGTTAGTTTGGCTTTTTTGTCGAGCCTTCGGTGTTTTCTTTATTTACTTTTATTTTTTATGCATTTTTCGACAGTGCAGGGGTGTTCAGCTCATTGAGTGATCCATCAGTCATGTCCTCTGATCCTTTTTTGTTTTTGCTTTTTGATTGCATCTATATGTATTCCACTAGGTGTATATGCATCTTGTGGTGTGATATCATCTTGTGGTTTTTTATTTGTTTGTTTTTTTGAGGTATATGTTCAGCACATGTTTGTTTTTAAATATATATACCTGTACCGTTCTGACCATTATTCTGATGGATGCCTGTGTGCCACTGGTGCAGCCCGCCTAGTAACCCCACTAACGATTGAGACATTTTATTTCCCCTGGCAGCTAGGTGGTAGGGTTGGTCCCCTTTGACTTTGCCTTACGCGGATTTGCCTCATATGCGGGCGGTGTATAGCCATGTTTTTAATCTGAGGTTTACTTTGTTTGAAATTTTGTTTGTAACTTGGTATCTTCAGTTCTGTCGTTAGCGAGGTATATGTTGCCTAGTAACCTCTATGCGTATTGTTTAGATCTTTTGATTTTGTAAATACATTGTCTGAGGCACTCTCCAGCTACGCTACAGTATAACACTTAAACGAGGGGTGTACATAATCAGGTCTATTAGACTCATTTAACTATATAAATACATTGTCTGAGGCACTCTCTAGCTATGCTACAGTATAATACTTAAACGAGGGGTGTACATAATTAGGTCTATTAGACTCATTTACCTATTACTGTTGCCCGGTTACGAGTGACCGGAAGTGATGCGTAGCAGTTAATTTGGGTGGCAGCTTAGGCATTACAGGTTGCTAGGCAACCTATCTATTTCGTCTTGGCTACTTATTTGTCCCATATGAGCAGCTGGTGTGGAGACCGTGCTCGGTTCCACACGCTTGCGCACTCCGATACACTGAGGCTGTTTACAATACTCACGATGCCGTTACCTGGTAACGCTGGACCGGAAGTGACGCGCGGCTCACAGGAAGTGCCGTGCGTGTCACTATCCCGGCGTGCGTTCCATTTACGGGGCTAGACTCCTGTTGTGGCCACTAGTAGTTGTTCTTAAGCTGTTGTGTGTGCGGGTTTGGCTAGCGCTTTCTGTGTGTATTTGGCTTTGTCTTGAGCTAAGCAGTTTAGCGATGGTTAGCTCGTCTTTGCTGCTAATTGGATGATTGGGGTCGTGGCTGCACGAGTGGTATATATGGTCTCACTATTCAGGACAGTGTTAGGAAGATGGCAACCTGGTAATTTGGTCTTGAGAAAGGCTCTGCTGTGAGCCGAAACGTTGACCTTCTTTTTGTGAGTATGTGCTGTCTGGATTAAAGTTTATCGTTTTCTGGAGGTCTGGTGAGTGCATCCTCATTTGTGCACATGTGTATATATATATATATATATATTGTATACGTATCCATGTGACTGCTGGTGTCGCCAACCTCACTCTGGGCCACTGCGGGGAGAGAAGTTGAGCAGTGCAGATTGTTGTGTTTAATGTAGTTGCAGAACACAATGGGGAGAATTCAATTAACATCATGGGGATGTAGCTCACTGGTTAACTTCTATTCCATCGCTAGCATGGTAAACCTGCTACTGACGTATTTTTGCTTGCACCCTCGGGATTAAGTACTGCCTTAAGGCTACCTGCAGTGTTACTGTGTGCGGTAATAGCATCGCACCCAGCACTTAACCCAGGATGTGCCCTGGGCATAACTGAGGTAAGGTGAATCTCCTGGGTTAAATGCTGGTCAACTGAATAGCTCTGGACACTTAGCCTGGGAGCTACATCCCCGCAATACTATCTGAATTCCTTCCAATGTGTATTTATTAGTGCGGTTTTATATATTGTGTTGCTATAGATACAAAGCAAGCAGCACTTTGCAAAAAGATTGATAACAAAAACAAAGCAGGTACCCTCCAACCAGGGCCGGTGCAAGGTTTCTCAACACCCTAGGCAAAACTTCTGCCTATTGCCCCCCTCCCCTCCCAATACCCTCTTTCCATCTAGGAAAGGTGAGAGGGGTGAGTCGTGAGTCACGGTGTGTGAGGGGTGGTTGTAAGACAGAACGGGGAGGAGAGTGAGAGAGAGAGAGAGAAAAAGAGAGGGGAGCAAGGGAGAGAGAGTGGGGGATGAGTGAGAGAGACCGTATCAGGGAGAAAGAGAACAGTGAGATAGTGAAAGAGGGTGTCAGAGAGAGAGAGAGAGAGAGAGAGAGAGAGAGAGAGAGGGTGGGTATCCGGGAGAGAGAGGGTGTCAACCAAGGAGAGGGGAGGTTTTGGTTTGGGAAACAGTCAACGAGCACAGCAATTTAAGTCGAAGTAGTTAGAGAAGGGTCAAAGAACAGTCCACATCAAAATGACATCAAATAACTAGCGTATATTTCATATAGCAGGTGGAGGTGCGCCCAGAGAGTAAATATAGTATTAACAGAAAAAAGACAGAAATAAACTCTCTTGTTGGGGCACTCTTGTCTATGAAAAAATGGAATTAGTTAAAACTTAACTTTTATTAGTTAGAATTAGAATAGATATATGATAGCTCTCAGATAAATTTCACATCGGGCATAACACAAGAAAGAAATTTCTAGGGTTGGCGAAAATATCAGGAATAATATTAAGAAATTGGAGTTCAATGACTCAATTCAAAACATATAGGCAATCCTATATAAATATAATGACAGTCTGATACTGTTATAAAATTGTCCAGAACCCGAAATATAGATAATAAAAAGCCAGATGCTTCGATATAAGGAGTTTCATCAATTATAGGTCAGACTGACACTATATTAGGCCGAAGCTATTTACACACACACACACACACACACACACACGCACGCACGCACGCACGCACGCACGCACACACACACACACACACACACACACACACACACACACACAATAAATTAGTAACACATGCAGTCACAAAATACATGAGTGGCATATGCAGTCCATCTCAATAACCTAACACACAGGTTCTCAAACTCGGTCCTCAGGACCCCACACAGTACATGTTTTGCAGTTCTCGCAGAATCGCAAGTGACATAATTAGCTCCACCTGCGGACCTTTTAAAATGTGTCAGTGAGTAATTAATACACCTGTGCACCTGCTGGGTGACCTGCAAAACATGCACTGTGTGGGGTCCTGAGGACCGAGTTTGAGAACCACTGACCTAACAGATTCCCTCTATATGGTAACAAACAATAGTGTGTTGCTGAACTGGCTAACAATGTGTCAATGTAAAACTTAATGTGATACAATACTGCTGTGTAAGGGTAATGAAAGAAACAAATCAGAATCATTAAAGTACAGTTCAAAATAAGTCTGCCGCATAGATGGATACAATATATGTTAGCTAGCAGTGAAAAGATTACTGATTAGTTTAGATTCAGTGATGTACAGTATCAATAAAACCCTGCATGGGTACACTCAGGGGTGATAGAAAAGGTCTCACGGTGTATAAGCTCTGTAGGGCAGCTGCGGCTCTGTCACATGTAAAGGGTCGCAGTGATGACAGAGTGACCGTGTTCGCAGAGCCGGCACTCTAGAGAGGAGACGGGGGTATACAGAATGTCTGCTATTAGAATTTTTTTGTCAGATTGTCCCTGATGAATTTAATTGATTAAATTCAGTGCAGGGACACTGCTGACACATGATCCAATGACAGCACTTTGGATTGGAGAGGTAGAGAGATGAGATGAGGTGTGGTCAGAGGAGAGGAATAGAGCTGGAGAGGGGTAGAACAAAGTTCCGGTGAGGTTCTGGAGAGCCCCTTGCTGTGTGTGACATATAGTCACAGTGGACAGCAGTGAGCGGGTCCTGCCGCAGCTGTGACCAGATAGAAGGAAGAAAGAGTGGGCAGCTGTGGAGAGCAGTCGAGTTAGCAGCGCGCCCTGTTGCAGTGCCCTGTTTTGAATTGAGTAATTGAACTCAAATTTCTTAAAATTATTCCTGATATTTTCGCCAACACTAGAAATGTCTTTCTAGAGTTATGCCCCATGAAAAATGTATCTCAGAGGCTATTGTATATCTATTTTAATTAGAACTAATAAAAGTTACGTTTTAACTAAATCCATTTTTTCATAGACAAGAGTGCCCAACAAGAGTTTATTTTTGTCGAGAGAGAGAGAGGAAAAGAGAGGGAATGAGAGAGAGAGAGAGAGAGGGGGGGGGGGGAGGGTGAGGGAGAGAGAGAGAGGGGGAGGGAGAGAGATGGGGAAGAGAGAGATGGGGAGAGAGAGAGATGGGGGGGAGAGAGATGGGGGAGAGGGGGAGGGAGAGAGGGTGGGGGAGGGGGGGGAGAGAGAGGTGGAGGGGAGAGATAGGTGGAGGGAGAGAGAGATGGGGAGGGAGAGAGAGAGATGGGGGAGAGAGAGATGAAGAGAGAGAGAGGGGGAGGGAGAGGGAGAGAGGGAAGGAGAGAGAGAGATGGAGGGAGGGAGAGGGAGAGGGGGAGGGAGAGGGAGAGTGAGAGGGGGAGGGAAGGAGAGAGAGGGGGAGGGAGAGAGAGGGGGAGAGATGGAGAGAGAGGGGAGATGGATAGAGGATGGAGAGAGATAGAGAGAGAGATAGAGAGGGGGAGAGAGAGAGAGGGGGGGAGAGAGGGGGGAGCGATAGAGGGAGAGAGAGGGGGGAGCGATAGAGGGAGAGAGAGGGGGGAGCGATAGAGGGAGAGAGAGGGGAGCGATAGAGGGAGAGCGAGCAGGAGAGAGAGCAGATCGATAGAGGGAGAGAAAGATGGGAGAGATAGAGGGAGAGGGGAGCCATAGAGGGAGAGAGGGGAGAAACAGAGAGAGAGATAAAGGGAGAGTGGGGAGAGAGAGCGGAGAGAGAGGGAGAGGGGGGAGATAGGGAGGGGGAGCGATAGGGAGATGGAGAGAGGGAAAGAGAGAGGGGGGGGAGAAAGAGAGAGAGAGGGGAGAGATAGGGGGAGAGCAATAGAGGGAGAGAGATAGAGGGAGAGTGGGGAGAGAGATAGAGGGAGAGTGGGGAGAGAGTGGGAGAGAGAGCGGAGAGATAGAGGGAGAGTGGGGAGAGAGAGGGAGAGAGACCGGAGAGTTTGAGGGAGAGTGGGGAGAGAGAGGGAGAGAGAGCGGAGAGATAGAGGGAGAGTGGGGAGAGAGAGGGAGAGAGAGCGGAGAGATAGAGGGAGAGTGGGGAGAGAGAGGGAGAGAGAGCGGAGAGATAGAGGGAGAGTGGGGAGAGAGAGCGGAGAGACAGAGGGAGAGTGGGGAGAGAGAGGGAGAGAGACCGGAGAGATAGAGGGAGAGTGGGGAGAGAGAGGGAGAGAGAGCGGAGAGATAGAGGGAGAGTGGGGAGAGAGAGGGAGAGAGACCGGAGAGATAGAGGGAGAGTGGGGAGAGAGAGGGAGAGAGAGCGGAGAGATAGAGGAAGAGTGGGGAGAGAGAGGGAGAGAGAGCGGAGAGATAGAGGGAGAGGGGGGAGATAGAGAGGGGGAGCGATAGGGAGATGAAGAGAGAGAGGGAAAGATAGAGGGAGAGAGGGGAGAGATAGAGGGAGGGAGAGAGAGAGAGGGGTGAGAGAGGAGACAGAGAGGGGGAGATGGAGAGAGAGAGAGAGAGAGAGGGGAGAGCGAGGGAGAGGGGGGTGAGAGAGATAGAGGGGGAGAGAGATAGAGGGGAATGAGGAGAGACACACTACCTGTTCCAGCCTTGCTAGGCATCAGGGCATGTCTCTGAGGGTGGTCTTCTGTATACCGGCGGTCGGGCTCCCGGCGCTCATTATACCGGCGCCGGGAGCCCGACAGCCGGCATACCGACACTTATTTTCCCTCGTGGGGGTCCACGACCCCCATAGAGGGAGAATAAAATAGTGTGGCGCGCGTAGCGTGGCGAGCGCAGCGAGCCCGCAAGGGGCTCATTTGCCCTCGCCACACTGTCGGTAAGCCGGCGGTCGGGCTCCCGGCGCCGGTATGCTGGTCGCCGGGAGCCCGACCGCCGGCCAGCCGTAGTGAACCCGTCTCTGATGGGGGCGGGCAAGTCACGGAATTAGGCCCCGCCCCCTTTCCACCCGCGAATCGCGGAAATGCATTCCCCTGCTGCCACATTGTGGGTTCCCCTGGATGACCGCCCCGTCTTTCCTATAATCTGGCCCTGCTGCATACATACACAGCATGCCGGCACTACAGAGCCAGGCCAGGCCAGGCCAGGCTCCAGGGAAGAAACTCCAGCGCTGCCATAATCACACTCTGACTCACCATAGATCCGCGGGTCTCCTGTTGGTGCCCCTGCTGCTGTGCTGGCCGAAGAGCTGCAGGGATCCATCAGCGCGGTCATCATGCAGGAGGGATGTTGGTGAAAGTGGCTGTCCAGCCTGCCCTCGGAAGTGGAGGAGCGCCAGGTACTTGGGAGGGGGGGAGGGGGGGAGTGACACGACCACCTGACCTACACACGCTGACCACCTCTGGCAAATAGGAAAAGAGATGGGCGGGCACACACTCGTCAGACTGAGTGTAGTCTGCCATCTCCGGGTGTCTGGAAGAAGACCTTCGTTTTTCCTCCAGACAGCCTCAGCGGGCTGCCCTTCAGGTCCTGGCGCCAACCTGGTGTATATAGCAACAGGCCAGTAATACAAGCAACTCTCCAGTCACGGCACTCTATGGAGAATAATTACCACAACAATGGTAGACAGTGACCAGCCTTTCAGTGTTATTTCACCATTTTCGTCAGGCTATACCATGCGCACGAATTAAGGTGAAATGTCTGGTAAATGTGCTAGGCGTTCCTGGGCAGTAACTGGGAGGTGGCTATTAATGTGTGCAACAGTGGTCCATCTCATGGGCGTGTTGCGTACATGATGCTAAAGTGGTCACATACACAGATGCTTCATCGCTCACATTGGAGCCCACACTCAGACGGAAGATATGCACCAAGGGGATGTAGTCAGCATGCCGGCATTCCAGATTCCGGATGCCACTGCTGGAATCCTGTCACCCGCCGGCATCTCAACTACCGTTCTCCCATACCCAACCGTACCCAAGGACTGCTTGTCACAATCCTGACTGTAGGTTTTATATTTGGTGACTTACCCCTGCCATCTGTCCTGGATCCTGTGTCTTTTCACTCACGGAGTTAAACAGCTTGTCAGCACTGAGTTTTCCTGAGTTCTCTGCCTGAGAGGTAATAGTTAATTAGCTCCACCTGTGGTGATCTCCTGTGTGAGGCTGAATTCAGTAATCTGAACTTTAGGTCTAAAAGCCAGCATCCTGTGTTTTGCAGAAGTCCAGGCTTCAGTGTTCTCTCGGCCTGCTAGGCCTCATTTTACATCACAGCCTTGGCTAGAGTAGTCACATGACAGTGACTGTTCACCTGACCCAGAGTTGTTCAATCCTCTGCCAGCCTGAGACTCTCTGCATCACCTAATCCTGCTCACCAATCACCAAGGACCAGGAAGTATAAATCAGGAGGCTGAGTTAGAAACGGGGCCAGTTCCTTGTGTCACACACAGCTATGTGTGAGCATTCTTGCTGAGCTCCCTAAGGTTGGGATCTCCAGAGCTCCCGTATCCCAGTACCTCAGTACCTCCGTGCTTCCAGCACCTCCGTGCCTCAGTACCTCAGTACCTCTGCGCCTCAGTACCTCCGTGCCTCAGCACCTCCGTGCCTCAGCATCTCCGTGCTTTCAGCATCTCCGTGCTTTCAGCACCTCCGTGCCTCAGCACCTCCGTGCTTCCAGCACCTCCGTGCCTCAGCATCTCCGTGCTTTCAGCACCTCCGTGCCTCAGCACCTCCGTGCTTCCAGCACCTCCGTGCCTCCGTGCCTCAGTACCTCCGTGCTTCCAGCACCTCCGTGCCTCAGTACCTCTGTGCTTCCAGCACCTCCGTGCCTCCGTGCCTCTGCACCTCCGTGCCTCAGCACCTCCGCGCTTCCAGCACCTCCGTGCCTCCGTGCCTCAGTACCTCCGTGCTTCCAGCACCTCCGTGCCTCAGTACCTCTGTGCTTCCAGCACCTCCGTGCCTCCGTGCCTCTGCAACTCCGTGCCTCAGTACCTCCGTGCCTCAGTACCTCCGTGCCTCAGCGCCTCCGTGCCTCAGCACCTCCGTGCTTTCAGCACCTCCGTGCCTCAGTACCTCCGTGCTTCCAGCACCTCCGTGCCTCAGCATCTCCGTGCTTCCAGCACCTCCGTGCCTCAGCATCTCCGTGCTTCCAGCACCTCCGTGCCTCAGCACCCCAGTGTCTCTACGCACCCCAGTGTCTCTACGCACCCCAGTGTCTCCACGCACCTCAGTGTCTCTACGCACCTCAGTGCCTCCAATCACCTCAGTGCCTCCACGCACCTCAGTGCCTCTACGCACCTCAGTGTCTCTACGCACCTCAGTGTATCTACGCACCTCAGTACCTCCAATCACCTCAGTGCCTCCACGCACCTCAGTGCCTCTACGCACCTCAGTGTCTCTACGCACCCCAGTGTCTCTACGCACCCCAGTGTCTCTACGCACCTCAGTGCCTCTACGCACCTCAGTGCCTCTACGCACCTCAGTGTCTCCAAGTACTTCAGTGTCTCCAAGCACCTCAGTGTCTCCAAGTACCTCAGTGTCTCCAAGCACCTCAGTGTCTCCAAGTACCTCAGTGTCTCCAAGCACCTCAGTGTCTCCAAGCACCTCAGTGTCTCCAAGCACCTCAGTGTCTCCAAGCATCTCAGTGTCCCCAAGCACCCCGTGCCCTTTAGCACAGTTGTACCTGTTATTCTTCACTGATTCATCAGCGCCTTTCCAGTTCTGTCTTTCAGGAGACCTTCAGCGCCCACACGTGCTTCCTGTCTGCCGACCTCATCCTGCATGAGGAGAACCTGGATTCGGCCATCTCTGCCGCGGTTCCTCTTCCCAGTCACCGGAAGAGACCCCGAGTCCACAACACTTCCAAACCAGGTCAGTGGTGGTATTCATGTAGTCCTCCAGTCGCCCGCGCAGACTTCGCTAGCACCGGGTTCACAAAACCTTAGTCATGACAGTAGGAACTGGCCACATGGACCCGGCCGAAAGTGTTTGTCTGACGCAGGACCTCCTAAGCAATATTGCAGGACGCTTGGAAGGTCTGGAGTCGACTCAGCATCAATTGGCACAGTGTCTGCAGCGGAATTCTTTCTCCAGAGATTCTCTGACCTTCTGCTCTAAGACTCCTGACCAACTGCAGATTTTCTACCAGATGTTACTACAGTTACAAGAACTTTTGCCTAGTATTCTCTCTGTGATGCCTGATCTCCTCAGGAATACTACCAACGTTGTTGATCCTGTTTTGGCCCATCCAGTTAATAGAGTCTCTTCCTCTGCGCAAGGGAAAGTTTTTCATCAGAGCTATCCACGGCCCAAGCTCTCTGAAGCTGAACGTCAGCGGCGTAAGGAGCTACATCTCTGTCTTTACTGTGGAAATTCTGGTCATTTTGTTAAAGACTACATTCTTCGCAAGCCAGGTAATAGTGACAAATCTCAGTATCATAGTGCTCATGTCTACAAGTCATCCACAGTATCCGATCCTTCTGCTGCTGACGGGGGTATCAAGAAGGCTACTCTTCTGAGAGAGACTCAAATTTATGACTGGGGTCCGGTGGTTAAAAGACCTTATCCCAAGTTGGGTGCCCAGAGAAGAATGTTCAAGCCATTTACAGTCACAGAGGAGTCCGTGTCCACAGCCCCAGGAGGGGCGTCTTCAGAGTGTCCAGCCCCAGGAGGGGCGTCTTCAGAGCGTCCAGCCCCAGGAGGGGCGTCTTCAGAGCGTCCAGCCCCAGGAGGGGCGTCTTCAGAGCGTCCAGCCCCAGTGAGGGGTTCAGAGCGTCCAGCCCCAGAGAGTCTTCACAGTGCTGCCCAGCCAGAGAGTCTACAGAGTGCTGCCCAGCCAGAGATTCTACAGAGTGCTGCCCAGCCAGAGATTCTACAGAGTGCTGCCCAGCCAGAGATTCTACAGAGTGCTGCCCAGCCAGAGATTCTACAGAGTGCTGCCCAGCCAGAGATTCTACAGAGTGCTGCCCAGCCAGAGATTCTACAGAGTGCTGCCCAGCCCCGTGAAGAGGGGGCTCTTGCCTCAGCCCAGCCCCGTGAAGTGGGGGCTCTTGCCTCAGCCCAGCCCCGTGAAGAGGGGGCTCCTGCCTTAGTTCAGCCCCGTGAAGAAAGGGCTCAGTCCATCCCGGTTCCAGCCGGTCCAGCCATACTCCAGGCCCAGCCTGGTCAGTCCATCCCGGTTCCAGCCGGTCCAGCCATACTCCAGGTCCAGCCTGGTCAGTCCGTCCCGGTTCCAGCCGGTCCAGCAATACTCCAGGCCCAGCCTGGTCAGTCCGTCCCGGTTCCAGCCGGTCCAGCAATACTCAAGGCCCTGCCTGGTCAGTCCGTCCCGGTTCCAGCCGGTCCAGCAATACTCCAGGCCCTGCCTGGTCAGTCTGTCCCGGTTCCAGCCGGTCCAGCAATATTCCAGGCCCTGCCTGGTCAGTCCGTCCCGGTTCCAACCGGTCCAGCAATACTCCAGGCCCTGCCTGGTCAGTCCGTCACGGTTCCAGCCGGTCCAGCAATACTCCAGGACCTGCCTGGTCAGTCTCCTTTGGCTCCAGCCAATTCAAGTATCCTCGGATCCAATCCAGTCCTACTCGTCCAGCCAAAGCTTTCTTCAGTTTCATCCTCTAAGCTTTCGTCTGATGGTTTTCCACCTATTTACTTTGATGGAGATTTATTGCAATATGCCGCTCTGGTTGAACAATTTCTCTCTCGGATGGAGTCTGATCTTTCAGGTGCAGTAACTCCTTCCAACATTACTCGATATCTGTTCCTGGCATTCAGAGGAAGAGCTTTGGAGTGGGCCAACATGCTCTTTGAGAGTAATGATCCTGTGTTCCATGACTTACAGACTTTTAGTAACGCTGTAGTTAAAGAATTTAGTCCTAAACCTTTGGAATCTGCATCAACGAAGGTCCTAAATTCTTCTGTATGAATTTCTCAAGTTCCTCTAAGATTCAAGATGGGTGTCCGGAGTCCACCCTTGAAGAGGCGGATACTGTCACAATCCTGACTGTAGGTTTTATATTTGGTGACTTACCCCTGCCATCTGTCCTGGATCCTGTGTCTTTTCACTCACGGAGTTAAACAGCTTGTCAGCACTGAGTTTTCCTGAGTTCTCTGCCTGAGAGGTAATAGTTAATTAGCTCCACCTGTGGTGATCTCCTGTGTGAGGCTGAATTCAGTAATCTGAACTTTAGGTCTAAAATCCAGCATCCTGTGTTTTGCAGAAGTCCAGGCTTCAGTGTTCTCTCGGCCTGCTAGGCCTCATTCTACATCACAGCCTTGGCTAGAGTAGTCACATGACAGTGACTGTTCACCTGACCCAGAGTTGTTCAATCCTCTGCCAGCCTGAGACTCTCTGCATCACCTAATCCTGCTCACCAATCACCAAGGACCAGGAAGTATAAATCAGGAGGCTGAGTTAGAAACGGGGCCAGTTCCTTGTGTCACACACAGCTATGTGTGAGCATTCTTGCTGAGCTCCCTAAGGTTGTGATCTCCAGAGCTCCCGTATCCCAGTACCTCAGTACCTCCGTGCTTCCAGCACCTCCGTGCCTCAGTACCTCAGTACCTCCGTGCCTCAGTACCTCCGTGCCTCAGTACCTCCGTGCCTCAGCACCTCCGTGCCTCAGCATCTCCATGCTTTCAGCACCTCTGTGCCTCAGCACCTCCGTGCTTCCAGCACCTCCGTGCCTCCGTGCCTCAGTACCTCCGTGCTTCCAGCACCTCCGTGCCTCAGTACCTCCGTGCTTCCAGCACCTCCGTGCCTCCGTGCCTCTGCACCTCCGTGCCTCAGCACCTCCGTGCTTCCAGCACCTCTGTGCCTCCGTGCCTCAGTACCTCCGTGCTTCCAGCACCTCCGTGCCTCCGTGCCTCTGCACCTCCGTGCCTCAGTACCTCCGTGCCTCAGTACCTCCGTGCCTCAGCACCTCCGTGCCTCCGTGCCTCTGCACCTCAGTGCCTCAGCACCTCCGTGCTTTCAGCACCTCCGTGCCTCAGTACCTCCGTGCTTCCAGCACCTCCGTGCCTCAGCATCTCCGTGCTTCCAGCACCTCCGTGCCTCAGCATCTCCGTGCTTCCAGCACCTCCGTGCCTCAGCACCCCAGTGTCTCTACGCACCCCAGTGTCTCCACGCACCTCAGTGTCTCTACGCACCTCAGTGCCTCCAATCACCTCAGTGCCTCCAATCACCTCAGTGCCTCCACGCACCCCAGTGTCTCTACGCACCCCAGTGTCTCTACGCACCTCAGTGTCTCTACGCACCTCAGTGCCTCCAATCACCTCAGTGCCTCCACGCACCTCAGTGCCTCTACGCACCTCAGTGTCTCTACGCACCCCAGTGTCTCTACGCACCCCAGTGTCTCTACGCACCTCAGTGCCTCTACGCACCTCAGTGTCTCCAAGTACTTCAGTGTCTCCAAGTACCTCAGTGTCTCCAAGCACCTCAGTGTCTCCAAGCACCTCAGTGTCTCCAAGCACCTCAGTGTCTCCAAGCACCTCAATGTCTCCAAGCATCTCAGTGTCCCCAAGCACCCCGTGCCCTTTAGCACAGTTGTACCTGTTATTCTTCACTGATTCATCAGCGCCTTTCCAGTTCTCTCTTTCAGGAGACCTTCAGCGCCCACACGTGCTTCCTGTCTGCCGACCTCATCCTGCATGAGGAGAACCTGGATTCGGCCATCTCTGCCGCGGTTCCTCTTCCCAGTCACCGGAAGAGACCCCGAGTCCACAACACTTCCAAACCAGGTCAGTGGTGGTATTCGTGTAGTCCTCCAGTCGCCCGCGCAGACTTCGCTAGCACCGGGTTCACAAAACCTTAGTCATGACACTGCTGCAAGTTTCTATGGTGTGACCAATAGTGTCAAAGCACCACACAGGAAAGAGGAACTGCACCAGGTGGTATTACGGCACCTACAGAAACTGACAGTGGGCATTTCAGTTCTTGCACAGAGGGCCGACTGGCCCATTAGGCAAAGTATGCATGTGCCAACAGCACCAAGCCCACAAGGGCGCCATCTCCCACCGCCTGCCTGATCATATGCGGTGCTGCTTCCTCTCGCCTCCTTGGCCCCTCTGACCACATGAAGGTGCCGCGCCAGGGACACCTGCAGTGCTGCAGTACTTTTCATCTGTGCCGGGGGTGCTGCTGCCGTGCTGGCTGGTGTTTTCCTTTTTATGACACATTATTTGATCCCATCAAGGGCCACAAAATCAAAATTTGCTTACTAAAAAAATTAAGCTCGGGCTGTCCCTGCTTGCACATTTGTATGCATGGATGTACACAAGGAAAAGGGCTTTGTAGTGTCATTTGCATAAAGTGCCGGTCACATAATAGCTTATTTTATATTTATTTAGTATTATTTCTGATGTTTTCATGTTCTGCGCCTTGTACTTTGTTCAGAGTTAGATATTGGGAAAGGGATCCCGGAGGTCTGGATCCCGGCAGTCAGAATGCCGACGCCGGAATCCCATATAGGGTCACTACCCCGGCGACAGAATCCTAAACGCTGGGATACCAAATGAACATCCGCCGGACTGCCGGAGAGGTAAGCCGTAAGGGGGGGAGGTTAGGTTTAGGCTGAAGCCAGGGGGTGGGTGGGGACGTGGGGATGGTTTAGGCTGCGGTAGGAGGGTTTGGCTGTGGGAAGGGGTTGTTAGGGATAGGCTCCCCGGGGAGGGCTAGGGTTAGCCTGCGGGGGATGGCGGGGGTTAGTTTTAGACTGCTAGAAGAGATGGTTAGGGGGCCAATGGGGGAAGGTAAGTATACTTACCTACTTCTGTCGGGATTCTGATCTTCGGAATGCCGCGAACAAGGTTTATGCAATCTTCAATAATATCACAGGTGTTGTATGCTTCACATTAGCTAGAGAGGAGGAAGTTTGAGATGGTTGGCTAGTGCCCTACATGGAACTAGCCACACCCCATGGCACAAACCACACCCCCTGTGAAGACCACACCTCCAACAACACTGGTTACTTCCCCCATCAGTACTCACACCTCCTGTGGTACACACAATAGGCCCTTTGTAAATGTAATCTCCAGGCCCATTTGGACCTTAATCTGGCACTGGGACCACCCATGTGTATGGGGCACCACAGGCATGGAGTACTGCTCTTAAGGTGGGTACACACTAATAGATATATCTGCAGATCAATTGCTCTGCAGATATATCTATGGACGGATCGAGCAGTGTGTTCAGCATACACACTGCCCGATCCGTCGGGGACTGACGTCATGAACTGGGCGGGCGTGTACACACGCCCACCCAGTTCAGCTGTCAATCACCGCCGGCCACCGCAGCATGTGTACGGGCGATTGGCTGACCGCCCCGTACACACACAGCGGCGCGCCAATATATCTGTAGATATATTGTCCGTCGGCTGTGCTGCGCGACCGACGCGATACGTCTGTGAACGACGGAGTTCACAGACGTATCGGCCGTACACACCGGCCGACGGTCCCGCGATATATCGGCCGTTCAAGAGAACGGCCGATATATCGACCAGTGTGTACGGGCCTTTAGGCTAATGGGTTAGTTATGAAAAATGTGAATCCAGGGTATTTGTTCTTCAGGAGATTGCTGCATAGCAACAGCTGCTGAGCTTGGGTAGCAATCATCCTGATTCTCAGCTGACAGACAGGGGAGTGACAGACTCCCAATTTACCATTAGAATAGGTACTTATTAATATGGGAAGGATCAGCAATGGGTTTATATGTAGGACAGTTTCACACTACCCAGTTTTAACTGGCCAGCAAAAACTGGGCAGTTTTTAGCCGGCCATCACTGCCCTTTCACACACAATGGCTTTGAGCTGTGTTTAATGCTGCGCGCAGCAGCAGTGTCACAAAAAACTTGTGAGTGAAAGAGTCCATTCCCGCACACACACTGTACTGCCTTCAGGGACGGCATGGCCACGGTCCGGCAGCCAGCCTTTTCAGTGGATAGTCCCGGCTGCAATACCGTGGCCAGGCCGGAACTGAGCTGTGTGAAAAGACATATGCAGTTCTGCGTTTAACTAAATTCCAGCCAGAGTAAAAAGTCGCCCGGGACAACCCAGCTAGTGTGAAATATCTCTGAGAGTACTGTTTAATCAAATATCAGGGCTCTACTTAATGCCAGCTATTGGCAGCACTGTTCTGTTTGTTCTGGACATGATATATGTGCCTGCTATTGCAAATTCCAGGGAATGATAAAAATAGATTTGCCTTAACAAACGTCTCTGTGAGAAATCCACATTATTTGTATTTATTTCTTTATTAGTTTTTTTGGAAGTGTTA
Organism: Pseudophryne corroboree; assembly: GCF_028390025.1. NCBI lineage: Eukaryota > Metazoa > Chordata > Amphibia > Anura > Myobatrachidae > Pseudophryne > Pseudophryne corroboree. The sequence goes on from NC_086446.1 coordinate 220,193,383, forward strand.
CCTCAGATTCTGAGGTATTTGGGCATCAGGCTGGGGGGTTTCTCATTCCCTCAGAAAATTCCTTTTCGCAGATGAGGGAGTAGTGGACACTGAGGTTTTTTATGTCCATTTTAACAATATACAAGGAAAAACCAGCATATCAGTCAGAGAGAATGAGGGGTATATTCTGCTTCAGACTAGCTGAACGGGGAACCGCTTCTGGTCCATTTATGTTGGGACAATGTTTAGAGACACCTGACTCTCTGCACTCACACCTGCAATCACCTGCGATGCTGGTAGCAAGCGTAAAGAGCTGTTGCTTGTAAACATTGTCCCAGCATAAATGGACAGTAAGCGATTCCTCGGTCAGTCAGTCCAACGCTGGGTATATTTAATAAAGGTCCATTTTTATTGATTTTTAAATCAATGGAAATAGATATAAATCAATGTTGTGTTTCAGGGGCTAAAACACACACGCGCTAATGTTAAAAAATTTATATAAAAAATTGCCTGTATGTAAATGTATTTTAGCCCCTGAAACACATTAAGGTCAATTTCCATCAATTTAAAATCGCAAAAAAATTACCTTTCCTTGACCTTTTCTGTATTCTCTATTCTTCTGTAGAGATCATCTGATTCAGTGAGCAGTAGCCCCACCCCCAGCTGTCAGTGTACATGTAACCTGGGCAGGTGCAGTGTCACCAGACTGAGTCCTAGGCATAGGCAGTATAGGCAAATAAGCGTAAACTGAAGAAAAAAAATAGGATTTCAATACCTACCGGTAAATCCTTTTCTCTTAGTCCGTAGAGAATGCTGGGGATGCTTCAAGAACCATGGGGTATAGGCGGGATCCGCAGGAGACATGGGCACACTATAAGACTTTGAATGGGTGTGAACTGGCTCCTCCCTCTATGCTCCTCCCCCAGACTCCAGTTATAGGAACTGTGCCCAGGGAGACGGACATTTCGAGGAAAAGGATTTAATTAATTATTTTAAACTAAGGTGAGATATATACCAGCTCACACCACTAACACGTCGTACAACATGGCATTCAACAACAATGCATGCAACGGCATGACCAACAACAGTCACAGATTGACTGAACTCAACGCAACATGAGCGTAACTATAACCAAACTGCAGATACAGCCCGCACTGGGACGGGCGCCCAGCATCCCCTACGGACTAAGAGAAAAGGATTTACCGGTAGGTATTAAAATCCTATTTTCTCATATGTCCTAGAGGATGCTGGGGAAGCTTCAAGAACCGTGGGGTTTATACCAAAGCTCTAGAACGGGCTGGAGAGTGCGGAAGACTCTGCAGCACCGATTGACCAAACAAGAGGTTCTCCTCAGCCAGGGTATCAAACTTGTAAAACGTCGCAAAAGTATTTGAACCCGACCAAGTAGCAGCTCGGCAAAGTTGTAACGCCGAGACTCCCCGGGCGGCCGCCCAGGATGAGCCCACCTTTCTGGTAGAATGGGCTTTCACCGATTTCGGTAACGGCAATCCTGCCATAGAATGAGCCTGCTGAATCGCATTACAAATCCAGCGCGCAATAGTCTGCTTAGAAGCAGGAGCCCCAATCTTGTTGGGAGCCCACAGGACACACAGAGCCTCTGTTTTCCTAATCTGCGCCGTTCTGGCGACATAGATCTTCAAAGCTCTGACCACATCGAGAGACTTTGACTCCGCCAAGGCGTCAGTAGCCACTGGCACCACAATTGGCTGGTTAACATAAAACGATGAAGCCACTTTTGGCAGAAATTGCTGACGAGTTCTCAACTCCGCTCCATCAGCATGGAAAATCAAATAGGGGCTTTTGTGAGACAAAGCCGCCAACTCAAACACTCGCCTAGCAGACGCCAAGGCCAACAACATGACCACTTCCCAAGTAAGGAATTTTAACTCGACCTTGCGCAAAGGTTCAAACCAATGTGATTGCAAGAATTGCAACACCACATTAAGGTCCCAAGGTGCCACTGGGGGCACAAAGGGAGGTTGGATGTGCAGCACGCCTTTTCCGAAGGTCTGAACTTCTGGAAGGGAGGCCAATTCTTTTTGAAATAAGATCAACAAGGCCGAAATCTGTACATTAATAGAGCCAAACTTTAGGCCCGCATCCACACCTGCTTGTAGGAAATGGAGCAAACGCCCCAGGTGAAATTCTTCCGTAGAAGCCTTCTTGGATTCACACCAAGACACATATTTTCTCCAAATACGGTGGTAATGCTTCGCCGTTACTTCTTTCCTAGCGTGAAGAAGTGTAGGAATGACTTCACTGGGAATACCCTTTCGGGCTAGGATTTGGCGTTCAACCGCCATGCCGTCAAACGCAGCCGCAGTAAGTCCTGATACACGCACGGCCCCTGTTGTAACAGGTCCTCCCGAAGAGGAAGAGGCCATGGATCTTCTATGAGCAACTCCTGAAGATCTGGATACCAGGCCCTTTTTGGCCAATTTGGAACAATGAGGATCGCTGAACACTTGTTCTTCTTATAATTTTTATCACCTTTAGAATGAGTGGAAGTGGAGGGAACACATAGACTGACTGAAACACCCACAGTGTCAATAGGGCGTCCACCGCTATCGCCTGAGGGTCCCTTGACCTGGAACAATATCTCTGAAGTTTCTTGTTGAGGCGGGACGCCATCATGTCCACTTGAGGAACTCCCCAATGACTTGTCACGTCTGTAAAGACCTCTTGATGAAGACCCCACTCTCCGGGATGGAGATCGTGTCTGCTGAGGAAGTCTGCTTCCCAGTTGTCCACTCCTGGAATGAAGACCGCTGCCAGAGCGCTGGCATGTCTTTCCGCCCAGCGAAGAATCTTTGTGGCCTCGGCCATCGTCGATCTGCTCTTTGGTCCGCCTTGGCGGTTTATGTACGCCACTGCTGTCATGTTGTCTGACTGAATCAAGACCGGCAGACCTCGAAGAAGATGTTCTGCTTGCAGTATGCCATTGTGGATGGCTCTTAATTCCAGAATGTTTATGTGTAGACAACCTTCCAGGCTTGACCACTTTCCCTGAAAGTTTCTTCCCTGTGTGACTGCTCCCCAGCCTCGGAGGCTTGCATCCGTGGTCACCAGGATCCAATCCTGAATCCCGAACCTGCGTCCCTCCAGAAGGGGAGAACTGTGCAGCCACCACAGAAGGGAACTTCTGGTCCTGGGAGATAGAATTATTTTCCGGTGCATGTCCAGGTGAGACCCGGACCACTAGTCCAGCAGGTTCCACTGAAACACCCTGGCATGGAACCTGCCATACGGAATGGCCTCGTAGGCCGCCACCATCTTCCCCAGCAACCGAGTGCAGTGAAGAACTGACACTTTTGCCGGTTTTAGAATCTGTTTTACCATGTTCTGTATTTCCAGAGCTTTTTCCACTGGAAGAAAACTCTCAGCAATTCTGTATCCAGAATCATACCCAGGAACGACAGCCGTGTCGTTGGATCCAACTGTGATTTTGGCAAATTTAGGAGCCAACCGTGTTGTTGCAGAATCGTCAGTGAAAGAGCAACATTCCTCAACAATTGCTCCTTGGACCTCGCCTTTATGAGGAGATCGTCCAAGTTCGGGATAATTGTGACTCCCTGCTTGCGCACGAGAACCATCATTTCCGCCATTACTTTGGTGAAAATCCTCGGAGCCGTGGACAGACCAAACGGCAACGTCTGAAATTGATAATGACAATCCTGCACAGCAAATCTCAGGTAAGCCTGATGTGGCGGATATATGGGGACATGTAAGTAGGCATATTTTATGTCGACCGACACCATAAAATCCCCCTCCTCCAGACTGGAGATCACTGCTCGTAGAGACTCCATCTTGAACTTGAATTTCTTGAGAAAGAAATTGAGGGATTTTAGGTTTAGAATTGGTCTGACTGAGCCATCCGGCTTCGGGACCACGAACAGGCTCGAATAAAAACCTTCCCCCTGTTGAGACGGGGGTACAGTGACAATCACTTGATTTTGACACAACTTTAGTATCGCAGCGCTTACTATCTCCCTTTCTGGAAGAGAAGCTGACAAGGCCGATTTGAAAAATCGGTGAGGGGACACGTCTTGAAACTCTAACTTGTACCCTTGGGTTACTATGTCTACTATCCAAGGATCCAGGTCTGAGTGCACCCAGACCTGAATGAAGAGTTTGAGACATGCCCCCACTGGAGCGGACTCCCGCAGAGGAGCCCCAGCGTCATGCGGTGGATTTGGTAGAAGCCGGAGAGGACTTCTGCTCCTGGGAACTTGCCACAGCTTGTGACCTTTTTCCCCATCCTCTCCCCCTCGCAGAAAGGAATGAGGACCCACGTCCTTTTTTTAATTTATTGGGCCGAAAGGACTGCATCTGATAGTGAGGCGATTTCATCTGCTGTGCAGGGACATAAGGTAAAAAAGATGACTTACCCGCGGTAGCCGTAGACACCAGGTCAGTGAGGCCGTCGCCAAACAAGACCCTACCGTTAAACGGAAGAGACTCCATCGCCTTCTTAGAGTCAGCATCAGCATTCCATTGATGAATCCACAACGCTCTTCTTGCTGAGAACGCCATGGCATTGGCCCTTGAACCCAAAAGGCCAATATCCCTTAAAGCTTCTTTTAAATATGCTGCAGCGTCCCTGATGTGACCCAGAGTCAAAAGCACACTATCCCTGTCTAGGGAATCTACCTCAGATGACAAATTATCTGCCCACCGTTCAATAGCGCTACTCACCCATGGCGCAGCAACGGCAGGCCTGAGTAGCGACCCCATAGTGACATAAATAGATTTCAGTGTATTTTCCTGCTTACGATCCGCAGGATCCTTTAGGGCTGCCGTGTCAGGAGACGGAAGCACCACCTTTTTAGATAGACGTGATAAAGCTTTGTCTACTGTGGGGATTGACTCCCACCTTTCCCTGTCCCCAGAAGGGAACGGATATGCCACTGGAATTCTTTTGGGAACATGTATTCTTTTGTCAGGATTTTCCCAAGCTTTTTCAAAAAGTGCGTTCAGCTCATGAGAGGGAGGAAACGTTACCTCAGGTTTCTTTCCTTTATACATACAGACCCTGGTATCAGGAACAGCGGGGTCCTCAGTGATATGTAAAACATCTTTTATCGCCACAATCATGTACTGAATACTCTTAGCCAGTTTTGGATGTAATCTGGCATCACTATAGTCGACACTGGAATCAGAGTCCGTGTCGGTATCTGTATCTGCTCTCTGGGTAAATGGCCGTTTCTGTGACCCCAAAGGAGCCTGGGCCTGTGACAAAGCATCTTCCATGGATTTCTTCCATGTCTGGTTCTTAGACTCAGATTTATCAAATCTCTTAGCTAACTTAGTCACATTTGCATTTAAAACACTTAACATAGTCACCCAATCATCTGTCGGCGGTGCCGACACTGTCACTCTCACAGAATTGTCTGTCCCCACTCCAGCCTCCTCCTGGGAAGAGCATTCAGCCTCATACACATTGACACACACACACACACACACACACACACACACACACACACACACACACACACACACACACACACACACACACACACGTACCGACACAACCACACTGGGCTATAGGAGACAGACCCACACTAAAGCCTGCCAGAGAGACACAGTGAGAGTTCTGCCAGCTCACACCCAGCGCCTATCCCGGAACTGAGGCCAGTAATAAGACTGCCCAGACCTGTTAGCGCTTTTTTCATATAAAATAAATCACTAAATTTCCAGCGCCCCCCACCGTTTTGCACCCTATTACTTGGACAGTGTGGAGGTCAGGGCCAGCGTCTCTGCAGCCTTCTGTGAAGAGAAAAAATGGCGCTGGTCAGAGCTGTGCGGGCTAAGTTCCGCCCACTACATGGCGTGCTTCCGTCCCGCTCAAAATCTTTATACTGGCGGGGGTCCCTTAACTAGTGCCCGCCTCAGATCCGGAGATCCTGACCCCCCTGGAAGACGCCGGCCGCTCAAGCTCCACGAGGATCAGCACTGCAGGCGCCTGCAGCAACATCGTGTCTCCGGAGGAAAAAAGGCACACACGACCCGCCACCGCTCGGAACTGAGCCCACCAGTCCCGTAGGGGACGAAGATATGTGAGTTTCTCTGCATCGGTTAAAAGCCGCTAAACAAACATTAAAAAGGAATCACTCTTTACATGAGACAGGAACGACATTACAGCAATCCTAGGAACGGAAAGACAGCTCTCTCCCCCCCCCTTTTAACGAGACTGTGCATGCACTATAAAGAATTTTAACAGAGAAACATTCCAGCAACAGTATCCACCTGCAATCTATTTTTGAACACTGTCAGAAATGTATCAATCTCTATTTGCTGCAAACTTTTTGTAAACAATCCCAAAGAAATCGCAGTTGCATGGTGTTCACAGTTTTTAAAGCCGTCTCACATGCAACTGAGATTAATGATACTCTCTATCTATGTATATGTACAATATATGTATATAGGCCCTCATTCCGAGTTGATCGGTCGCAAGGCGAATTTAGCAGAGTTACACACGCTAAGCCGCCGCCTACTGGGAGTGAATCTTAGCTTCTTAAAATTGCGACCGATGTATTCGCAATATTGCGATTACTAACTACTTAGCAGTTTCAGAGTAGCTCCAGACTTACTCTGCCTGTGCGATCAGTTCAGTGCTTGTCGTTCCTGGTTGACGTCACAAACACACCCAGCGTTCGCCCAGGCACTCCCACCGTTTCTCCGGCCACTCCTGCGTTTTTTCCGGAAACGGTAGCGTTTTCAGCCACACGCCCCTGAAACGCCGTGTTTCCGCCCAGTAACACCCATTTCCTGTCAATCACATTACGATCGCCGGAGCGAAGAAAAAGCCGTGAGTAAAAATACTTTCTTCATAGTAAAGTTACTTGGCGCAGTCGCAGTGCGAACTTTGCGCATGCGTACTAAGCGGATTTTCACTGCGATGCGATGAAAAAGAACGAGCGAACAACTCGGAATGAGGGCCATAATTTTAATTCACATTGACAATAAGCAGTTTTAGATAGCATCAGGTTTAAACAACCATTTTCTATATACTGATTATTCTAATGTCTTTTTAATATTGTTTTTCCAATACTGCTGTTTTGCACACTCATTTTTATATATATTTTATATTTTTTCATGAAAATAAAAAACATTTTTCTTTATACATAAAACACCACTGGAGTTTTTTAATAACTATCTAAAACCTATCCAGTAGCGCCAGAGGTTCCCCTCTCCTTTCTTGCTCTTTGTACTTTTCTTGTGTTGTTTTCTTATAATACCCTTCTATCAAAGATTGGAAACATATCGAACATTTATGTATGTATAACATGTATTGCTTCAATAAAAAAATTATGCAAAAAAAAAGAGAAAGGTAAGTAGTTTACCTGGGAGCACTGGGCCGGATTCAATTCATTTAAAATAAATTATACTTTATTAATATGCATTAAAATATCTCATAATTCTTAAAATGGTGTAGTATAAAATAAAGGATGGTGAAGAAAGAAAGAAAATATAATGTGTAATAAAAACATCCAATTCCTACTGTTGTGTTTATTTGGTACCTTCACTTTAATTCTGACACAATCCCCTTTATTTCTTTCTGATTAGCTTGTTATGCTTTATTTACTGAAGTTATGTGTCATTTTATATTCTAGACACATGGATAAACACTTGTTGAAATTATTAGTTTTGTGTTCCATTCACTTTAGACTGCAACAATGTCTGCAATGTTACATAGGGCCTGATACATTCCTGATCGCTGCTGTGCATTTTCTCACAGTGGGCAATCAGGTCCTAACTGCGCATGCGTATGCACCGCAATGCGCACGCGCATCGGACAGCAGCAAAGTGCATCACCGGTTAGCAGCGGTTAAAGTGGTCCAGAATGGGGCGGAACGGAGTTCCGCCACTTCTAATTGAAGGCCGGCCACCAAAAGTAAAAGATTCAGGGCCCGGCTTCACTATAAGCAGCTGCCAGCCAATCTCTCCTCGCTGGAGCAGCTTCAGAGCCAATCACGGCTCGTGCCCACCAGCCAATAAGAAGCTGCAAAATGACAGCTTTTCATTGGCTGAAGGTCCGCGATCCGTGATTGCTTCAAAAGAGTGGCCTCTTTTGAATAGTAGGCAGTGGCAGTGGAACTACCAGGCTTTCGACCTGTGACCCTAAGTCAGGACTGTCTGGCGGCTGCTGCCAATAGCTGCGACCTGATGCTCCAGGCTTCGACAACAGAGGACGAGGGGGAGATGTGGGGGAAGATGAGTGCAGCAGGGGATGAGATGGTAGGGCCAGGGGCAGGGCCGGCTCCAGGCATGTTCGACTAGAGCGGCCGCGCGGGGCGCCACTCTTACAGGGCGCCGCACGCTGCGGCCGCCATATTCCTGCCTGGAGCCAGCCTCTGTTTGTCCCATTCCCGGCCGCTTGTGTGCGCGCTATGCAGCGCGCTGTGCGGCGCCGGCGTCTGACGTTGGACGCCGGCGCCGCGCAGCGTGCATAGCGTGCAGACAGTTTCGATCCTCCGTCCGCGGCCCGCCCGCGCCCACAGCAGTATTCCCGGCTCCCAGCAGCACCGCAGTGTCAGTGACAGGTAAGTTAAAATCTGTCTGGCACTGTGTGGGGCCGTTTATGTTTCTGGCACTGTGGGGGCATTATTTGTCTGGCACTGTGGGGGCATTATTTTTCTGGCACTGTGGGGGCATTATTTTTCTGGCACTGTGGGGGCATATCTGCACTGTGGGGGCATTATTTTTCTGGCACTGTGGGGGCATTATTTTTCTGGCACTGTGGGGGCATATCTGCACTGTGGGGGCATTATTTTTCTGGCACTGTGGGGGCATATCTGCACTGTGGGGGCATTATTTTTCTGGCACTGTGGGGGCATATCTGCACTGTGGGGGCATTATTTTTCTGGCACTGTGGGGGCATATCTGCACTGTGGGGGCATTATTTTTCTGGCACTGTGGGGGCATTATTTTTCTGGCACTGTGGGGGCATATCTGCACTGTGGGGGCATTATTTTTCTGGTACTGTGGGGGCATATCTGCACTGTGGGGGCATTATGTTTCTGGCACTGTGGGGGCATTATGTTTCTGGCACTGTGGGGGCATATCTGCACTGTGGGGGCATTTATGTTTCTGGCACTGTGGGGGCATTTATGTTTCTGGCACTGGGGGCATTTATGTATCTGGCACTGTGGGGGCATATCTGCACTGTGGGGGCTTTTATGTTTTGTGGCACGGCGGGCATTTATTTATCTGGCACTGTGGGGGCATTTATGTTTTGTGGCACTGGGGGCATTAATGTATCTGGCACTTATGTATCTGGCACTGTGGGGTCATTGATGCATCTGGCATTGTGTGGTCATTTATGTATCTGGCATTGTGGGGGCATTTATGTATCTGGCACTGGGGGCATATCTGCACTGTGTGGCCATTTATGTATCTGGCACTGCTGGGGGGCATGTCACGTGTAGCTGGCACTGCTGGGGGGTATGTCACGTGTAGCTGGCACTGCTGGCGGGCATGTCACGTGTAGCTGGCACTGCTGGGGGGCATATCATGTAGTGTATCTACTAGGCGTCTGTGGCTAGGCAATGTGTCTATCGTGCGCTGCCCGGTGCAAAGTGTCTATCGTGCGCTGCCTGGCGCAAAGTGTCTATCGTGCTCTGCCTGGCGCAAAGTGTCTAACGTGCTCTGCCTGGCGCAAAGTGTATAGGAGGTTCTACCTGGTGCAAAGTGTATTAGCTGCACTACTATGTGGTGTAATGCGAATTGCCACTATTCTGTGGTCATGCACCTTCCCCACGAAGCAACGCCCCTAAATTTTTGCTGCGCGCCTTCGGCGCGCACTGTCCCTGCTTCAGCATGTGGGTGGAGGAGCACCAAGCATTACAGTATGTACATCATTTTGCCCTCCTTACTTAAAAATGTGCCCTCCTTGTGATCAGCACCCTGCCCTAAAACGTGAACACTATCATGTGTAGCTGGCACTGCTGGGGGTCTATTGTGTGTAGCTGGCACTGCTGCGGGGCATGTCATGTGTAGCTGGCACTGCTGCGGGGCATGTCATGTGTTGCTGGCACTGCTGCGGGGCATGTCATGTGTAGCTGGCACTACACTGGAGACATTGTGTGTAAGGAACACTACTGTGGCTGTTCTGCATAAGGCTGCTAATTGTGTGCATAGAGGGGGTGTGAAAAAATATATTTATTTATAGTTTAATAATATGAAGTTACGAGGCCACACCCACTTTCCCAGGAGGCCACGCCCACTTTTCCCGGAGCGCGCGGGAGGGAGACGGCAGGGGATGATGAGAGGAGCAGGGAGGGAGACGGCAAGGGATGATGAGAGGAGCAGGGGGTGAGATGGTAGGGAATGATGAGAGGAGCAGGGAGTGAGACGGTAGGGGATGATGTGAGGAGCAGGGGGTAAGACGGTAGGGGATGATGAGAGGAACAGGGAGGGAGACGGCAGGGGATTATGAGAGGAGCAGGGAGGGAGACGGCAGGGGATGATGAGAGGAGCAGGGAGGGAGACGGCAGGGGATGATGAGAGGAGCAGGGAGTGAAATGGCAGGGGATGATGAGAGGAGCAGGGGGTGAGATGGTAGGGGATGATGAGAGGAGCAGGGAGTGAGACGGCACGGGATGATGAGAGGACCAGGGAGTGAGACGGTAGGGGATGATGAGAGGAACAGGGAGGGAGACGGCAGGGGATGATGAGAGGAGCAGGGAGGGAGACGGCAGGGGATGATGAGAGGAGCAGGGAGGGAGACGGCAGGGGATGATGAGAGGAGCAGGGAGGGAGACGGCAGGGGACGATTAGAGGAGCAGGGAGTGAGATGGCAGGGGATGATGAGAGGAGCAGGGAGTGAGATGGCAGGGGATGATGAGAGGAGCAGGGAGTGAGATGGTAGGGGATGATGAGAGGAGCAGGGGTGAGATTGGGCGGGGATGGTGAGAGGAGCAGGGGGTGAGATAGGTGGGGGTAATGATGAGAGAAGCAGGGGGTGAGATAGGTGGGGGGAATGATGAGAGAAGCAGGGGGTGAGATAGGTGGAGGGAATGATGAGAGAAGCAGGGGGTGAGATAGGTGAGGGGAATGATGAGAGAAGCAGGGGGTGAGACGGCAGGGGATGATGAGAGGAGCAGGGGGTGAGATTGGGAGGGGTGGTGAGAGGAACAGGGGGTGAGATAGGTGGGGCAATGATGAGAGGAGCAGGGGGTGAGAAAACGGGATGATTAGAGGAGCAGGGAGTGAGACGGCAGGGGATGATGAGAGGAGCAGGGAGTGAGACGGTAGGGGATGATGAGAGGAGCAGGGGGTGAGACGGTAGGGGATGATGAGAGGAACAGGGAGGGAGACGGCAGGGGATGATGAGAGGAGCAGGGAGGGAGATGGCAGGGGATGATGAGAGGAGCAGGGAGTGAGACGGCAGGGGATGATTAGAGGAGCAGGGGGTGAGACGGCAGGGGATGATGAGAGGAGCAGGGAGTGAGATGGCAGGGGTTGATGAGAGGAGCAGGGGGTGAAATGGTAGGGGATGATGAGAGGAGCAGGGAGTGAGACGGCAGGGGATGATGAGAGGAGCAGGGAGTGAGACGGCAGGGGATGATGAGAGGAGCAGGGAGTGAGACGGTAGGGGATGATGAGAGGAACAGGGAGGGAGACGGCAGGGGATGATGAGAGGAGCAGGGAGGGAGACGGCAGGGGATGATGAGAGGAGCAGGGAGGGAGACGGCAGGGGATGATGAGAGGAACAGGGAGGGAGATGGCAGGGGATGATTAGAGGAGCAGGGAGTGAGATGGCAGGGGATGATTAGAGGAGCAGGGAGTGAGATGGCAGGAGATGATGAGAGGAGCAGGGAGTGAGATGGTAGGGGATGATGAGAGGAGCAGGGGGTGAGATTGGGAGGGGGTGGTGAGAGGAGCAGGGGGTGAGATAGGTGGGGGTAATGATGAGAGAAGCAGGGGGTGAGATAGGTGGTGGGAATGATGAGAGAAGCAGGGGGTGAGATAGGTGGGGGGAATGATGAGAGAAGCAGGGGGTGAGATAGGTGGAGGGAATGATGAGAGAAGCAGGGGGTGAGATGGCAGGGGATGATGAGAGGAGCAGGGGGTGAGATTGGGAGGGGTGGTGAGAGGAACAGGGGGTGAGATAGGTGGGGGCAATGATGAGAGAAGCAGGGGGCGAGATAGGTGTGGGGAATGAGGAGAGAAGCAGGGGGTGAGATGGCAGGGGATGATGAGAGGAGCAGGGGGTGAGATTGGGAGGGGGTGGTGAGAGGAACAGGGGGTGAGATAGGTGGGGGCAATGATGGGAGAAGCAGGGGGTGAGATAGGTGGGGGCAATGACGAAAGAAGCAGGGGGTGAGATAGGTGGGGGCAATGACGAGAGAAGCAGGGGGTGAGATAGGTGGGGGCAATGACGAGAGAAGCAGGGGGTGAGATAGGTGGGGGCAATGACGAGAGAAGCAGGGGGTGAGATAGGTGGGGGCAATGACGAGAGAAGCAGGGGGTGAGATAGGTGGGGGGAATGATGAAAGAAACAGGGGGTGACATTGGGGTGGGGGTGGTGAGAGAAGCAGGGGGTGAGATAGGTGGGTGCAATGATGAGAGAAGCAGGGGGTAAGATGGGGGGAATGATGAGAGAAGCAGGGGGTGAGAGAAGCAGGGGGTAAGATAAGCTGTCGCTGAGATGGGGAATGAGAGGAGCATAGAGTGAAAGGCTCAGGGGGAGAGATAGGAGAGTGAGAGGCACAGGGGCGAGATAGAAGCAGAGGCTGAAAGGGTAGCAGGGAGTGAGAGGTGAAGGGGATTAGTTAAGAGGAAAGATTCTGGTGATCAGACATAAAGGTATATAGGGAATACGGGTTGCCTAGGATGAAGATATGCACACGTGGAGAGTGACAGACAAAGGAAACAAGAAAGCAGAAAGGACACATGGAAGACATAGGAGAGGTGAGCAAAGTTTTTTCAGCATATGCTGATACATTGCGCATTTCTAAATTTAAACACATTATACAAATACCTATAGATTCAGTGGGGCACTACTACTACTATTGTGTGTGTAAAAGGGCACTAATATATGGGGCAATGTGAATTAGATTGTGCCACTGTGAGGCGTTATTTTAAATTGGTACTATTGTGTGGCCACGCCCATGCCTAGTGAGGTCACACCCCTTTTTTTGCAGCGTGCTCCTTTGGTGCGCGGGTGATGAGTTCCCCCAACTCTCCAGAACCACTTTAAGCCCTGCTGGTCAGCGACAGTATGGTGCGTAAAAATCCAATCGCACGGGCGTTCACAAGGTGATTGACAGGAGGGGGCCATTTGTGGGTGGTAACTGACCATTCAGCCTGCTCTCATCACACTGTAGGAGTAAGTCCTGGGCTGCGCAGAGACTGCACACACTGGATTTTTGCAGCTCAGCGTACACATGGGATCGCACAGCGAATTTACACTACCCCTGGGGGCGGAGACTATCTGAACGCAGGACAGCAAAGTTAGCAGCCCAGTAATCACCCCCATAATCACATAATATCTGTAACGTTAAGTAATCACATTACTAATATCGCAGTATCTGGTGTAACTTAGATTATTAGAGTGGCTAAAATTATCCATGTAACCCTAGGTGATCGTTCTATAGCCATTTTATATAGATAGCTCTGTATACATTTTTAATACAATATCATGTATTAAAAATGGATATAAACATGAAATGTAACGGATATTTATGGATTAGGATTTTAATTAATTCCCATTGAGACACATTGAAAGAATTGGAAAAGGCTGACAGCCTATCAGAGACAAGGAGGGGGGATATAAGGAAAAGAAAGTGAGGAGACAGGTGATACCCTTATGAAGCCTAATTGGTGAAATGTCTCTCTGCCACTGTTGCCAGTTGTCTAAAATGTAGATGTATCTATTTTGTTTACTATAAAGGAACAATGTTACCAATAGTCTGATAAGAAACCTTAGTGAGCAGTACAGGGAGTGGGTTTTGTAATAGCAATGGCTCATTGTACTTACACAGGCAGTGGTGCAAGTCAGTGATTGATGGCAGATAGAACCTGAAGACAAAGCCTATATGGCAGGTCACAGCCCATTAAGGGGAAATAAAAAGATTATATCACCCCTCCAATAGCCGGAATGAGCAGACCCCAGCCCAATATAGTGTACCTATCACATTTAATAGACACACACACACGGTAATAGACCAGAAAAAGTAATACTGTATGGAAACCATGGGGTAAATTTACTAAGATGGGAGTTCTATTTAAGATGGGATGTTGCCCATAGCAACCAGTCAGATTCCAGGTATTATATTCTAGAACAGGCATGTCCAAACTGCGGCCCTCCAGCTGTTGTGAAACTACACATCCCAGCATGCCCTGACACAGCTTTAGCATTCTCTGGCAGCAAAACTGTGTCAAGGCATGCTGGGATATGTAGTTTCACAACAGCTGGAGGGCCACAGCTTGGACATGCCTGTTCTAGAAGGTCCTGGATAAATGAGAAGTATAATCTGATTGGTTGCTATGGGCAACATCCCCTCTTAAAAGAACTCCCACCTTAGTAAATTTACCCCCATATACTTGTTGTAAGATTGAGGGGTGGATGTACTAAAGAAAAAATGTGGTAAAACCCCCGTTTTCAGGGGTTTTACTGCATTTTCAAATGTACTATCACCCGACCGCCGCGTTTTCACCGATGAGGGTATCGCCATCTCTGGATACCCTATAGAATCCTATGGGCTTCTTTTCGCCAGCCGCCGCAACCCGCCGCAGATGCCGACCCTACGCCGCAGACGCCAACCCCCTTCCCCCTGGCATACCTTCCTCCAGGAAGCCTGGAGCTGGAAGGTAATCTCCTCCTCCCCCTAGCAACGCAGCCGGAGGTCCTTCCTGCTGCAGGGGGGAGGAGGAGGCGCCGGGGACAGCCTGCTGCCTGCTTCCTGTCAGGGGAGCAGGTGAAGATCCCAGGAAGGTGACAGAGACACCACCTCACAGGTATCGCGGGGGGCCTCCGTCACCACATTACGATATTGATCGCATATGTTAGTACATATGTGATCAACATCGCTGCAATGTGCGGCGAGGGGTGGCGATGTATCTTAATACATCCCACCCTTAGAGTGGCTATACAACTATCACCTAGGGTAATGTGAATAATTTTAACCACTCTAATAGTCTAAGTTACACCAGATACCAAGATATTAGTAATGTGCTTACTTAACGTTACAGAAATAGGGGGTAATTCCAAGTTGATCGCAGCAGGAATTTTGTTAGCAGTTGGGCAAAACCATGTGCACTGCAGGGGAGGCAGATATAACATGTGTAGAGAGAGTTAGATTTGGCTGTGGTATGTTCAATCTGTAATCTAATTTGCAGTGTAAAAATAAAGCAGCCAGTATTTACCCTGCACAGAAATAAAATAACCCACCCAAATCTAACTCTTTCTGCACGTTATATCTGCCACACCTGCAGTGCACATGGTTTTGCCCAACTGCTAACAAAATTCCTGCTGCGATCAACTTGGAATTACCCCCATTATGTGACTATGTAACATTGCAGACATTGTTGCAGTCTAAAGTGAATGGAACACAAAACTAATAATTGCAACAAGTGTTTATCCATGTGTTAAGAATATGGAACAAAATTACACAAAATTCAGTAAATCAGAATTAAAGTGAAAGCACCAAATAAAGACAACAGCACAACAGTAGGAATTGGATGTTTTTATTACACATTATATATTTTTTATTTTTTCACCATACTTTATTTTATACTTCACCATTTTAAAAATTATGAGATATTTGAATGCTTATTAATAAAGTATATATACACTGCTCAAAAAAATAAAGGGAACACTAAAATAACACATCCTAGATCTGAATGAATGAAATATTCTTATTAAATACTTTGTTCTTTACATAGTTGAATGTGCTGACAACAAAATCACACAACAATTATCAATGGAAATCAAATTTATTAACCCATGGAGGTCTGGATTTGGAGTCACCCTCAAAATTAAAGTGGAAAAACACACTACAAGCTGATCCAACTTTGATGTAATGTCCTTAAAACAAGTCAAAATGAGGCTCAGTAGTGTGCGTGGCCTCCACGTGCCTGTATGATCTCCCTACAATGTCTGGGCATGCTACTGATAAGGTGGCGGATGGTCTCCTGAGGGATCTCCTCCCAGACCTGGACTAAAGCATCCGCCAACTCCTGAACAGTCTGTGGTGCAACGTGGCGTTGGTGGATGGAGCGAGACATGATGTCCCAGATGTGCTCAATTGGATTCAGGTCTGGGGAACAGGCGGGCCAGTCCATAGCATCAATGCCTTCGTCTTGCAGGAACTGCTGACACACTCCAGCCACATGAGGTCTAGCATTGTCTTTCATTAGGAGGAAACCAGGGTCAACCGTACCAGCATATGGTCTCACAAGGAGTCTGAGGATCTCATCTCGGTACCTAATGGCAGTCAGGCGACCTCTGGCGAGCACATGGAGGGCTGTGCGGCCCCCCAAAGAAATGCCACCCACACCATTACTGACCCACTGCCAAACCGGTCATGCTGGAGGATGTTGCAGGCAGCAGAACGTTCTCCTTGGCGTCTCCAGACTCTGTCACGTCTGTCACATGTGCTCAGTGAGAACCTGCTTTCATCTGTGAAGAGCACAGGGCACCAGTGGCGATTTGCCAATCTTGGTGTTCTCTGACAAATGCCAAACATCCTGCACGGTGTTGGACTGTAAGCACAACCCCCACCTGTGGACGTCGGGCCCACATACCACCCTCATGGAGTCTGTTTCTGATCGTTTGAGTAGACACATGCACATTTGTGGCTTGCTGGAGGTCATTGTGCAGGGCTCTGGCAGTGCTCCTCCTGTCCCTCCTTGCACAAAGGCGGAGGTAGCGGTCCTGCTGCTGGGTTGTTGCCCTCCTATGGCCTCCTCCACGTCTCCTGATGTACTGGCCTGTCTCCTGGTAACGCCTCCATGCTCTGGACACTACGCTGACAGACACAGCAAACCTTCTTGCCACAGCTCGCATTGATGTGCCATCCTGGATGAGCTGCACTACCTGAGCTACTTGTGTGGGTTGTAGACTCCGTCTCATGCTACCACTAGAGTGAAAGCACCGCCAGCTTTCAAAAGTGACCAAAACATCAGCCAGAAAGCATAGGAGCTGAGAAGTGGTCTGTGGTCACCACCTGCAGAACAACTCCTTTATTGGGGGTGTCTTGCTAATTGCCTATAATTCCCACCTGTTGTCTATTTCATTTGCACAACAGCATGATAAATTGATTGTCAATCAGTGTTGCTTCCTAAGTGGACAGTTTGATTTCACAGAAGTGAGATTGACTTGGAGTTACATTGTGTTGTTTAAGTGTTCCCTTTATTTTTTTGAGCAGTGTATATTTTTTAAATGATTTGTTTCAGTCCCAGTGCACCCAGGTAAACTAATCACCTTTTTTTCTTCAGTTTAAGCTATATTTCCATATTAAATAGTGGGTAGCACCACATGAGAAGCCCTTTATAATGTGGCTGACACAGGGGGTAATTCAGATCTGATCCCTGGGCTGCTAATTTTGCTGTCCTGCATTCAGATAGTCACCACCTACAGGGGGAGTGTATATTCGCTGTGCAAGTGTGCGATGCTATGTATATGCCGAGCTGCTAAAATCCACTTTGTGCAGTCTATGTGCAGCCCAGGACTAAGTCATCCAGCGAGATCACAACAGGCTGATCGGGGCCGGAACTGACATCAGACACACTCCCTGAAAACGCTTAAGAACGCCTGCATTTTTCTGAACACTCCCAGAAAATGGTCAGTTGCCACCCACGAATGGCTTCTTCCTGTCAATCACCTTGCGAACGCCTGTGTGACCGGATTTTTTACATCATCTTGGCGCTGACCAGCAATGGCCGTTGATGATGTGCGATGCGCGAGCTCATTGTGGTGCACGCACATTTAGCACCTGATCGCCCGCTCTGTGAAAACACACAGCACCAATCAGATCTGAATGACCCCCATAGTTTGGCCTATACTGTGCAAATGTTAGAAAAGACTAATTTAAAAGTAACTGAGACATTTATCTATAACTGATGCAGGATTTACTCTTCTATTAGTATAGGCAAATGCCTAGGGGCATCTGGGCAGGCTGGACATCTAAATTCTAAATGCAATTTTGGTCTGTAGCTGCTGTAGCTTTATTGCACTGTCAGTTTTTTTCATTCAGTGTGGTGCAGCGTGTCTGACATCATCCAGCACACCTGAGACAGGCAGAGCAGAGGAGCAGTCTACAGGGATTCATTCATGTTATTTGAGATAGTATATTATTAATGTGCACTATTTTAACAATGTTCTGGGGATGGGGAGACACAAGGGAGGATGAACAACACAATGGGGGAAGTGGTGCAGAGCACCACAAAGCCACGCCCTTCCGTCAGGCCATGTCCCTTTTTTATGTGAGCGCAAAAGCTCCCCCCTAGGGGAGGCACCAGACAAAATCTTGCCTGGGGTGCCAAAGTGGTCAGAGTTGCCTCTGCACTTAACTTTTAGTGTCGGCAGGTTAGTCAGGGGTATATTTATAAAGATCAATTTTTGGAAGGGGTTGTTGTTTTTCCAAATTTACCAAAGTCAAAATCGACCAGTTAATTGCTCTAAAAAACAATTTCTGGTCCAAATTGAACATTGGAGAACATTGATGTTTGTCTTCAGGGTCGAAAGGAGTTCTGGCTCACGTCATGCCACAAAGTTCAGATCTCCGATCTAAAAACCAAATCTTGCGTTCTTTGGATGGCATGTAAGTCCCATCATTGTGATTGAAGGTGCCATTTCACAATGTAAAGGAATGTTATTGATGTTGATAATACTGTAGGAAGAAAAATATGTATTGAACACTTCCAGAAAACAGGGGTGTCACATCCCTGTTTTCGGGAATGCTACTCAGCTCCACCCACTCCATGCACCCAAACAGCCACAATCTGTGTGCGATGATGATGGACCGGTTCTGCACACAGGGCCGGCAACAGGGGGGTCAAAGGGGACAACTGTACCGGGCCCCAAGGTTTAGAGGGGCCCCAAGGATATGCCACTTAGTGACCACCAGGGATGTGAGATATCTTGTCCAAATAGGGCAGCGAGCTGTAAGCAGTGTGGGCGCAGCCTCAGAGTGACAGGATCCTCTCACACACAGTGACTGTGCGGCGCGAGTGTGCTATTTTGGGTCCCTCTCTGTTGCAGGCAGTTATATGGCATGCAGCAGCTCCGCTGGCAGGATTCCTGTGCCCTGTACAGGCTTCTTCTGGTAGGGTGTGAGGGTCACATGGTTCCTGCTGTGTGGTGTGTGGGTCTGGATAGTGGAAAGTGCAGCGCAGGGGAATCTCTCCTCGGGGTAAGAGTGGATTGGTGAGGGTATATATGGCTTTGGCATGGGGTGGGAGAGCTGGGAATGCAGTATGTAGTCATTGGGGACAGACAGACAGAGGGATGTGTGGAAGGAAGGGGGCTGCACTTGTCTGAAGAGACCAACTAGGCGGAATTAGAGAAACCACAGCAGCTTCTTGCCTCAGATATGTCATGTGCAATTAAAATCAGAAGGAAATAGATGTCTGTTTTTGGTTGATTTTTGAATTTTTTTTAAGTCTATTTGCAGTTGATTTTGAGGGGAATTGACAAAACAACAGAATTTACACTACTAAACATTGACTGACGTTGACGTCTATTTTAAAGTCGACTATTAGTAAATACGAAATTTAGACCCTGGAACGCAACATTGATGTTGGTTGATTTAGATCGATTTTAAAACCGATCTGAAAGTCCATCTTTAGTAAATATTCCCCTCAAGATGACAATCCTACTACCTAAATCAATTTTTTTTTTTGCCATTCATAGATTCTTGCAAACTTTCAGTATTCCAGTCAGTTTTAATGTGTGATCTTTGTGAATACTGAAGTCAGATCATCTTGGTAGGGTAGTACTTTGTAAGGAATTATTTTTATCCAGTGATTTTGTTGCCGTGCAGTTTCCAAGACTCTGTTTAACCGCTTGCCTGGTGTAGTTGCATCAGATGCGACCACACCAGGCTGGGCTTTCCCTGACATGTTCACAGCTGATGCGACCAGTCAGAAATGCCCACTGTGTGGCTGTTGGAAGAGTGTCTTCCTGCAGCTGCTGCTCAGAGAGGGACCTCTTGGGCCCTCCGCAGAGCCGTAACTACGTGTGTGCCAGGTGTGCCTGGCACACAGCGCAATCGCCCTGAGGGCGCAACTGCCCACATTCCAAGTCAGTGGCTTGTAATGAGTCAAATTGACTAATTACAAGCCGCCTGTATGCGCCGGAGGAGGAGAGGAGCAGCTTCGTAGGCAGTGGAGAAGGAAGAGAAGGGAGGGGGAGGAGGGAGCCGCAGCAGCGCTATGTAATTGGTAGCGGCACCGCTGCAGCTGTCCCTCTCCTTCCACAAAGGATGGCCACCGCCTCTGTGAATGCTGTGATGCGCTTCCCTCATTGCAGCATTCACAGCGGCGACGGCCAGCCAATGTGGAAGGAGAGGGACAGCTGTATGTGGCACCACTACCAATTACAGTGCGCTGCTGCGGCTCCCTCCTCCCCCTCTCTCCTCCTCCTTCTCCCCTGTCTCGTGAGCTGCCAGCACCAAGGAGCCTGACTGCCAGAGCCAGCGGAGAGATGGTAAGTATCATCTATTCTATCTATCTATCTATCTATCTATCTATCTATCTATCTATCTATCTATCTATCTATCTATCGTGGGGCAAAAAAGTATTTGGACAGCCACCGACTGTGCACGTTGACCCACTTAAAAAGATGAGAGATGTCTGTAATTTCCATCATAGGTACACTTCAACTGTGAGAGACAGAATCTGAAAATAAAAACCAGGAAATCACATTGTATGATTTTTAAACAATTTACTTGTATATTCTTGTGGAAAATAAATATTTGGACACCTACCAAGCAGCAAGATTTCTGGCTCTCACAGATCTGTTACTTATTCTTTAAGAAGCTCTTCTATCCTCCACTCGTTACCTGTATTAATGGCACCTGTTTGAACTGGTTATCTGTATAAAAGACACCTGTCCACACCCTCAAACAGTCAGACTGCTACCTCTCCACCATGGCCAAGACCAGAGAGCTGTCTAAGGACACCAGGGACAATATTGTAGAGTTGCACAAGGCTGGGATGAGCTACTCGACAATAGGCAAGCAGCTTGGTGAGAAGAGATCAACTGTTGGCGCAATTATAAAAAAATGGAAGAAATACAAGTTCACTGACAATCTCCCTCAACCTGGGGCTCCATGCAAGATCTCACCTCGTGGGGTATCAATGATCTTGTGAACGGTGAGGAATCAGCCCAGAACTACATGGGGGGGACCTGGTCAATGACCTCGAGAGCTGGGACCACAGTCACAAAGGTTACCATTAGTTACACACTACGTTGTCATGGATTGAAATCCTGCAGCACCTGAAATGTCCCCCTGCTTAAGCCAGCACATGTCCAGGCCGTCTAAATTTTGCCAGTGACCATCTGGATGATCCAGAGGAGGATTGGGAGAATGTAATGTGGTCAGATAAAAGCAAAATCAAACTTATTGGTATAAACTCCACTCGCCGTGTTTGGAGGGAGAAGAATGAAGATCTATCTATCTATCTATCTATCTATCTATCTATCTATCTATCTATCTATCTATCTATCTATCTATCTATCTATCTATCTATCTATTTATCTTCCTAATGTGTAAAAGGGGGACTGGCTGCCGTAATGTGTAAAAAGGGGACGCTGTCTGCCGTAATGTGTAAAAAGGGGATGCTGTCTGCCGTAATGTATAAAAATGGGGACGCTGTCTGCTGTAAGGTATAAAAAGGGGACGCTGTCTGCCGTAACGTGTAAAAAGGGGACGCTTAATGTGCAAAAAGGGGGATTGTTTGCTGTAATGTGTAAAAGGGTCTCTAACTGGTGCAGTTGCGCTACTGTGTGGCATAATTTGAATAATGGAGACTACTGTGCACCGTAATATGAATAAGGGGGGTGCCAATGTCATTTCTTGCACACAGCGCTAAAATATCTACTTACGGCACTGGCCCTCCGCAAGTGTCTGCCGTGCAGCCAATCACCGCTGATCAGACATCCTGCATGCAACCCCCACCCGGAAGCTGCAGAGATTAGCATCCGCTGGGGAAATGTAAAAAAAAAAAAATCAGCACTCACCTTCCCTGTGTACACCCAGGGCCGGATTAAGGACTGTGGGGGCCCCTGGGCAACAAATTTGTGGGGCCCCCACACACTGTCCTCACAACTGCAAAAAAAACGTCGGTTAGGAGTACATCATTTACCTGTCTCCTCTCCGTCCTCCTCGGCAGCTGAGACGTTCCTTTACTGCTGCGGCCGCCGAGGAGCTTCACTCACAGCAGTGTGAAGTGTCGCAAGATAATGTCAAATCTTGCCAGACTTCACACTGCAGTGAATGAAGCTCCTCAGCGGCCACAGCTGTAATGGAACGTCTCAGCTGCCGAGGAGGACGGAGAGGAGACAGGTAAATGCTGTACTCTTACTCCGATGTTTTTTTTTTTTTGCAGTTGTGAGGACAGTGTGTGGGGGTCCCGGGACGACCGCCCCGCCGTTAATCCGGCTCTGTGTCAACCCAACAGCCGCAAATAAGAGCAACCGCCAGAAAATGTAAAGTTGGATGGTCCAATATATTCACCATCAATGTTTGTAACAATGTGTATACAAAAGTTTCTATTTTTCTTTTAATAAAATCATGTTATATCTGTTTTAAATAAATGCTCTTGACCTATGTCGATTATAAAAAAAAAACAGACATTTTCTGAGCAGTTTTTGTAAAGAAAAAAAAAATAGCTAGTTGAATGGTTAAGGCAGGCATTCCCAACCACGGTCCTCAAGGCGCACCAACAGTGCAGGTTTTAGTGAGATCCAGGCTCCAGCACAGATGGTTAAATCAAAATAACTGAGGTACTAATTAAGTCACCTGTGTTCAAGCCTGGATATCACTAAAACCAGGACTGTTAGTGTGCCTTGAGGACCGTGGTTGGGAAACACCGGGTTAAGGCAATGGTTCTCAAACTGTGTGCCGTGGCACTCTGGGGTGCCTCAGGACACTTGCAGGGTTGCCTTGGATTGGTGGTCTAGGACCAATTCACATTATTTATGGTCAATGTAATCAGGAGCGGTTCTTGGTGCGGGCAAGCAGTACCTGCGCCCGGGGCGCTGCGGCCTAGGGGCGCGGCCGCAGTCACCCCGCAGGCACAGCCGCCTACCCAGCAGCAGATGCCGTGGGCTGTGTGGGTGTCCGCTGCAGCCGGCTCCAGTGACAGACACTTGAGGTCATTATTGACCTCTAGTGTCTGTGCGGCGCTGCTATGGGAGAGACTTCATGACGTCTCTCCCATAGAGAGGAGCCGCGGGAGGCCAGACGGAGCAGCAGCAGCAGCGGTCGGGAAGCAGGAGCGGAGCAGTGGTAAGTATTGTTTTTTTATTTGTGTGTGTGTTTGTAAGCGGCTACTAAGGGGCACAGCGACACGGGGCACAACTACTGGGGGTAAAGCAACTGGGGGCATAGCGATGGGGCACAACTACTGGGGCAAATCTGCTGGGGGCATAGCTATAGGGGGCACAACTACTGGGGCAAATCTACTGGGGGCATAGCTACTGGGGGCACAGCTACAGTGGGCAAATCTACTGGGGTCAAATCAACTGGGGGGCACAACTACTAGGGGCAAATCTGAGGGCACAGCTACTGGGGGCATAACTGTGGCCACACCCCTCCCCTATGAAGCCACACCCCTATTTTTTTGCTGCGCCCCCGGCGCGCACTAACTATTTAGCCATGATGGGGGGGGGCGCCAGTGGAAACTTTTGCACTGGGCGCCACAAGGTGTAGAACAGGCCCTGAATGTAATAGGCAAAACAAGTGCTGGTGATTGTCAATCAAACACTAGTTATTACCCTGTAAGCACACATACATATGGGTGATGGGAAGGGGGACCTCCCTCTGAAAAGGCTGTGTGGCTTTGTGACAAGGGGAGCAAAGGTGAGAAAGTACTCCCCCAACATTTGTCCTCCCCCACACACTGTGGTCCGTGGGTGGGACAATGAGACAGTACCCTAGAAGTGGAACTGTCTTGCTTAAAGCGGTATGGTTAGGACAGGGTCGGATTAAGCCTTGGTGGTGCCTGGGGCATTTATGACAGGGAGGCCCCAGTGGGAGGGGGAGTGTATATTAGATGCGTGTGCATACCTCCCAACATGACCCATTCCAGGAGGTACAAAATGCTTTCTACCTGGACTTCCTTCTTAATATATGATTGATTTCACCTGTAATTACCTATTTAATTGATAAGAAAGGTGTTTCAACACAGGTGATTCAATCGTAATTTAAGAAGGAAATCCAGGTAGAGAGCATTTTGTCCCTCCTGGAATGGGTCATGTTGAAATGTATGGATTGTGTATATTAAATTTAAACCAATGGTGTATATTAGATTTAAACTAATAGTTTAATAATGCCTGGGTACTGTTTACAGCATCACCTAATTGAAAGACAACTAATTTAGAAAATTCTTGTAGTGGAACAATGACAACTTAAATAACCTGAAAACACACATGGAAAAATAAAATCTATAATCTATTTTGTCACATGCAAAAATAGCAGCATCCTCTGTACTGCTTACATACTGGGACAGGACTCAGGAGCACTCTTTGTGTGTATCTCTCCCTAGACCATCATTAGATAACAGAATACACAGGACTCAGACACTCAGTGGGGAAGAATAGAAGCTTGGATACCTGTGTCACTTAAAGCCCTCTCCACCCTCCTATCTCTCTACTCGTCAGAAAGTTCCTTCAGTAGCTCATGAAACCTGATACTCCTGTGTCTCTGCCTGCACTGCATACTGTCCTGCTTGCATTCTGGCTGCCTGGTTCTGCTGCTGCATAATAGGGAATGTTAGTGATGTCAGTGTGATCTGCCCGGGGGGGCCCCGTGACAAAGGGGGGCCCGGGGTACAGTATGCCCTGCATACCCCTCTTAATCTGGCTATGGGTTAGGAGGTATGTATGCTGTAGGTTAGAGCTTAATATTAGAGATGGCATAGTAAAAACACACTGTCCCCTTTATTTTAGGCAAAAAGGTTAAATAAAGATACCATCATAATGCCCCCAGATGTGTAGTGTTTAAACTTGTGCCTTGGTGTTATTTGTCGTTCATCAAGTACTTCCAGGTTTTAGCAAGCTGTGGCTCATAATCTATTGTGAATCTATAAGTGCTGGCATGCCCTTCTTTGGCTAGCAATGAGGCTAAGACTTGTTAATGTGCAACAACTGGAGAGCAACATGTTGCCTACTACTACCAAAACAGTGGTCAGCTGACAGACATGACAGTGTGGCTCACTTTTAGGGATGGCTATAGTGGGTTAACCATCGATGGTCAAAATTCATAGTACCATTGATGGCTAAGCTCGATGGTGTGAAACTAATGTATCTGTAAGTGAACCATCGATGGTTTCACCCAGCAATAATCACCTCTACATCACCATTCAACGGCGGCAGCCGGCAGGCCAATCAGAGCCCAGGGGCATCGCTTCATGGGTGCTTCAGCAAGCACCAGCACCTTTTGAGAAATAAAAATAAAAAGTTGTGCTTCTGTGTCATCGATGGCAGAGAATAATCTGTTTCTCCCCCATCGAAGATAAAAGTATTCTACACAGGGCACAGTAGACCATCTAAGATTTTAAATGATAAATGGTCATCCCTACTCACTTTCTCTGCAAAGCCCCTTTGGAGAAGAGCAGCAAGAGCAGCAGGCCCAGCAACAATGCAACGCATGAGCTCCTTGGCAACTAACTGGCCTGGCATCTGGTGTAACCACTCATATGGTCTTCTGCCCCCGTGATATTTTTTCTTTCAGTGAAAGTTGCCCCAACCAATCAGCTTTGAGGTATCATTTATCAAGCATATTCTCTAAAATGATACGTAGCAGCTGATTGGTTGCTGTCTTGGACAACTTCTCCACTCTTTTCACTGCTTCAAACATCTCCTATGTATCATCTGTAACAAGATTTCTTTAAAAAAAATAATTGTATAGCTATTTATAGTATGTGTACTTTTTGTGGGAATTACCTAGGTTGACTGTAACAGTAAATCAAGTGAATATTTTAGACTAAAAAAAACAACAGCAATATTTACAAATACTAAAGTATGACTTATTGCTAATGTTTTGTTCTTGTCATGCTTATATGGGCAAGATATCTTAAGCACAAATATATAACAGCAACAAATTGACAAATTGAATTGACCCCAGCTGACTTTGATCTTCAGAGAAATGAATTACTCAGCTTGGAAGGGCACATGGGGGGATATTTTACATGAGCTATACACTCTGACACCTGTTATTCTATATTTAAGTTATCATGTATGTGTCTGGATTGGAGTGGATTAATATTGCTGCAGCTCAGTTCTTATAACTTGTGTTAACACTTAAGTGTTGGATTCAAGTTTAGACACATAGTGGCAGCATTGAGCTATTTTTGAACATGTTACAAAAAATCTTAAATATCATCATTCTTTATTAATATGGTGCCACCAAGTGTCCATATCGCTGCACAGAGAAACTATTACATTGAAAACATAGCAGTTCATTTAAAAATAATGTATTGCTATAATTTTGATACTATTTTGGTCTCTTGTACAGTGTTGTCAATGACATCTCAGTAAACTAAACTGGCCACAGCCTTACCAACCTGTGCGGTTGCAACATTCATTATTAATAAAGGAATTGGTGACCTCCAGGACTGTTGTAACCTACAGGAAATCTATACAGGGTTTGACAGGCCCTGCACCCAGCAGTGACCCCTGACCTCAAAATAAGTGGGACCACATCTCGCTATCCTCCCGAGTGGCCCTGGGTGCCTCAAAATGAAGAGATTAGCTACAGGTAAGTACACTGGGTGCGGTATGTATTGAGGCAAAACCTAATTGCAAATCTACATGCATACCACCGTTAATAATGCTGCTATGCACCCGATAAGTGGTGGAATGTATCACATCCGAAATGCGATGCGTAGTATGTCTCGCCCAGGCTGCTAGGTGTGCAGTGAAGAGGGATGTCTGTGCTGCGATTGGGACATTGTATGCTATGAGGGGACAGTGTGTAGTGCTGAAAGGGGGGCAGTGGGATTGATGTATCAAGCAGTGAAAAGAGTGGAGATGTTGCCCATAGCAACCAATAGCTTTCAGGTAGCATTTATCAATTACATTCTATGACATAATACTGTAGGTAGAGGTAGATTTGTTGCTATGGGCAATTTCTCTACTGGTTTACTTCTCCTGTCTTCTTTACACTTCTTGATACGTAACCTCAGTATGGGGGTAGTATGTGCTGCTGTTAGGTGGGCAATGAACAGGAGAGGTATATGGATCTGTGAAGAGAGTCAGTGGGGGAGATGTACTAAGCCTTGGAAGTGATAAATTGGAGAGAGAGAAATTACTAATCAATCAGCTCCTAATGGCCATGATACAGGCTGTGTTTGAAAAATGAGTTAGGAGCTGATGAGTTAGTACTGTATTTCTCTCCAATTTATCACTCTCCGAGGCTTAGTACATCTCGCTCTATGGGGGCGATGTATTACAGCAGAATGGGTCGTGCCGCTATAGTACTTCCTGTTTTGCTCATTACCAAGGCGAAGCCGGAAGCTACAGCAACAAGCTTGTGCTAAATGCATCATCGTGTGGAGAGTGATAAAATGGAGAGAGAAAAAGGATCTATTCATGAAGCAGTGAAAAGAGGGGAGAAGTGAGCCAGTAAAGAAGTTGCCCATGAGGCAACTTCTAAAAAGTGCATTCTATAAAATTATACGTAGCAGCTGATTGGTCGCCATGGGCAACTTTTCCACACTTTCCACTGCTTCATGAATAGACCACAGAGTTGAACCAACCAGCTCCTAACCGTCATTTTTCAAGCACAGGGGTAGATGTAAGAAACAGTGATATGTGGGAGAAGTGGAATCAGCGCATGTTGGCCCAGATTTATTAAGCCTTAAAAAATTATAAATAACACGGTGATAAAGTACCAGCCAACCAGCTCCTAACTGTCATTTTTCAAAGACAGCATGTGACATGGAAGTTAGGAGCTGATTGGTTGGTACTTTATCACTATGCTATTTATCACTCTCCAAGGCTTGATAAATGGGGTCCATTATGTGCACTGATACAGCTTCTCCCCCATGTGGCGGTGTGAGCAAGGTGACAGAGGCGATGCTATTTAAAAGATACACTGCCCTGCATATCGGCATGCTATGAACGGTCAGTTGCACTGAGCGTTCCGACACCTGCAGCTACCGATTTTGGCAGCTGCAGGTGTTGTTACCCATACTCCATAGTAGTGATGTGCACCAGAAATTTTTCGGGTTTTGTGTTTTGGTTTTGGATTCGGTTCCGCGGCCGTGATTTGGATTCGGACGCGTTTTGGCAAAACCTCCCTGAAAATGTTTTGTCGGATTCGGGTGTGTTTTGGATTCAGGTGTTTTTTTTTTACAAAAAACCCTCAAAAACAGCTTAAATCATAGAATTTGGGGGTCATTTTGATCCCATAGTATTATTAACCTCAATAACCATAATTTTCACTCATTCCCAGCTAAGCGACCCAAGTGGCCGACACAAACACCTGGCCCATCTAGGAGTGGCACTGCAGTGTCAGACAGGATGGCAGATTTAAAAAATAGTCCCCAAACAGCACATGATGCAAAGAAAAAAAGAGGTGCAATGAGGTAGCTGTGTGACTAAGCTAAGCGACACAAGTGGCCGACACAAACACCTGGCCCATCTAGGAGTGGCACTGCAGTGTCAGACAGGATGGCAGATTTAAAAAATAGTCCCCAAACAGCACATGATGCAAAGAAAAAAGGTCGCTGGATGGCTAAGCTAAGCGACACAAGTGGCCGACACAAACACCTGGCCCATCTAGGAGTGGCACTGCAGTGTCAGACAGGATGGCAGATTTAAAAAATAGTCCCCAAACAGCACATGATGCAAAGAAAAAAAGAGGTGCACCAAGGTCGCTGGATGGCTAAGCTAAGTGACACAAGTGGCTGACACAAACACCTGGCCCATCTAGGAGTGGCACTGCAGTGTCAGACAGGATGGCAGATTTAAAAAATAGTCCCCAAACAGCACATGATGCAAAGAAAAAGAGAGGTGCACCAAGGTCGCTGGATGGCTAAGCTAAGCGACACAAGTGGCCGACACAAACACCTGGCCCATCTATGAGTCGCACTGCAGTGTCAGACAGGATGGCAGATTTAAAAAATAGTCCCCAAACAGCACATGATGCAAAGAAAAAAAGAGGTGAAATGAGGTAGCTGTGTGACTAAGCTAAGCGACACAAGTGGCCGACACAAACACCTGGCCCATCTAGGAGTGGCACTGCAGTGTCAGACAGGATGGCAGATTTAAAAAATTGTCCCCAAACAGCACATGATGCAAAGAAAAAAAGAGGTGCACCAAGGTTGCTGGATGGCTAAGCTAAGTGACACAAGTGGCCGACACAAACACCTGGCCCATCTAGGAGTGGCACTGCAGTGTCAGACAGGATGGCAGATTTAAAAAATAGTCCCCAAACAGCACATGATGCAAAGAAAAAGAGAGGTGCACCAAGGTCGCTGGATGGCTAAGCTAAGCGACACAAGTGGCCGACACAAACACCTGGCCCATCTAGGAGTGGCACTGCAGTGTCAGACAGGATGGCAGATTTAAAAAATAGTCCCCAAACAGCACATGATGCAAAGAAAAAGAGAGGTGCACCAAGGTCGCTGGATGGCTAAGCTAAGCGACACAAGTGGCCGACACAAACACCTGGCCCATCTAGGAGTGGCACTGCAGTGTCAGACAGGATGGCAGATTTAAAAAATAGTCCCCAAACAGCACAGGATGCAAGGAAAAAAGAGGTGCAATGAGGTAGCCGTGTGACTAAGCTAAGCGACACAAGTGGCCGACACAAACACCTGGCCCATCTAGGAGTGGCACTGCAGTGTCAGACAGGATGGCACATTTAAAAAATAGTCCCCAAACAGCACATGATGCAAAGAAAAAAAAGAGGTGCACCAAGGTCGCTGGATGGCTAAGCTAAGCGACACAAGTGGCCGACACAAACACCTGGCCCATCTAGGAGTGGCACTGCAGTGTCAGACAGGATGGCAGATTTAAAAAATAGTCCCCAAACAGCACAGGATGCAAGAAAAAAAGAGGTGCAATGAGGTAGCCGTGTGACTAAGCTAAGCGACACAAGTGGCCGACACAAACACCTGGCCCATCTAGGAGTGGCACTGCAGTGTCAGACAGGATGGCACATTTAAAAAATAGTCCCCAAACAGCACATGATGCAAAGAAAAAAAAGAGGTGCACCAAGGTCGCTGGATGGCTAAGCTAAGCGACACAAGTGGCCGACACAAACACCTGGCCCATCTAGGAGTGGCACTGCAGTTTTCTAGCGAGAGGATGAGTGCTTCCATCCTCATGTGAATCTGAACCACTAGCCATGAACATAGACCAGGGCCTCAGCCGTTCCTTGCCACTCCATGTCGTAAATGGCATATTGGCAAGTTTACGCTTCTCATCAGACGCTTTTAATTTTGATTTTTGGGTAATTTTACTGAACTTTTGCAGTATATTTGACGACACAGAGGTAGGTAGAGCAGTGGACTACTGTACCGTACTGCTATATATTATATACTGGTGGTCAGCAAAATGATGCACTGTCCTCCTACTATATATACTGCGCACAACTAAAATGCACCACAGGTATGGATGGATAGTATACTTGATGACACAGAGGTAGGTAGAGCAGTGGACTACTGTACCGTACTGCTATATATTATATACTGGTGGTCAGCAAAATTCTGCACTGTCCTCCTACTATATATACTGCGCACAACTAAAATGCACCACAGGTATGGATGGATAGTATACTTGATGACACAGAGGTAGGTAGAGCAGTGGACTACTGTACCGTACTGCTATATATTATATACTGGTGTTCAGCAAAATTATGCACTGTCCTCCTACTATATATACTGCGCACAACTAAAATGCACCACAGTTATGGATGGATAGTATACTTGACGACACAGAGGTAGGTAGAGCAGTGGACTACTGTACCGTACTGCTATATATTGTATACTGGTGGTCAGCAAAATTCTGCACTGTCCTCCTACTATATATACTGAGCACAACTAAAATGCACCACAGGTATGGATGGATAGTATACTTGATGACACAGAGGTAGGTAGAGCAGTGGACTACTATACCGTACTGCTATATATTATATACTGGTGGTCAGCAAAATTCTGCACTGTCCTCCTACTATATATACTGCGCACAACTAAAATGCACCACAGGTATGGATGGATAGTATACTTGACGACACAGAGGTAGGTAGAGCAGTGGACTACTGTACCGTACTGATATAATACTGGTGGTCACTGGTCAGCAAAATTCTGCACTGTCCTCCTACTATATACTACAATGCAGCACAGATATGGAGCGTTTTTCAGGCAGAGAACGTAGATATTTTCAGCACACTGAGCACAGATATTTGCAAGCACACTGAGCACAGATATTTGCAGCACACTGAGCACAGATATTTGCAGCACACTGAACACAACTGAGAGAATACTGCACGTCCTCTCCCTATCATCTCCAATGCACGAGTGAAAATGGCGGCGACGTGCGGCTCCTTATATAGAATACGAATCTCGCGAGAATCCGACAGCGAGATGATGACGTTCGGGCACGCTCGTGTTAACCGAGCAAGGTAGGAGGATCCGAGTCTGCCTCGGAACCATGTAAAATGGGTGAAGTTCGGGGGGGTTCGGATCTCGACGAACCGAACCCGCTCATCTCTACTCCATTGCCAGGTGGTGGGTGCCGGTTCTGGGCTGCATGTGAGATCTCGCAAGACTTGCAAGATCTTGTGCATTGCAACTGAACTGTCTGAGGGGGAGAGACACAGCGCGGCAGCACTTAGCTGATGCGCTGTGGCCACTGACAGGCATCGCCAGAGGGAGGAGTTTTCACTTTTCACTCTCTCCGGTAGCCGAGACATTAATACATCTTGGCACTAGTGCTTACCGTTTCACCTCAGTAAAGAGGTGAAGCGGGAAGAATGATACGAGCACAATATGTGCTGGTATACATGTACCTCACGGACTGTAACATGGCAGTTAGGGGCTGTTTGGTTGGTACTTTGGGGGTTATCCTATTACCTCTGATGCTTTTTCACCCAAAGAAAACAGACTATCCAATAGCTGCTTGTTTTTTTTCGGGCAAAAAGGGTCCCAGTTTTCGGGCGATAAGACATGGTAATTTCCCTGACCCATGTATTATCGCGGATTCGGGGGCTGCTTATCGTGGATTATGCTTCGGATGCCTCACATAATCCTCGATAAGTGCTGGCATTGGGGGATCAGGGTGACAGCATCGGGGCTAATAGGATAGTCCCCCAGGGTACCTACCAGGCTACCTGTTCGTAATGGTAAATCACTGCAATAGGCTTTCAGCCTTTATCTCTCTCCACATTTTCTCTTTCCAATGCTTAGTGCATAAAGTCCTCAGTGTCTTGGTGGGGGGTGGGGGGGGGGGGGGTGGGCAATGAGTGAGTTGGGAGAGGGTCAATATGATATGAAGTGAGGGTGCAATGAGACCGCTTTGGAGGGAGACCAACTGGAAATCAGTTAGATAAGCAGGAAGCGTTTGAGGGGACAGTTATGGAGGGTGAAATCATAACACTAGGAAAGGGTACTGAGACAATAATGACAAAGGTAATGACAGCGATATGGAGGAATAAGGCAGTAAAATAATAAATATGGGCAGTGAGAGATGTATGAAGGGGTAGTGACAGATATTCAGGGATGGGGCAATGAAAGAGTTCCATGCATTCTAAGACTTTGTTGACTGGCAGTTGCAGAATAAGGGGGAGGGATCTAAATTATATGACACTTTTTGAATGCAGTTATTTATTCCCGATCTCTTTTTCCAGACAGGTCCAAAATGGGGCTTAGAACACCAGCTGGCAGCTGCTACAAGTCCAGGTAGTACATAATTTGCCTAGCCTTATTTATTGTATGTACCCAATTGCCCCAACGTAATGAAAATGGGGTGCTGGCTTTGGCACCAGTAACCATTTCAGAGTGTGCCGCATGTGGGCGGAGGTAGAGTTGAATGATGTCTTGAGAATTTCTGGACACTACCTATCTGGAAGGAGCAGTCCTCCAGATTCTGGACAGTCTTTGTGATTACCAGACTCTCTGGAGCATTCCCCAATGGGTGGCAACCCTAACTGGACAAACAAGCAGACGTAAAAAAAATGATGTCTTAATTAGAGATTGACTAAAAAGGGCTTACGATTATTAATTTAAAGTTTTGGATTAATCTGTTCCTCTTTTTCCTGTCCATCGCCTGTTAGGCAGAGCTAAGGCCGGTGCTAGGGTGTTTGTCACCCCCCTGCAAACTCTAAATTTGTGCCCTACCTCCCATACTCTCTAAAGGAACAATGCATGCTGAAGGCGCGTGGTGCAATAAGGGGTGTGGTCTCAGAAGAAATGGGCATGGCCACACAATAGTACACCTAATTCAAATAACACCACACTGTAGCACAATATTATTCACATTACACTGCAAGTAGTGCCCCGATTCACATTACACCACATAGTAGTACCCCTTATTCATGTTACGATATGTTACGATACACAGTAGTGTCCGTTAATGTTGCATCACACAGAAGTGCCCCTTAGTCATATTATGATCACAGTACTGCCCCTTAGTCACAGTAGTGCTGCTTCTACACATAAATATGCCCCTTACACATAACGTCCACAGTAATAGTGCTCCTTACACAGTAGTAATATACAGTGGGGGTGGCAGGCAGACGCATGAGGACATCACATACACTCAGGGGCGGATTTAGGGGTGATTGTGCCCTTAGGCACAACAGTAACAGCCATCCTAACTGCCTAATTTTATTGTTTTTATTGATTGATGATAGCCAATTTAATAGAGTAATAAAAAAAAGCCACTATGACATTTTTCTATTTTTTTAATTACGTATACATATTTACTATGTGGGACAGCTTACAGGGGCAGTCTGTGTATGTAATTTCCATTTACACTCAGTACAGTAGAAATATTTTGCAGTTAGTAGTACTTTTTGGGCTGACAGGACCAATACAAGTATCCAGGTGCCGCCCCCAAACAAGTGCCGCCCCTAGGCACGTGCCTCACATGCCTAATGGGAAATTTGCTACTGCATACACTGCGGGGACAGTGGAAGCAAGGTGATAACATATAGGGTGGTTATAGTGGATGCAGGGTAATCATATACAGTAGTTCAGCATGAGCTGAACCAGGCACAATTCCTCAACTAAAACTAAGGTAGCGGTCAATAAACAGAACAGGAGTTGATCATGTCATAAAGTTACAATAGCAGCACTACTACAGAGTATTTCATATCACCAGTGACCCGTCCAGCTCTGATAAATTTCTAGTGAGGGTCATCTTCAAGCTGAAGGTGACAACATGCAATTGCCACCGTCACCAGAGGAGGTAGACTGAAAGAGGCTGGTCAAGTTAATAAATGCCCTTAGTGCCGCCCACTCACCACATCTATTGACATGGGGGGCGCACAGCGAGGCAGCCAGCCTGAGCCTCCGGGTGCTCCATAATTCAGACAGCAGCTGCATGTACTTAGCTGGGCAAAATGGGCGGGCAGGTGGAGGCGTGGCAGCCAGAGAAAAACAGCCAAGCCTCCTTCACAATAAGGCCTGCTGTACAGAAATGCTGCGCCAGGGAAAGTTCTGCCTTCAGTTACAACTGATGGAACCCAGTTCCGCACTGTTCCGGCCCACTTTAACCTCTGGTTATTACCATACCCAGGGTACGGTCTCTATGATTCATTTTATATACTGTACCTTAGCAAAGAACCTGACAAGGTCATGTGTGTATTAAATGATGATGATCAAAAGTCTAACACCAAATAATCTGATTAATACCAAGGTTCTGTGTTCCCAAGACATTTGTAATGGACTTTTCATGGAGTGCTGCCAGAGCACACATATATTTATTTTCAAATGATATACATCTTTCTATATGTCCCGAAGCCATACAGTGATTCAAAAAGCAGAACAAATACACTATTGTGTACATCTATCTACAAATATTTTGTAATTCTAAAATGTCACTAAACAATACATAAAAACATCCTAGAACAGTAATAAACATTTTACTTTAGCATATCATAAGCAACTGCTATCTACATGTAATAAATAAGAGAAATAAAATGAAGCATCCCAGTGATAGGCTAATTTACAGCTGTACTTCCACCCAATAATAGGTGTTTAGCAGCGGCATTGCCGCCTGCTACCTCAGGTGTGTCCTTATACACCTTTCCGCTGTGCAAGATAGTACAGACTTTCGCACTGTTTTCTAAATTAAGCATTTTAATCACATTATAGCAATATTCTAAATTGCTAACAGTGTCCTAGGCACTTAGGATTAGTATTTTTGTCACAAAGGAATTGGGCTAAAGTCGCAGATTAAGGGCCCGATTCAGACCTTATCGCAGTGCTGCAAATTACACTGTCCTGCTGCCGCCCAGGGGGAGTGAAAATTCACCCCGTGCAAGTGTGCAAATGCATGTGTACGCCGTGCAAAAATTCCCCTCAGTCAGCGGACAGCTGCAAAACCATTCATATCACACTCACCATCGAATGTTTTTCCCATTCTGTGCAGTGTGTGCAGTCTGTGCGTAGCTCAATCCTTACTCCTCCAGTGCAAAGAAATCAGGCTGATCGGGGCCGGAGCTGACGTCACACACCCGCCATGAAAATGCTTGGGAACGCCTGCCTCTTCCTGTTAATCACCTTGCGAATGCCCGTGTGATCGAAATTTTTGCGCTATCCTGTTGCTGTTTGGTGATGCGCCTGCGCATTGAGGTGCATATGCAGTAATTCGATAAACGCCTGCTGTGCGAAAATGCGCAGCAGCGATCAGGTCTGAATCAGGCCCTAAGTTCGTGGTGTGTCAAATAGGGATATTTGGTGCAATTTGAGGATATGTGTATATGGATAGGTGTATATAGATAGGTGTATATGGATACATCTGTACATGGTAGTACAGCTTAAACTGTTTTTAACATTGTTCTACATTATTTGATACATTTAATAACATCCTAATAAAACAGAAGAATGTATATAGTAGTATGAGAGTATATACAAGAACTGTAGAAAGTGGTGGTGTGGTCTGTGTGTTCTGTAGTAACTCTGCTCTGCACACAGTTACCAGTGCCACTTATATGAATTGCCACTTCTGCTTATTATAGGTAAACCACTGAGTTTGCAATGGGGCTTATCTACAAACATAACATGCTGCATCTTCAACAATATTATATCTTTCACACGTGTTGTTGTCATTTTTTTGCCCATTTATCCAATAATGGATTTATTAAATACTATATTAGAATGGTGTTTTCTGATGCTCCGTTGTTGCAGTATTACTGCCTGTGGAAAACATCAGCTTTCAAAGTCACTGATTTATACCAAAACAATGCCTAAAAATAAAAAAATATATCAACTATTTTTTTTATAATGAAATAAACTGTTCAACAGTTCACTTCTACTTTATTTATTATAACTTATAAATGTATGCCCTCCTAATGAAAATGTCAGTCTGTCTGTCCAGCTCACTGTACATTTCTGTCATAACAGCTGACAATTACTGACTGCTCTTTCTCTATGTAAAAGTTCAGTATTTTACTTTGTTGACTTAGATTTGTGGTGAATATCGACTTAGGAGGGTGACACATGTAGTAATAATGGGGCTTAATACTGAATCTGTTAAGGGGCGAAATGGGATGAAAACCAGCCCGGGAAAATTATTGAAGCAGCCCTAATGGAGGTGTGGTCTGATGAGGGGGTAGGGTCTGTTGAGGAGGGTGAGATCCCTCCTCATAATGCCTGATTTTACATTTAGGTCTTTTGCTGTAGACCAGGGGCTGATTGGGAACTATAAGTGGCCCTGGAAAATTTTGTAGAAGTGGCCGACATGGGCAGCACAAGAGGTATAGCAGAAGAAATGGGACAGTGCAGTGAGTGCGGTGGGCTGCCTGTAGTGTGGGGGGTGAGGCCCCATGACAACACACAAAACATGCCCCACAGACACATCGGCCTACCAGGAATCTTCCTGGTGAACCCTATGGCCAATCCGCCCCTGAATCTGTTTCACATAAGGGATTTTTCTATAATTTGGCACACCATTCTTAAAATATCTAAAATTACTATGGCCTGCTCCCATACTATGCATGTCATTCTCATTTAATAGTTTAGTAGTGTTCCTTAAATTGTCCGTAAGAATTGATTTAGTGGATCTGGCATCCATAGTGAGTGAGTAAAAATGACCTAAGATTTTCCTCCTGACATTTTTTTACATGAGAGATCCAATAAAATTTTTTTTTCAATATGCACTGTGCAGCTACTGCTACAAACTAAAGAATATTTTCATTTTGATTCCTTGCACAGAGCAGGTCATTTCAATGTGCATGTTTTGGGGTAGAGATGTATCAAACCGTGGACATAGCTAAAGTACCAGCCAATCAGCTTCTGACACTTTACAGACTGTGTTTGAAAAATGACAGGAGCTGATTGGTTGGTACTGTATCTCTCTCCAAGCTTTGATACATCTCCCCCTGTGTGATCATATATGCTGGTAAAATATTAATTCATAACAAATAATATAAAGGCCATACTAGATACTGCATTTTTCTTATGTGTAACCAAAGGTCATGTTACTGAATTACAGGCTTTGATAATGGGTGTGATATGAAATGCCAGCGCACGGGATGCCGGCGGTCACATGACCAACTGCGGCATCCTGACTTTTACAATGCCAACAGGGGATGAAGTAATTAATTTACCCCTTACCTGCCACCTACCCTAACCAGCCGTCTATGGCTAAGACTCGAGGGGGGGGGGGGTGCAATGGCTAACCTCTTCTCTAGTGCCTAACCCTAACCACTCCCTCTTGGGCCCTAACCCTAACCCTCACCCAATACTTACCTTCGGGATGCCAACGGTTGGTGTTCCAAATCCGGGATTCCATGAAAAGTCTGAATTCCGGCATCAGTCATATGACCACCGGCATTCAGAACGCTGGGATGCGCACCACATTTCTTGATAACTACTACTGGGTTTAAAGCTTTGTGACTGTGATTTCCTTTCTGGTCAGTAGGGTGAAATATCTGGTATGAGAGTGACATGTTTTGGGATAACAATGCATATAACTGTAAAGTTTTGACACTAGAGTGTAAGTGTGTGTATGTACATTGCCAGTCTAAGTTCATGTGCCATGTGGTTCTTGTCTGTTTCTTGGGATTTCCCCTCCAGATGAGGAGAGTGAGGTTGTGGTCAGTATGCGTAGGTCATATACTGAAATTAGCTTAAAGGAAGAAACATTAATTTGAATCCTGTTAGTGAGACGGGAGAAGGAAAATAAAACAGCATTGTCTTACAGTAAGAGAACTATGGGCTCCCCTTGGAACTTAATGGTACTGTGAGCTGACCATCAACCATTTGTCCGTAATGTCTAGTGAAACTCAGCTCACGTTTTGTAAACCAGATAACCAGCCAGAGTTGTTCCGAGTGTGTTTTCCTTGATTGACCCCTGCAACAGTTCAAACCAAACTCTCTCACCCTTCTTCAGTTCCACCAATGCAAACTGGTGCTTAAGGCTTTCTGCTGGCTGAGTGCTGCTGTTGTGAAGAACGAGTTTTTGCCATCCATTAAAAACCAGGTGTCCTAGTGCATTGCCGACACCAAAATCCACTGTGATTGTAAATGCATATACTCCACTATAGGGTGCGATGAACTGACCATCTTCAGGAGAAAAGGCATTACCGTAATTCATAATAATATCACTGAATCTTATCAATTTTGCTCCTTTTGCCCCCTTGGAAAAGCCAGCAGAGAATGCAACAGGGAAATCTGAATGAGAAAAAGAAATAATACAAATAGTTCATTTGAATTATATTCTGTTTTAATAGTTTAGAAAATATTTTATGGAACTATTTTCACTAATGTCGCCTACAAAAAGCATCAGGTTCTAAATAACATATCACATATTCTCTGTGAGTACTTAATTATGCACATACTGTACACCTAATAGTGAGCTTTTCCATCATCTGCTTAAAAGAATGGCCCGGATCACTTTAGGTATTTTACGTTTTACTTTTTCCGCTGGACAGTTGGGAGGTATTTTCATATTACGCGACATGAAAACACACCCGCACCATTATAATGTAATCTGTTGACTTAAGTAAAAAGTTGCTGGTTGCTGCCCCATTATGTCTGCGACCAGAGTGCGACAACAGTGGCTAGCACTCCACAAAGTATTTCATGACCTTTGTAAATAATAATATACAGTATAATAGTAGCAAAATGGGTCCACATACATTGGCGTTTCTATAATGGGTGCAATGTGTGCGGTGCACACGGGCCCCTGGGTCCAGGGGGGGCCCACACCGCACACATTGCACCCATTTAAATACTTACCTAACCGGAGTCCAGCAGCGGACACAGCGTCCGTGGTGGAAATCGCCGCCAAAATGGCCACTGCGCATGCGCGGTAGCCAAATTGGTCTCCGGATCATGGCGGGCGCCATGTTTCCGGAGACCCGCGCATGCGCAGTAGACTCTGGCACATTGCCGGAGTCTACAGCGCCGTTCAGAGGAGGGGGCCCACCCGGAGGTGCACACGAGCCCCTTCCTCTGTAGAAACGCCCCTGTCCACATATGCTACTTTAACTCTGTCCCGGACATGCTATATCTACTCTGTTGCTGGAGCAATGGTTTTGCTTTCCACTTCTGGTTCATCTTATGTCCATAGCTGTTGTGGGAGCTGTTGAGTGGAGGCGCATGGCTGAGATCAATGCTGATTATTGTATAGATTTTTTCATCTTATATTTTCCCTTTAGAATGCTGTCTGTTTTCTGAGATTTACAAACTAGTTCAGGGCTGTAGAAAATGACAGTTTGTCACATAACTTGAAAAGATTACAAAAATATAAATATAAAATGCTTTTTAGGGTTGTGGATTTGACCTTTCCAGGGAAATATTTATGGTATTTCTATATGTGCTCTTCCTAACTGACTTTATGGTTTTTCACTTTCTCTACAAACAGGGATGCTGAAGCAGCTCCAAATTCTATTAAGCTGATTGAATTCAATAGCTGCTCATAAATAATATATCACAGACATAAGCTTGTAATAGATTCCTGGAGGAGAACTAATTTATGATCAACCATTGAATGTAAAATACAAAATAAAATATTGTTGTATGCTCAACCAAGTATGCACACTTTGTAATTTTTCAGGTTCCAACTCACATTATATAGTATATACTGTGGAAAACCTCCTTGCATTTATGTGCATAATAACTAGAGATAAGCGGTTTGGATTTTAAGAAATCCCAACCATTCAGAACTTCTGGGATCCGAGTGTAATTGAGCCAAGGTTCAGATCTGCCTGTCTGCCTTGGATCCCTATTAAAGGCGAAACCTTGAGATCCCATTGTCGTATCTCTTGGGCACCAATTTAAAAAATCCCGTAGAAAATAATGGGCTAACTACTGATTGGCTGAGAGCGCCATCTGTCATGGCTCTCAGCCAATCAACGTATCCTCATAGACTTCAATGGTGGAAAATCTTGGCCCTCACCGCCTGCACTGCTGACACCCCTGCACTGTCTGCACTGCTGGCATCCCCACACTGAGGATACTGTCGGTACTTCCGCACTCAGAGACAGATTTAGACCTCTTGGGGCCCTGGGCAAGATACTGGTTTGGGACTCCCCTCCTTCAGCAATCCATAGCAGTGTATTTTCATTACTGGTTGCAAGCGGCATCACAAAAGTACCTTGGTGCATGTGTAGTACGATCGCGGTGTGTGCAGTCTACAAATAATCGCTCAGTTGCATGAACATCTGCATTGCGTACAAATCTGAATCAGGCCCCAGGTCTTTTGGAAGTAGATTTAAAATCTGTGTCACATTTAAAGTAAACCGACCGCCCACATACAGTGGATGCAACCATTTTATGTCTCCAAATATTTCTCATCTTAAAAATTGTCACTAGTCATTATGAGTCGACAGGCTGCATTCTCAGGACATTAGTTCTTGACCTTATATTTCATGGACTGGACAGGATCTACAGATGTAGCCATGCTCATCGTGGCTACATCGGCGGCAAAAGTGCAATCCACTAAACCCTACACAACTCTACTACTCTATCCCTAACCCATACCTCTAAATTAACCCTAATATCCTAATCCTATTTTTTTTCCCCTTTTTGCTTTTTTTTGTAAATTTTTGGAGTAAAAAAAACAAGTCCAAATCCAAAACCAGTCACGACTGTTTGGCAAATCCAAATCCGGACGACGAATCAGAACCAAATCGAAATCCAGCAAAAATGGTCTGGCACACATCTCTAATAATAACCAGTCAAAATTTTAGGTGTGTGAAATACCAATCAAATCAGTCCTGGGCACAGATCTGTAATCTCAGGAGACCAATAATATCCTGGTTCCATGGTTAGCTGAAGAGGGGCCACCGAACAAGTGTTCTCTTCTTGTGCCATTTCTAAATGGCAGGTATAGTTTTATTGAAATCTGCACTGTTATTTAAACATGTTAGGTGGTAAGAATTATTTATTTCAGGATAAGTCATAAAATGCAATTGTATTTTGTCCCTCTCTGCAGTTTTACCAGCTCTGTCATATATTCAGACTATTCTAATATGGTCACATCCCCAATTACATCAGATCTACCCCCAGTATCAGACTGGCACGTGAAGGGCCCACCGGGGAATGTAGTGGTAGGGGCTCCATGCATATGGGTGTGGCCTGCCTCCAGAGGGGGTGTGGACATCCAACAGAGGTTTGGCTAACATTTAGAGAGTGTATGATTTGGACCCCTTTATGAATATATTCCGGTCATGAAAATTTACCAGTATAATCCACTGTAGAAAATACACCATAGTCCTGTGCAGTAAAATGTAACATATGTATAATGTATAATTCAAGTGCACAGTCTGGAACCTGATACCAAGGGGGGGAGGGGGGGAGGGTACAGGCAGTGGGGCCCACTGGTGGTCACCCCTATGCCCCGGTGGGCCAGTCCGACACTGCCTACATCGAATCATGATGGTGTACTTATCACTTGCCACTAAGTCATACCCTCAACCTATTGTTTTGTTAGAATAAAATGATCACTCCTCAATTAAAGTGACAGGAGAGTTCTGGGGCAGAGTAAGGGATCTTTAGGAAGAGAGTTCAAACAATGGAACCACATTAAATGATGATCTCTGCAAGCATTATTATCAAAACTAGGTAAAGTTAATACTTTAGTTGCATAAAAAGTTTAGAAAATAGAGGTAGAGCCCATTTAAAATGGTTTTACACCTTGAGAACACTTACATTTATAGGCTTGTACATGCCTCATGCAACTTTAACTAAATCCATTGTTTTATTTTTCTTGCATTCTACATTGGGTTTCAGCCATACAATAATACAGTACTATCTGGCAACATTCTTTGTTTTGTTGGTGGGGTCTGTGAATTCTGAGCTTGCACTGACAGAAAGTAAGACAGACCTACACACAGCCAGAGCAGAAGGCTGTCCAACATCCCCATCTTCCCGTAACCCACAAGGTGCCTTAAAAACACTTTGCACAAGCAAATTATATTTAATACAACCCTCAGAGCCCCATATCCAAGGTGCACTAGGAGTGGACAATACTATGAACCATCACTAACTAAAACTCAGTTTAAATGTGCTGTGCAGAACAGCGGTGAGAAACTCCTCCCCTAACTCTCCTACGGGACTACTCCCTATGGGTGGGATGGTGGGACAGTGTCTGAAAAGCGGGATGGTTGGTGGTATAGGTTTAAATGTTCACCATGACTTAACAAACTGGCAATTGTGATGCAGGGCTGCATTTTAAAAGTGTCCTAAATGGGAGATGTATCACACTTGCGAGAGAGATAAAGTATAGAAGTTGCCAGTAGCAACCAGCTTCTGTCATTTTATGTACTGTGCTAAGTGAATGATATATACTGTAGAAACTCATTAGTTGCTATAGACAACTTCTCAACTTGTCTCTCTTGAAGATTTAATACATCTCTCCCTTAATGTCTTCAAAACAGATAGATAAATAAATAGAGGCAATGAAGATTAAGCATAGCAATTTTAAAACCTTTACCTTTCTTTGATATTGCTGTTTCATCGGATTGCCATTGTTCCTCTGTCTGCTTTTTACTGAGTTTTCTACTCTGTAAGTCTCCTCTCAGTTTCTTTTTCATTTTCTTATCAATCAATGACTGAACCTGTGCAATGTTTAGAGTCACATTTGAGGAAATTAAAGGTTCGTAATTGTCGAAGATCTTGTGGAATATTTCAATATGTCTACCATAAAGCTCACCTAAGTTTGCAATATCTAACTTCATAGATGCGATAGAGATGTTGAGGGGTTTGAATGTATTCATTATTGTGTCATTGTAAGAATGTCCATTTGCAAAATATGACTCCAAATGATTAACTTTTACACTAAGATGCTCAATTTCACTTTTTAGTATCATGATATCATTATATTCAGATTCATCTGCATCCCTTAGTGCTTCATGGTTTGGTTCCATTTGGGCTAAATTACCACGCTGAAAAGGAGCAGTTTGTTGCTCAACATTGAAGATTGTAGAAGAATCTGGCGAATTATGGTTCTGAGACTGCATCTCCAAAAAGTGCAACCTGTCAATGAGGGAGTCTGTAGTTAGCTGCTGCTTTTCAAGCTTGTCCAGTGTGAGGTTGAGAGCATCATATATTTGTACTATTGACATATGAAACATTTCAGGATTAT
Organism: Pseudophryne corroboree; assembly: GCF_028390025.1. NCBI lineage: Eukaryota > Metazoa > Chordata > Amphibia > Anura > Myobatrachidae > Pseudophryne > Pseudophryne corroboree. The sequence goes on from NC_086446.1 coordinate 220,237,322, forward strand.
CTTCAAAGAAAAGATCAAGAACTTCTTCACCAAGCAGGGCCTCTAGGACTTTTTCATGCCTTGTTGCATCTTCTAGTAGAGAGCTGAATGAACTGTCAAGATGTTTGATGCGTCTATGGATCTGATCGTTGTCCAGCCTGAGAAAATTAACATCGTCTGTGAAATTTCTTGTTTGGGATTGCAACTGGGAGGTGATCCGCATTAAGTTCCGACCTTGTTCTTGCTGAGAGGTTAGAGACTGACGATTAAGATGTAGGGCCAATGACAGGTCTTCCACAGAATTTTGTAGTGATGTCTTTGAACTTCCTTCCTTCTGCTTAACATCTTCTATTCCATACAAAACATCTCTAAATTGATTAGTGAAGTTTCTTTGTATTTCCTCAAGAGCAAGAATATCCAAATTCATCTTGTGACAATCACAATCCCTAAATAATTCATCATTGCTTTCTTGTATACTGGCAATGGTATAATTGAGTTCCGTTATCTGCCGTTGGATGAAATCTTTATTTTCTTCCATAATGAGGCTTTTCTCCATAAACTGAATCTGGACTTTGTCAGAATTCGTTTTGAAATCTGTGCGAAGTTCATTAATCCATTTCTCCAGAGTAGATATATTTTCAAAAGCAACATCTGTTTCTGTCAATAAATCATTAATCTGTTCATGATATTTAATCAGAGTCTCATTCTGAATCTTGTGACTTGTAATTGACATTGTATCATCTTTTGGCGAGCACAATAATGTGATATTTTGAGTTAGATCTAGTAGATCATCTTGAATTTGTTCCTGTCCTCTTCGGAGCTCAGCAATGCTAACGTTCAAGTGGGAAAACTGTAACTGTTGCGTCTTCAGGTTCCGCTTAAATTTTGCATCTATGTCAGCCATAGTGAAGTTATAGTGGATTACGGCCTGCTGCTTTTGAAAGTGGTTGTCTATTCCTTGTTTCAGTTGCTCAAGTTTGTCAACGTTTTCCTGAATTTTTGACTCAAATTTTGTCCCTAGCTCATAGAGGTCTTTCTTTGGCACAGTGTTCTCCAGGAAAATATCCAGTCTCTTTCTGTTGGACTCAACATTGTCTGAAAGGTTCTTGACCATGCTGTTCAGATTTTGCAGACTTTTATTAAAACTGTTCCATACTGGGCTAAAATGAGCCTTGAGGAAGTTTTCCACATGTGGCAGAAACACTTCTCTGAGAAGACGATCATTTATCTCTGCCATTTAAAAAAAAAAAAAAATCTGTAATTATTTTCTGTCAACTTTAGTTTTAAAATAATTTTGTATTAAAGTCTATGCAAACATAAATGTATAAACACATATATTATTGTGTAAGTCCAAGCTATGAATCTTGAACACATATACAATTATCACTATGCTTAGTTTAATGTAGACAGCTAAGAATGAAGTAAACTAATTCATCTAGATGCTCTTAAAACGTTATTCATTTAAGTCCTTTAGGAGCGCTGTACTTAGTAAATTGGCATTAAAAAACAACAGATATGTATAAAAGCACTATAGAAATTAGCCTCCCTACATAACATCTCCTCCATAAATCTTTGAAATGCTGTCATTACTTAACAATCTGTACACAATTAGAGAACTCTGTGACTTCCCATTTACTTTTATTCACACTGCTGGGCATATTATTCTATAGACTTCTTCTCCCTCATGGAAATATTTATTTTCTTGTTACATTTCCAGCAACAGTACCTGATTGATTGTTGCTCTCATTTAATTCAATGCTGCCATTATTTCCAAGAGCATTCTGTAGATCCAAAAGATGGCTAGTAGCCTGATGAATGTCATTTTGTATATCTTCCAGTAAGAGTTCTTGGCTTTCAACTTCTTTAAGAATTTCAGTCACCTCTGAAAATGCCATAAGAAGACCATCACAAGTGGGCAGATATGTGATGCATACAGTAAATTAATTGCAACATAAAAAATAGTTTACAAAGACATATCTATGACCTAATAAGTTTAAATACAATTATATACTTTGTTTCAGCACATGTGAAACATACCAATGTGATTTTCTTTTGTTTTGTTGAATAGCTCCTTAAATAAAACCCATAGTAAAAACATAATACACATAATAAATATAACCTCATAACCCTTTAAAAAACAAAACAAAACACTGTTTACTGCATTCAAAATATATTAATTACAACTGCAAAATGAATAGCTTGCCTCTTAGTTAGTTAAATATAACCTTGTACCTTTTCTTGCTCTATGCTTTTATCTGCGGTTATCAGAATTTTAATGTACAGGTTGGGTCTTCCATATCCAAAATGCTTGGGTCTAGAAGCATTTTGGATATATGGGAATTTTCACAATATTGGAATATTTGCATCTCCATCTCTGTATAAAGGGATCACTTTAAGGTGCTAGGCCGCATACAATACTACACCCCGCTAGGGATCCCTTTATGATTCAGTGCTAGGAAGCAGAGCTCAATCGGTCACATGCCCGGGTTTGAGGAGAGTCCCAGATAACTCACCTGGCAAATGCAGGGAACCAAGATGGCGGTGAGTGCCACATGGAGAATGCAGAGGGACCGTCCATGGACTGCCTGTAGGGTGCCCAGCAGTGTTCCCCGAACTGCCTGGAGGGAGCTCAGCAGAGTCCCCAAACTGCCTGGAGGGAGCCCAGCAGAGTCCCCAAAGTGCCTGGAGGGAGCTCAGCAGAGTCCCCAAACTGCCTAGAGGGAGCCTAGCAGAGTCCCGGGACAGCATGGAGGGTGCTCAGCAGAGTCCCTGGACAGCCTGGAGGGAGCCCTGCAGAGTCCCTGGACAGCCTGTAGGGAGCCCAGCAGAGTCCCTGGACAGCCTGGAGGGAGCCCAGTAGAGTCCCCGAACAGCCTGGAGGAAGCACAGCAGAATCCCCAAACCACCTGGAGGGAGTCTAGTAGAGTACCCGGACCACCTGGAGGGAGTCTAGCAGAATCCCCGGACCACCAAGAGGGAGTCTAGCAGAGTCCCCAGACCGTCTTGAGGGAGCCCAGCAGAGTCCCCTGATAAGCCTAGAGGGAGTCCAGTAGCCCACGGGAAAGCCCGGAGGGAGCCCAGGAGAGACAGCAAACAGGGTTGTATGTGCAAGGGGCAGTCTTAAGTATACTATATGACCCATCACATGACAGCTCAAAATAAGAATTTTTTGAAATGTTTCAGTTTTTAGAAAAACTGATATAGGAGGCTTAACCTGTACAAAAAATATTTCCTCCAACTCTAGTAAATCTCACAAAAAAAAAATTGGTGTGGATAGGTGTAGGCTTTGCGCATAAGAAACATAAATGCATTACATGTTTAGACTAGGGTCCCATCCCCAAGATGGTATGGTTTGCACATATTTAAAAATACAGAAAATGCCAAAATCTGGAATACTTTTGCTCCCAAGCATTTCGGGTAAGGTAGACTCAGCCTGTATTAGTATTTTATACTTATACATATGGATTATGAAAAATGAATTTTGTTTGTGATGAGAAACTGCAAAAAAGCAAAACAGAGAACCACAAATACTTCTACCCTAATATTTGAGGATGTTCTGGGCTGTCTATATGGTGTATTGAACAAAACAAGGCTACTGACATTGTGAGCATTTGTAGGTCATGAGCAAACTTGGAGTTTATTTATTTGAATAGAGGTGCTGATAATTAGTCGTCTTTAGCTTGTGCAGGCAGGTATGACTCTCAGGGAGATGCTTTCTGAATGATTGATATTCACTGAAAACATATAACCTGAAGGCGTATAAACCCCTGTGATTAGGTGACTTTACCTGTGTTCAGAGTGGGTTCTTCTTTTTTCTGAGAACTTGATGTATGTTCCAGAGGAATGTGAATAGCATTGGGATCTACAGCAAACAATGTGATACAGGTCAGTTTAATGTTTACAAGAAATCCATAATTATGCTGATCCAGAAAAAGTCTACATTAAATAACCTATGTGACAACTGACAAACTATTCTTACAGGAGACCGTAGCTTCATTACCCCCAAACTGGCAGTCAGTCATCATTATGTTCCTTACTAATTATAGCTGCATAATTTAATCTCTTTGGAAGAAAGTCTTCTAATCCAGTTGTAATCTGACTATGACTTTGCCATTAGCAGTGGCACAGAGGGGGGTACTAATTGCCTGGGCCCAGGCTTCTTAGTCTGTGCACCCCCGCTCCCCTACCCCTTACATGTCAGCCAATAGCAGCAGCCCCTTTCTCCAGCCCAGCACCTGTTGCTATGTGTTGGGCTGCAGTCGGTACAGGGAGGCCACTGCCGCTGAGTGCAGCAGTCTCTTCTGGCTGGGAGTGGGGTGAGCGATAGCACTGATTGTGCCCCCTCCCTGGATCAGTCCCTGGCTGAGGGGCACATGGCACTCCCCACTGCAGGTCCTACACTTATTTTTTATAAATGGGTGTGACCATACCTCCACAATTAGGACACACCCCTTCATAAACCCGGGGCCCAGGAATTCTTTCTACAGCCCTGGCCATCAGCACCTAATGTGGTGGAAGGATGGCGTTTAACAGTAAAGAACAATTTCATATGCTGATAATTTACCATCAGTGAACCACTTGTGGACATCAGGAAGGTAGCATGACTGCTAATTGCAGTTTGCTATTAAACTTTGACATGAAATATGTATGTCTTTTATCATACTGGACATACATGATCAGATACAGGGGTCTATTCATGTACAAATGCGATGTTTTGGTCTAACTTATCACCAAGCATCGCATTTGTATGTGTGGGTTTTTAACTTATCTTTACCGCAATTCATTAATCCCTGCTTGAACTCTGTCGCATAGTGCTAAACTGCCCGACCACAATGCCCTCTTCTCTGCTGCTGCCGTGCCTACTTCGCTGATCTGCCTCTTGCGCATGCGCACCTCATGCTTGGCGAGCTGCCAGTCAAGTGGTTGCTAAGGAGATTCCTCACAAGCCGGAAGCAGTGCGAGCTGGGTAAAAGGGGCGGAGTTTGCGGGACAGAGCGGCCAGTACCAAAGCAGGGGAATCCAGGGGAAAGAACAGGCTTAGCAGGTAGATACTACACCATCCTCAGGTGGTGAAGCGGCACAGAGGAGAGAAGCGCAGATACCATACAAGTGTATGGTACTGCGATTCCAGCACAGAGCAGGGATACCGCTGGAGAAGTAATAACGTTCTCCGTGGTAACCCGCTCTGTGCATTGCAGGAAGCGGAGTAAAGCCCTGTTTACTGCAAAATGGGGCTTTTCTCCGCTTAATGAATAGACCCCTAAATGCCTGTCAAACCAACAGACTTTTCATATGGCAGCCTGTAACCCAGCAGATATTGTGGCCATACATTTGGATCTATTAATGAAGCAGTGAAAAGAGTGGAGAAGTGAGCCAGTGGAGAAGTTGCCCATGGCAACCAATCAGCACTAAAGTAACAGTTATAATGTGCATATTGTACAATTGTACGGAGCAGCTGATTGGTTGCCATGGACAACTTCTCCACACTTTTCACTGCTTCATGAATAGACACCATTGTAAAATATCTCAGTGTATATGGCCACAATTAGGTCTATAAAGCAGTGAAAAGTGTGGAGAAGTGAGCCAGTGGATAAGGTGCCCATGGCAACCAATCAGCTGCTCTGTATAATTTTATAGTATGCAAATTATAAATGTTACTTCAATGCTGATTGGTTGCCATGGGCAACTTCTCCACTGGTTCACTTCTCTACACTTTTCACTGCTTCATGAACAGATGCCAATATCTGGGAGGAGACCTTTCCCTGTTCCTTCCCATGTGAAGGAAAGGGGGGAAATGTCTGTTGGTCGGCCGTGGCAATACATACACTGCCCAAAGCGAATAACTTGCAACTCAAAAAATATTGCATCGGAAGGACATATAGGACAATTCTCCATGTCCGGCCGATTGATATTTTGAGATTGTTTGTGTAAATACACAGTACAATTATCTGGGCGATCCATTGGTATCATGCGGATCGCCCAAATAATTGTACTGTATGCCAAGCATAAGAACAATGGTTCTCAACCTCAACCTTCAAGTTTTCCCAGCAGGTCATGTTTTAAAGATTTCTATCTGTGGAAGAAGGTGGGATAATTACTGACCCAGTGAAATAGATTAACACATGTGCATGATTAAATAAATAAATTAATTAATCAATTTAAGTATTTCTGTAAAATTATGCAGAATTAAAATTAAGCATGCCAGAAAAGAAAGTATTAATATTTAACTAGCATTAGTCAGAATAACCGGCCTAATTCAGGGTTGATCGCAAAAGCAAATCTTCCTCTAATGGGCAAAACCATGTGCACTGCAGGGGGTGCATATATAACGTGCAGAGAGATATAGATTTGGGTGGGGTGTTTTCAAACTGAGAAGTAAATTGCAGTGTAAAAATAAAGTGTCAGTATTTACCCTTCACAGAAACAATATAACACACCCAAACCTAACTCTCTCTGCACATGTTATATCTGCACGCCCTGCAGTGCACATGGGGTAATTCAGACCTGATTGTAGCAGCAAATTTGTTAGCAGTTGGGCAAAACCATGTGAACTGCAGGTGGGGCAGATATAACATTTGCAGAGAGAGTTAGATTTGGGTGGTTTATTTTGTTTCTGTGCAGAGTAAATACTGCCTGCTTTATTTTTACACTGCAATTTAGATTTCAGTTTGAACACACCCCACCCAAATCTAATAGGCCCTACACACTGGGCGTTTTGACTGCAAGATATGAAAGATCTCGTTTATTAAAGGACGAGATAACGTTCATATCGTGCAGTGTGGAGGCAACAGCGATGAACGATGCGCGGCCCCGAACTCGTTCATCGCTGGTGACCGGTCGGCTGCGCATGCAGGCCAATATGGACGATCTTGTCCATATTTGAATGCAATTCTGTGGAACTGGGTGACGGGGGGAGTGAAGAAACTTTACTCCCCCCGTCACTGCCCCCCCCCCCCCCCCGCCGCGTCGCCCGTCTGCCGTATCGGCGGTCGGGCAGCTCGGCGGCGTATCGCTGTGTCTGTAGGTCCCTTAACTTTCTCTGCACATGTTATATCTGCCCACCCTGCAGTGATAAATAAAAAAAAAAATAACAGCGCTGTATCTGGGATTTTGGTGCTTTAGCTGCTCTGTATTTTGAAATAGATTGTGAATAATGTAACAAAGCGCTTTTTATAAATGTGCTGCGGTCTCCAGATGTAAATGAAGAGGTTCCATATATGCCATTTGAGGGAGGTTCGTATGAGGAGAGTCTCGGTCACCTAACTTTCCCTATACTACCAACCTTATCAAGGTGGTGACGTCCGTCTTCCTCCGTCTTCCTCCGGCTGGTTCCCCCGCTCCGTCTTGCTGCTCTCTCCGGCCGCTACTCACTTGCGCCGTGCCGCGCTGGATGACTGATTACTGTCCCGGTCTGTGAGGCGGCTTGAAAAGAAACCAGCAGCGTGCTGGTGAAGCAAAGTGAAGTGAATGAAAGTCTTTTTGGAGTCCATGAAAACAGCACTTCCTCCAACGCGTTTCAGGCTACAAGCCCTTAGTCATGGATGGCGCAGGTTTAGCCAACTTGATTTTTTATAGGAAAACTATACTTAGTAAAAAAACTTTATTAGTGAAAAACATTCCAAGGTCTTTTGCCAGGAAGTCCAAGTTAAAAAAGCGGCATGCACATGTCAAGAATAAAACCTACAGGTATTGCACTCCGTATGTATTTATATGAAAGGGGGTTAATATATCAATAAATTCATTGTTAAATTAAAATGTGTTTGTGTTTTTTATTTTAAAATGAATAATGTAAATTAAAATATGAGGATATATATAATTTTCTATTTTTTTTTATTTTAGGAACACATTTAATTCAATGTCCACATTTAAACCCAACGGTTGAAGAGTTTGTAAGGCAAAGATCCATTCTGTTTCTTTCTTCTCAAGAATATCTGAAATGTTTCCGCCTCTCCAATGCTGTTGGATTTTCTGAATTCCTATAAATTTTAATCTTACTGGATTCTTGTCATGATGGTCCAGGAAATGTTTAGACACACTATGCGTTATTAGTCCTTTTCTTATATTGTATATATGTTCCATTATTCGAATCTTCAATTTTCTATTCGTTTGACCAATATATTGTTTATGACAGGGACACTCCACCAAATAAATGACCCCCTCCGTGTTGCAGGTGATGGTGTCCTTAATTTTATAATTTCTCTTTGTAACTTGTGACATGAATTCATTTATTGGTGTAGTTGAAAAAATTCTTGCTGTTTTACAAGCATTACAGTTTAAACAGAAATGATATCCCATATTCCTTGTTCTTATTTCTTTTGATTCCTCTGGTGGTATAAAGCTTCTTGTGAGCTCCTGCTTTAAATTTTTCGCTCATCTGTTGATGATTTGAGGTTTCTCAGGGATCAATTCTTTTAGCTGTGTGTCTAAATGAAGTATGTGGCAATGTTTTTGTAAAATGGACTCAAAATGATTGTGCTGACTATTATATTGAGTGATGAATGTCATTTGGAAATTTGTTGTTTTTTGTTTTTGTTTATACTGGATTAATTCATTCCTGTCTATTTTTTAAAGCTTTTCTATTTCTTGACTTAAACCTGTTTCTTTGTAACCTTTTTCCAAAAATTGTGTTTTTAACTGATTTGTTTGTGTGATGACATTTTTTTGTTGAGAGCAATTTCTTTTTATCCTTCTGAATTGGCTTCCTGGTATGTTCTTAGTCCAAATCATACTCCTTTTTGGTAAGGATTCCTAGCTCCAATTGGATTGGAGCTAGGAATCCTTACCAAAAAGGATTATGATTTTCTACATGTCCAATATCCAAAGATTCCAACTTTTTATGGACTCCCAAAAATCCACAAAAATCCCAATAATCCCCCTGGAAGACCAATTGTCTCTGGGATAGGCTCTTTGATGTCAAATCTATCCCAATATGTGGATTTTTTCCTTCAGGACCTAGTCTGTAATCAACAAAGTTACTTAAAGGATTCCATGCAAGTTCTTCAGCTTTTACAAACCATCGAATGGAAAGACACCTATATCATCTGCACTAGTGATGTTAAATCACTATACACTTGCATTCCACACGACATGGGACATGAGGCAACACGTCACTTTTTATCCAGATTGACGAACATATCCAATGCACAGGTGAATTTTATCATGAGAAGCATAGACTTCATTCTACATAAAAATTATTTTTGGAATGAAGGGACTTTTTTAAATCAGATCAATGGTACCGCAATGGGTTCTTTCATGGCACCAAGTTACGCGAATCTCTATGTCGCCAGATGGGAAGTAGAAAGCATCTGGAACAATAATCCATACAGAGAGAATCTTGTCATTTGGAAATGCTATATAGTTGATTTGTTGTTTATTTGGAATGGACCGGAAAATGAACTAAACAAATTTCTAGAGCATATAAAAAATAATATATATGGTTTGGAATTCACCTCTATGAGTAGCATGGAAATGGTTATCTACCTTGATTTGGAGATATACATCTCAGAAAACATGCTGCACACAAGGACACATACCAAAACTGTCAGCAGTAACAGCATGTTACCGACTAGTAGCAATCATCATGTGAATTGGACTAAGAACATAACAGGAAGCCAATTCAGAAGGATAAAAAGAAATTGCTCTCAACAAAAAAATTTTATCACACAAACAAATCAGTTAAAAATACAATTTTTGGAAAAAGGCTACAAAGAAACAGGTTTAAGTCAAGAAATAGAAAAGCTTTCAAAAATAGACAGGAATGAATGAATCCAGTATAAACAAAAAACAACAAATTTCCAAATGGCATTCATCACTCAATATAATAGTCAGCACAATCATTTTGAGTCCATTTTACAAAAACATTGCCACATACTTCATTTAGACACACAGCTAAAAGAATTGATCCCTGAGAAACCTCAAATCATCTACAGACGAGCGAAAAATTTAAAGCAGGAGTACACAAGAAGCTTTATACCACCAGAGGAATCAAAAGAAATAAGAACAAGGAATATGGGATATCATTTCTGTTTAAACTGTAATGCTTGTAAAACAGCAAGAATTTTTTCAACTACACCAATAAATGAATTCATGTCACAAGTTACAAAGAGAAATTATAAAATTAAGGACACCATCACCTGCAACACGGAGGGGGTCATTTATTTGTTGGAGTGTCCCTGTCATAAACAATATATTGGTCAAACGAAAAGAAAATTGAAGATTCGAATAATGGAACATATATACAATATAAGAAAAGGACTAATAACGCATAGTGTGTCTAAACATTTCCTGGACCATCATGACAAGAATCCAATAGGATTAAAATTTATAGGAATTCAGAAAATCCAACAGCATTGGAGAGGCGGAAACATTTCAGATATTCTTAGGAAGAAAGAAACAGAATGGATCTTTGCCTTACAAACCCTTCAACCGTTGGGTTTAAATGTGGACATTGAATTAAATGTGTTCCTAAAATAAAAAATAAAAAAATATATATATATGCTCATATTTTATTTGACATTATTCATTTCAAAATAAAAAACACAAACACATTTTAATTTAACAATGAATTTATTGATATATTAACCCGCTTTCATATAAATACATACGGAGTGCAATACCTGTAGGTTTTATTCTTGCCATGTGCATGCCGCTTTTTTAACTTGAACTTCCTGGCAATAGACCTTGGAATGTTTTTTACTAATAAAGTTTTTTTACTAAGAATAGTTTTCCTATAAAAAATCAAGTTGGCTAAACCTGCGCCATCCATGACTAAGGTCTTGTAGCCTGAAATGCGTTGGAGGATGCGCTGTTTTCACGGACTTCAAAAAGACTTTAATTCACTTCACTTTGCTTCACCAGCACGCTGCTGGTTTCTTTTCAAGCCGCCTCACAGACCGGGACAGTAATCAGTCATCCAGCGCGGCACGGCGCAAGTGAGTAGCGGCCGGAGAGAGCAGCAAGACAGAGCGGGGGAACCAGCCGGAGGAAGACGGACGTCACCACCAGTAGCGGATCTTGCCACGGGCAAGCAGGACTTTTGCCCGGGGCGTCGCCTTCCGGAGGGCGCAGGGCGCCATCCGGAGGGCGCCGCACCAGGGCAAGATCCGCTGCTGCTGTGCCCCCCGCTGCCCGCTGCTGCTGTGAAGGGAAACTAGACGTGTACGCGTCTAGTTTCCCTTCGTGGAGAGGTCCTTTACTGTGCGGTGCGCGATAACGTCATCTCGCACTGCACATCATTTCAGTCTGTACAGGGGGCGTAAATGACCACGCCCCCTGTACGAAGCCACGCCCTATTGTCACCCGGGGCGCACAGCGCCCAAGAACCGGCCCTGGTCACCACCTTGATAAGGTTGGTAGTATAGTGAAAGTTAGGTGACCGGGACTCTCCTCATACGAACCTCCCTCATATGGCATATATGGAACCTCTTCATTTACATCTGGAGACCGCAGCACGTTTATAAAAAGGGCTGTAAACATTTACTAACTCCCCTTTTTTTTCCCAGGTATTGCACTATCCTTTTATATACATACGGTTACAAACACCACACACTTATTATACATAGTTTCAAGCGCTTTGTTACATTATTCACCACCCTGCAGTGAACATGGGGCCTAATTCAGACCTGATCACTTGCTAGGTTTTTTTTTGCAGTGCTGCGAACAGATAGTCGCCGCCCATAGGGGAGTGTATTTTAGCTTTGCAAGTGTGCGATTGCACGTGTAGCATAGCTGTACAAACAGATCTTGTGCAGTCTCTGCACAGCCCAAGACTTACTCAGCCGCTGCGATCTCTTCAGCCTGTTCAGGACCGGAATTGACGTCAGTAACCCTCCCTGCAAACGCTTGGACACGCCTGCGTTTTTCCAACCACTCCAAGAAAACAGTTAGATGACACCCACAAACGCCTTCTTCCTGTCAATCTCCTTGCAATCGGCTGTGCGAATGGATTCTTCATAAAACCCATCGCACAGCAACGATCCGCTTTGTACCTTAGCGACGCACCTGCGCATTGTGGTGCATATGCATGCGTAGTTCTGACCTGATTGCAGCGCTGCAAACAACTCTAGCGAGCGATCAGGTCTGAATTACCCCCATGGTTTTGCCCATTAGAGAAAGATTTTGCTTTTGCGATCAACCTTGAATTAGGCCCAACATTTGTAGTGGTCTATAATTTATCATCCTGTTCTTACCATCATATTCACAACTGGAGCCAGTATACCCAGGACAACATTTCCATTCCAAATTGGTTACAAATTTCCTCTTTACCTCATATATTGGTTTTTGTGCAAGTCGGTACCTGAAATAAATTGAAAGCACAGCTAGGTATTGTATAAACCATATTAAATCACAATGAAGAATTATTCCATTTTAAAATTCTCTTGCTTTATGACAGCAATGAGCAATGCATACAAAGGTATAATAACAAAGGGGGTGATTCAGACCTGAGCACTGTGCTACTAATGTTGGTGTCCTGCGATCGGATAGTCGCTGCCCAAGGGGGAGTGGAAATTCACCCGTGCAAGTGTGTGTTCGCATGCGAGCAGCTACAAATCCGTGTGCAGCTCACTCAGTGTGTGCAGTCTGTGCGCAGCCCAGGACTTACTCCTCCAGTGCGATGAGAACAGGCTGATCGGGGCCGGAGCTGACGTCAGACACCCTCCCTAAAAATTGCTTGGGAAGGCCTGCGTTTTTCCGGACACTCATGGGAAAGGGGTGATCATCACTATAAGGGCATGTCCAGCATTCTTAGAGCTGCTGGGCTGCCCCCGGAGACTCTGGGGGTCATTCCGAGTTGATCCCTTGCTAGTTATTTTTTGCAGCGCTGCAATCAGATAGTCGCCGCCTATGGGGGAGTGTATTTTCGCTTTGCAAGTGTGCGAACGCTTGTGCAGCCCAGCGGTACAAAAACAGTTTGTGCAGTTTCTGAGTAGGTCTGAACTTACTCAGCCGCTGCGATCACTTCAGCCTCTCCGGTCCCGGAATTGACGTCAGACACCCGCCCTGCAAATGCTTGGACACGCCTGCGTTTTTCCAACCACTCCCTGAAAACGGTCAGTTGACACCCATAAACGCCTTCTTCCTGTCAATCTTCTTGCGATCGGCTGTGCGAATGAATTCTTCGTTAAATCCATCGCCCAGCACCGATCCGCTTTGTACCCGTACGACGCGCCTGCGCATTGCGATGCATGCGCAGTTTTTGCCAAGTTTTGACCTGATTGCAGCTCCGCAAAAAATAGCTAGTGTGCGATCAGGTCGGAATGACCCCCTCTGTTCCGACCCTGAGACAGGAGCCGAGTGCAGCATGTAATGTCACAATGCAGCACCCGGCACCTGTCACTGAGGAGGTGTTTGCATTTTGGTGACACCCGGGTGCTGCCCGCAGCCCCTTAGTGGCGCCACTGTCACAAAGTTCTGCAGCAACAGACAATTGGTATAATAACAAAACAAACAATAAAAAAATCATACACAGAAATGGGTTTTTAGCTCTCAACTCTATAAATGATGCACGGGTCAGAAACAATTATTTGCTACACTAGAGAAATTACAGAACTTAACAGTTTCATAGTCTACTGTACAACCACTTTAATTGTCTTTGGATTGAATGTAAAATAATGTTTGCATACTTACATAGTCTTTTGACACTCAGGCGTCCCATAGGGACACGGCTGCTGGGACCTTATCACATATTTCTCGGTTTTGCAAAAATCCACATAGGTCACTATTCGACTGCGTACAAAAGAACACCACTTTCTAAGGGATAAGGAGCAAAAAACAGGAACATTTTATTTATTTTCAACTAGCAAATTAACATTTGCCCATAAGAAACTGTTTGTTAATGAGATTTTACATTACATTATATCAGAGTTTGATGGATTAAACCCCCCCCCCCTGCCCCCTTCAATGTCCTGCTTGATTGTAGTCTTCATTTGAGTCTTTTCTCTGTCTTCCCTATATAGTAGATCTTCAGAGTGTTCACTGTGTGTTGGCCATGTATGAGACAGGGAACTATCCAAGTATGTGATAATGGCAAAGGTGTTTGAGATGCAGTTTTTAACATTTGTAAAAACACTTATGGAATGCAAAAGTGTTTGATAAACTTTTAATATATGTTGTTCCTTGTATTTTTTTCCTAGTGTTTTGGAGATGATTGGATAGTACAGTATGGAATTTATGGAATTGTGTCAAATGTATGTAAGTGGGGGCAATTGTTAGCATTACTACCTCACAGCACTGAGGTCATGGGTTCAATTCCCACCACTGGCCTAACTATGTGGAGTTTGTATATTCTCCCCGTGCATGCGTGGGTTTGCTCTAGGTGCTCTGATTTTCACACACAATCCAAAAATATACTATTAGGTTAATTTGCTCCTCTCAAAAAATGTACCCTAGTACATGTGTTTTGGGGCAGACTAGATGGGCCAAGTAGTTCTTATCTGCTGTCGCATTCTGTGTTATGTTTCTGAATACCTTTTTTGAAAAATGCAGTCACAGTCCAGTGCAGCGCTATAAAAAGGGCAGCTATATGCTAGCACAAAAAACAATAATTGCTAGTGTTGCGTTTGGTTTTATGCCTTTTACATGTGTCATAAGCTCATGTCACAAGCATAACTCAATTCAAACACCAGTGACCAGTAGGTTTGCTAGTGAGGATGGGAGTCAATGTAACAGGGACAGTGTTAAGATGTGAGGAGGGGAATGTAAAGCAAGCAAAAAGCCACATGCTGGAATTTTGTGGTAGGAGCTGGATGCTCAATAACTGTAATGACATGAAGATCCTGACACACAGTTGCTGGAAGATTATGTTGTAAAATTCATCTGTATACAGTATGTAACACAGTACACATAGCCAACTTGAATTGTTTCTTGTATCTATGAGGCTGTCTCTTTACCATTTCACACGATGGCCAGACAAACACTTTATTGCACTGTTGAGTCACATGCAAGTTTAAACCAGCCTATGTCATACAGTAAAAGCCTAGTGACCATGGCGCCTATATATGATTGGTGCCACGAGTTGTAGCAGGGAATAGGGTTGTAGGGTGGTAATACTGATACGGAGTCACCCCAGGTAAAAATTGACCAACATTCCATAAGTGGGGACAGGCTTAAATATTTAGTTGAGGAGTAAATTAAAGTATTCTCCATCACTAGATTGTATAGTAATAACTAATAAGTAAAGTAAAACGAAGATTGTCTCATTTATGTCATGTTTGTCTAATTAGTTTAAAAACATAATGAGTCTAGTTAATATAGTCAAAACTGTGTGTGTGTGTGTGTGTGTGTGTGTGTGTGGTATATACTGTATATCACGCAGTAAAGAAAATGCAGGGATATCAGAGAAGGAACTATTAAAAAAAATATAAAGAAACCTTTTTATCATATGAGTTATCGTCTATGGTTTAAAACTTCAAGTTGTTTAATGTAGCTCGTTGTTTTAAAAGTTGCAATATATAAGTCTTATAAATATTATATTGCTTTAATACTTGTTTATGAAATGACTATGTAATTCAATTAGTATGTATGTATGACTATTTTTCCATTAATTGCCATTCAGAAACGTGCAGGAACTATGGATGCCTGATCAAGGAACAATGTAAGGAAGTGGGGACTATTTACAGATCATTGTAGGTTGACGATTACATTAATTTTTCTTCACTGTTCTCAGCAGATTAACACATTCTGTGAACTCAAGGACACACTATCTTCATTAAAGCTGGGGTGTGTGCCAATTCCCACACACAAAATAAAACAAAAACTTTTTCCTAATAATGTCACAGCACAGTTTCTGTACATGAAAATGGATACATTTCTAGGAAATGTCATCCATGACTATTTAAAATATTTAAAAATATTTTTTAATGCACCACTGATATAATTCAGACTATGGGCTTAGTTGCATGGACAGGGGAGGCGCAAATGAAGAGAATACTTTCCCTAATTACAGTATTTCCAGAATAAGCGCTGTGCTGTGCACTCTTGGGGTCGCAGTGTGTGGTCTGATCCTAGAGCTGGCCTTAACCAATATGATCCCTAGGCAAGATTTTGGCTGGTGCCCCCTAGCACTGCCACTAGTTCCGTCTCTGACCCTGCACCCCCTTTCCCAGCACCATCACCCCTTATCCATAGCAGTTCTCATTTTGGTGCTCCTACCCCTATATTTTAAATAGAAACAGTGCAGACATTTGGTGTGCAGCCCAAAAAAGGGTGTGTGCTTGCTGGAAAGGGGCATGACCACAAAATAGTATACCCAATTCAAATTATGCCACCTAGTAGTGCAACATTATTCACATTATATCATGTGATAGTGTCCCTTATTCATGTTACATCACAGTGTAGTACAACTTTATCTTATATAAGTTACTCCTCACAGTAGTGCCCCTTATTCACATTACATCACAATAAATTGCCCCTTATTCACGTTACACCACATCATATTGCTCTTTATTCACATTAGACCACACATGAGTGCCCTTTCTATATGTTACGCCACACAGAATATAAGCATGCTGGATATCATTCAATCAGCAGAATCTGATTGTGCTCCATGGCATTACAAATGCCCTAGTGTCACAATCCTGACTGTAGGTTTCATATTTGGTGACTTACCCCTGCCATCTGTCCCGGATCCTGTGTCTTTTTACTCACTGAGTTAAACAGCTTGTCAGCACTATGAGTTTTCCTGAGTTCTCTGCCTGAAAGGTAATAGTTAATTAGCTCCACCTGTGGTGATCTCCTGTGTGAGGCTGAATTCAGTAATATGAAGTTCAGGCTTCAGTGTTCTCTCGGCCTGCTAGGCATCATTCTACATCACAGCCTAGTCTGGAGTAGTCACATGACAGTGACTGTTCACCTGATCCAGAGTTGTCCAATCCTCTGCCAGCCTGAGACTCTCTGCATCACCTAATCCTGCTCACCAATCACCAAGAACCAGGAAGGATAAGTTTGGAGGCTGAGTTAGAAACTGGGCCAGTTCCTCGTGTCACACACAGCTATGTGTGAGCCCTAAAGCTGAGCTCCCTAAGGTTGTGATCTCCAGAGCACCCGTATCCCTGTGGCCTCCGTGCCCCAGCACCTCCGTGCCCCAGCACCTCTGTGCCCCAGCACCTCCGTGCCTCAGCATCTCCGTGCTTCCAGCACCTCCGTGCCTCATCATCTCCGTGCCTCAGCATCTCCGTGCCCCAGCACCTTCGTGCTTCCAGCACCTCCGTGCCTCCAGCACCTCGTGCCTCCAGCACCTCGTGCCTCCAGCACCCCTGTGCCTCAGCACCTTGTGCCTCCAGCACCCCTGTACCTCAGCACCTCGTGCCTCCAGCACCCCTGTACCTCAGCACCTCCGTGCTTCCAGCATATCCGTGCCTCCAGCACCTTGTGCCTCCAGCACCTCGTGCCTCCAGCACCCCTGTGCCTCAGTACCTTGTGCCTCCAGCACCTCGTGCCTCCAGCATCTCCGTGCCTCCAGCACATCGTGCCTCCAGCACCCCTGTGCCTCAGTACCTCGTGCCTCCAGCACCTCTGTGCCTCAGTACCTCCGTGCCTCAGCAGCTCCGTGCTTCCAGCAACCAGTGTCTCTACGCACCCCAGTGTCTCTACGCACCCCAGTGCCTCCAAGCACCTCAGTGTGTCCAAGCACTTCCGTGCCTCCTAGTACCTCAGTGTCTCCAAGCGCCTCCGCGCCTCCTAGCACCTCAGTGCCTCCAAGCATCTCAGTGTCTCCAAGCACCCAGTGCACTTTAGCACAGTTGTACCTGGTATCTTCACTGATTCATCAGCGCCTTTCCAGTTCTGTCTTTCAGGAGACCTTCAGCGTCCACACGTGCCTCCTGTCTGCCGACCTAATCCTGCATAAGGAGAACCTAGATTCAGCCATCTCTGCTGCGGTTCCTCTTCCCAGTCACCGGAAGAAACCCCGAGTCCACAACACTCCCAAACCAGGTCAGTGGTAGTTTTCATATAATCCTCCAGTCGCCCGCACAGACTTCACTAACACCGGGTTCACAAAACCTCAGTCATGACAGTAGGAACTGGCCACGTGGACCCGGCTGAAAGTGTTTGTCTGACGCAGGACCTCCTAAGCAATATTGCAGGACGCTTGGAAGGTCTGGAGTCGACTCAGCATCAATTAGCACAGTGTCTGCAGCGGAATTCTTTCTCCAGAAATTCTCTGACCTTCTGCACTAAGACTCCTGACCAACTGCAGATTTTCTTCCAGATGTTATTACAGTTACAAGAACTTTTGTCTAGTATTCTTTCTGTGATGCCTGATCTCTTCAGGAATACTACCAACGTTGTTGATCCTGTTTTGTCCCATCCAGTTAATAGAGTCTCCTCCTCTGTGCAAGGAAAAGTTGTTCATCAGAGCTATCCACGGCCCAAACTCTCTGAAGCTGAACGTCAGCGGCGTAGGGAGCTACACCTCTGTCTTTACTGTGGAAATTCCGGTCATTTTGTTAAAGACTGCATTCTTCGTAAGCCAGGGAATGGTGACAAATCTCAGTATCACAGTGCTCATGTCTACAAGTCATCCACAGTAGCCGATCCTGCTACTGCTGACAGGGGTATCAAGATGGCTACTCTGAAAGAGACTCAAATTTATGACTGGGGTCCGGTGATTAAAAGACCTTATCCCAAGTTGGGTGTACAGAGAAGAATGTCCAAGCTATTTAGAGTCATAGAGGAGTCCGTGTCTACAGCCCAAGGAGGGGCGTCCGTGTCTACAGCCCAAGGAGGGGCGTCTGTGTCTTCAGCCCAAGGAGGGGCATCCGTGTCTTCAGCCCAAGGAGGGGCATCCGTGTCTTCAGCCCAAGGAGGGGCGTCCGTGTCTTCAGCCCAAGGAGGGGCGTCCGTGTCTTCAGCCCCAGTGAGGGGTTCAGAGGGTCCAGCCCCAGTGAGGGGTTCAGAGGGTCCAGCCCCAGTGAGGGGTTCAGAGGGTCCAGCCCCAGTGAGGGGTTCAGAGGGTCCAGCCCCAGAGAGTCTTCAGAGCGCTGCCCAGCCAGAGAGACTACAGAACGCTGCCCAGCCTGAGAGACTACAGAGCGCTGCCCAGCCAGTGAGACTACAGAGCGCTGCCCAGCCAGTGAGACTACAGAGTGCTGCCCAGCCAGTGAGACTACAGAGCGCTGCCCAGCCAGTGAGACTACAGAGCGCTGCCCAGCCAGTGAGACTACAGAGTGCTGCCCAGCCAGTGAGACTACAGAGTGCTGCCCAGCCAGAGAGTCTACTGAGAGCTGCCCAGCCCCGTGAAGTGGGGGCTCTTGCCTCAGCCCAGCCCCGTGAAGTGGGGGCTCTTGCCTCAGCCCAGCCCCGTGAAGTGGGGGCTCTTGCCTCAGCCCAGCCCCATGAAGAGGGGGCTCCTGCCTTAGTTCAGCCCCGTGAAGAGGGGGCTCCAGCCGGTCCAGCAATATTCCAGGCTCCACCTGGTCAGTCCGTCCCGGTTCCAGCCGGTCCAGCAATACTCCAGGCTCCGCCTGGTCAGTCCGTCCCGGTTCCAGCCGGTCCAGCAATACTCCAGGCTCCGCCTGGTCAGTCCGTCCCGGTTCCAGCCGGTCCAGCAATACTCCAGGCCCTGCCTGGTCAGTCCGTCCCGGTTCCAGCCGGTCCAGCAATACTCCAGGCCCAGCCTGGTCAGTCCGTCCCGGTTCCAGCCGGTCCAGCAATACTCCAGGCTCCGCCTGGTCAGTCCGTCCCGGTTCCAGCCGGTCCAGCAATACTCCAGGCCCAGCCTGGTGAGTCCGTCCCGGTTCCAGCCGGTCCAGCAATACTCCAGGCCCAGCCTGGTCAGTCCGTCCCGGTTCCAGCCGGTCCAGCAATACTCCAGGCTCCGCCTGGTCAGTTCGTCCCGGTTCCAGCCGGTCCAGTGATACTCCAGGACCAGCCTGGTCAGTCTCCTTTGGTTCCAGCCAATTCAAGTATCCTTGGATCCAATCCAGTCCTACTCGTCCAGCCAAAGATTTCTCCAGTTTCAGTCTGTTCAAGCTCATCTGGACTCAAACAGATTCCAAGCATTGGTCCGAGTAAAGAACTTTTGTCAGTTGGTCCCAGTAAAGGACTTCCACCATCTAGTTCTAAAATTAGACTTCAGTCTGTCTCTGATTCTGTTTCCTTGTCTTCTAGCACTGAGTCCACAGCTTCCGCGGGGAATTCTAATACCTCTTCTCCTCGATGTCGGGATAATTCTGCTGTAGCATCTAAAGTCAAGAAAAATACCAAGGCTATTGACCTAATGTCTGAATGGGTACCTCAGTCTAATGTTGTTTCAGTGGCATCTGTTTCCTTGAGTCCAATTTCATCCTCCACCCAGTCTTCAGAACATTCAGCCAATGCTCTGTTTTCTGACCCATCGCTTTCTGAGCAAGATAATGCCTTGATGAACCAATACATTAGGAATTTCAGGAATGCCAAGAATTGGAAAACAGTACAAAGACAACAGCCTGTTGATTTAAGTGTTGGTTATGTTTCCATTGATTCCACTCTCCCTGGTCAAAACCAAATGTTCCCGTAAGAAGAAGAGGCATCAACGAAGGTCCTAAATTCTTCCGTATGAATTTCTCAAGTTCCTCTAAGATTCAAGATGGGTGTCCGGAGTCCACCCTTGAAGAGGGGGATACTGTCACAATCCTGACTGTAGGTTTCATATTTGGTGACTTACCCCTGCCATCTGTCCCGGATCCTGTGTCTTTTTACTCACTGAGTTAAACAGCTTGTCAGCACTATGAGTTTTCCTGAGTTCTCTGCCTGAAAGGTAATAGTTAATTAGCTCCACCTGTGGTGATCTCCTGTGTGAGGCTGAATTCAGTAATATGAAGTTCAGGCTTCAGTGTTCTCTCGGCCTGCTAGGCATCATTCTACATCACAGCCTAGTCTGGAGTAGTCACATGACAGTGACTGTTCACCTGATCCAGAGTTGTCCAATCCTCTGCCAGCCTGAGACTCTCTGCATCACCTAATCCTGCTCACCAATCACCAAGAACCAGGAAGTATAAGTTTGGAGGCTGAGTTAGAAACTGGGCCAGTTCCTCGTGTCACACACAGCTATGTGTGAGCCCTAAAGCTGAGCTCCCTAAGGTTGTGATCTCCAGAGCTCCCGTATCCCTGTGGCCTCCATGCCCCAGCACCTCCGTGCCTCAGCATCTCCGTGCCTCAGCATCTCCGTGCCCCAGCACCTCCGTGCTTCCAGCACCCCCGTGCCTCCAGCACCTCGTGCCTCCAGCACCTCGTGCCTCCAGCACCCCTGTGCCTCAGCACCTCGTGCCTCCAGCACCCCTGTACCTCAGCACCTCGTGCCTTCAGCACCCCTGTACCTCAGCACCTCCGTGCTTCCAGCATATCCGTGCCTCCAGCACCTCGTGCCTCCAGCACCCCTGTGCCTCAGTACCTTGTGCCTCCAGCACCTCATGCCTCCAGCATCTCCGTGCCTCCAGCACCTCGTGCCTCCAGCACCCCTGTGCCTCAGTACCTCGTGCCTCCAGCACCTCTGTGCCTCAGTACCTCCGTGCCTCAGCAGCTCCGTGCTTCCAGCAACCAGTGTCTCTATGCACCCCAGTGTCTCTACGCACCCCAGTGCCTCCAAGCACCTCAGTGTGTCCAAGCACTTCCGTGCCTCCTAGTACCTCAGTGTCTCCAAGCGCCTCCGCGCCTCCTAGCACCTCAGTGTCTCCAAGCATCTCAGTGTCTCCAAGCACCCAGTGCACTTTAGCGCAGTTGTACCTGGTATCTTCACTGATTCATCAGCGCCTTTCCAGTTCTGTCTTTCAGGAGACCTTCAGCGTCCACACGTGCCTCCTGTCTGCCGACCTAATCCTGCATAAGGAGAACCTAGATTCAGCCATCTCTGCTGCGGTTCCTCTTCCCAGTCACCGGAAGAAACCCTGAGTCCACAACACTCCCAAACCAGGTCAGTGGTAGTTTTCATATAATCCTCCAGTCGCCCGCACAGACTTCACTAACACCGGGTTCACAAAACCTCAGTCATGACAGTAGGAACTGGCCACATGGACCCGGCTGAAAGTGTTTGTCTGACGCAGGACCTCCTAAGCAATATTGCAGGACGCTTGGAAGGTCTGGAGTCGACTCAGCATCAATTAGCACAGTGTCTGCAGCGGAATTCTTTCTCCTGAAATTCTCTGACCTTCTGCACTAAGACTCCTGACCAACTGCAGATTTTCTTCCAGATGTTATTACAGTTACAAGAACTTTTGTCTAGTATTCTTTCTGTGATGCCTGATCTCTTCAGGAATACTACCAACGTTGTTGATCCTGTTTTGTCCCATCCAGTTAATAGAGTCTCCTCCTCTGTGCAAGAAAAAGTTGTTCATCAGAGCTATCCACGGCCCAAACTCTCTGAAGCTGAACGTCAGCGGCGTAGGGAGCTACACCTCTGTCTTTACTGTGGAAATTCCGGTCATTTTGTTAAAGACTGCATTCTTCGTAAGCCAGGGAATGGTGACAAATCTCAGTATCACAGTGCTCATGTCTACAAGTCATCCACAGTAGCCGATCCTGCTACTGCTGACAGGGGTATCAAGATGGCTACTCTGAAAGAGACTTAAATTTATGACTGGGGTCCGGTGATTAAAAGACCTTATCCCAAGTTGGGTGTACAGAGAAGAATGTCCAAGCCATTTAGAATCATAGAGGAGTCCGTGTCTACAGCCCAAGGAGGGGCGTCCGTGTCTACAGCCCAAGGAGGGGCGTCTGTGTCTTCAGCCCAAGGAGGGGCGTCCGTGTCTTCAGCCCAAGGAGGGGCATCTGTGTCTTCAGCCCAAGGAGGGGCGTCCGTGTCTTCAGCCCAAGGAGGGGCGTCCGTGTCTTCAGCCCAAGGAGGGGCGTCCGTGTCTTCAGCCCCAGTGAGGGGTTCAGAGGGTCCAGCTCCAGTGAGAGGTTCAGAGGGTCCAGCCCCAGTGAGGGGTTCAGAGGGTCCAGCCCCAGTGAGGGGTTCAGAGGGTCCAGCCCCAGAGAGTCTTCAGAGCGCTGCCCAGCCAGAGAGACTACAGAGCGCTGCCCAGCCAGAGAGACTACAGAGCGCTGCCCAGCCAGTGAGACTACAGAGCGCTGCCCAGCCAGTGAGACTACAGAGCGCTGCCCAGCCAGTGAGACTACAGAGCGCTGCCCAGCCAGTGAGACTACAGAGCGCTGCCCAGCCAGTGAGACTACAGAGCGCTGCCCAGCCAGAGAGTCTACTGAGTGCTGCCCAGCCCCGTGAAGTGGGGGCTCTTGCCTCAGCCCAGCCCCGTGAAGTGGGTGCTCTTGCCTCAGCCCAGCCCCGTGAAGTGGGGGCTCTTGCCTCAGCCCAGCCCCGTGAAGTGGGGGCTCTTGCCTCAGCCCTGCCCCATGAAGAGGGGGCTCCTGCCTTAGTTCAGCCCCGTGAAGAGGTCAGTCCGTCCTGGTTCCAGCCGGTCCAGCAATACTCCAGGCCCTGCCTGGTCAGTCCGTCCCGGTTCCAGCCGGTCCAGCAATACTCCAGGCCAAGCCTGGTCAGTCCGTCCCGGTTCCAGCCGGTCCAGCAATACTCCAGGCTCCGCCTGGTCAGTTCGTCCCGGTTCCAGCCGGTCCAGTGATACTCCAGGACCAGCCTGTTCAGTCTCCTTTGGTTCCAGCCAATTCAAGTATCCTCGGATCCAATCCAGTCCTACTCGTCCAGCCAAAGATTTTTCCAGTTTCAGTCTGTTCAAGCTCATCTGGACTCAAACAGATTCCAAGCATTGGTCAGAGTAAAGAACTTTTGTCAGTTGGTCCCAGTAAAGGACTTCCACCATCTAGTTCTAAAATTAGACTTCAGTCTGTCTCTGATTCTGTTTCCTTGTCTTCTAGCACCGAGTCCACAGCTTCCGCGGGGAATTCTAATACCTCTTCTCCTCGATGTCGGGATAATTCTGCTGTAGCATCTAAAGTCAAGAAAAATACCAAGGCTATTGACCTAATGTCTGAATGGGTACCTCAGTCTAATGTTGTTTCAGTGGCATCTGTTTCCTTGAGTCCAATTTCATCCTCCACTCAGTCTTCAGAACATTCAGCCAATGCTCTGTTTTCTGACCCATCGCTTTCTGAGCAAGATAATGCCTTGATGAACCAATACATTAGGAATTTCAGGAATGCCAAGAATTGGAAAACAGTACAAAGACAACAGCCTGTTGATTTAAGTGTTGGTTATGTTTCCATTGATTCCACTCTCCCTGGTCAAAACCAAATGTTCCCATAAGAAGAAGAGGCATCAACGAAGGTCCTAAATTCTTCCGCATGAATTTCTCAAGTTCCTCTAAGATTCAAGATGGGTGTCCGGAGTCCACCCTTGAAGAGGGGGATACTGTCACAATCCTGACTGTAGGTTTCATATTTGGTGACTTACCCCTGCCATCTGTCCCGGATCCTGTGTCTTTTTACTCACTGAGTTAAACAGCTTGTCAGCACTATGAGTTTTCCTGAGTTCTCTGCCTGAAAGGTAATAGTTAATTAGCTCCACCTGTGGTGATCTCCTGTGTGAGGCTGAATTCAGTAATATGAAGTTCAGACTTCAGTGTTCTCTCGGCCTGCTAGGCCTCATTCTACATCACAGCCTAGTCTGGAGTAGTCACATGACAGTGACTGTTCACCTGATCCAGAGTTGTCCAATCCTCTGCCAGCCTGAGACTCTCTGCATCACCTAATCCAGCTCACCAATCTCCAAGAACCAGGAAGTATAAGTTTGGAGGCTGAGTTAGAAACTGGGCCAGTTCCTCGTGTCACACACAGCTATGTGTGAGCCCTAAAGCTGAGCTCCCTAAGTTTGTGATCTCCAGAGCTCCCATATCCCTGTGGCCTCCGTGCCCCAGCACCTCCGTGCCCCAGCACCTCCGTGCCTCAGCATCTCCGTGCTTCCAACACCTCCGTGCCTCATCATCTCCGTGCCTCATCATCTCCGTGCCTCAGCATCTCCGTGCCTCAGCACCTCCGTGCCCCAGCACCTCCGTGCCTCCAGCACCTCCGTGCCTCCAGCACCTCGTGCCTCCAGCACCTTGTGCCTCCAGCACCCCTGTGCCTCAGCACCTCGTGCCTCCAGCATCTCCATGCCTGCAGCACCCCTGTACCTCAGCACCTCCGTGCTTCCAGCATATCCGTGCCTCCAGCACCTCATGCCTCCAGCACCCATGTGCCTCAGTACCTTGTGCCTCCAGCACCTCGTGCCTCCAGCATCTCCGTGCCTCCAGCACCCCTGTGCCTCAGTACCTCGTGCCTCCAGCACCTCTGTGCCTCAGTACCTCCATGCCTCAGCAGCTCCGTGCTTCCAGCAACCAGTGTCTCTACGCACCCCAGTGTCTCTACGCACCCCAGTGTCTCTACGCACCCCAGTGCCTCCAAGCACCTCAGTTTGTCCAAGCACTTCCGTGCCTCCTAGTACCTCAGTGTCTCCAAGCGCCTCCGCGCCTCCTAGCACCTCAGTGTCTCCAAGCATCTCAGTGTCTCCAAGCACCCAGTGCACTTTAGCGCAGTTGTACCTGGTATCTTCACTGATTCATCAGCGCCTTTCCAGTTCTGTCTTTCAGGAGACCTTCAGCGTCCACACGTGCCTCCTGTCTGCCGACCTAATCCTGCATAAGGAGAACCTAGATTCGGCCATCTCTGCTGCGGTTCCTCTTCCCAGTCACCGGAAGAAGCCCCGAGTCCACAACACTCCCAAACCAGGTCAGTGGTAGTTTTCATATAATCCTCCAGTCGCCCGCACAGACTTCACTAACACCGGGTTCACAAAACCTCAGTCATGACACCTAGGCATTTGCCTAGCTTGGCTATGCCTAGGTCCGGCTCTGTCTGATCCTAAATAAAGTTATTTCAGTCTGCCACTTTGAAGGCTCGGCTGAGTGCTGCCTGTAGCCTTAGAGAGGCAGCACATACCCAATTATTGTATCCGGTCTATAGAGCAACACTAAAAAAGTCTACAGTCAATAGGTCGACCACCAATGGTCGACATGCATTATATCAACAGGGTCAAAATGTTGACATGGTCAAAAGGTCGACATGTAATAGGTCTACAGTTCAAAAGTTCCCCAACTACCAGCATGTGGGGGAGGCTTGCTGGGACCTGTAGTCCTCCTGTAAAAGACAGTATTGTTCTTACTTTCACTGAAATGCTATCAACTTGGTACCCACTGCCCAGGGGTCCTGGGAATAGCTCTGGGCTTCAGCCCAGACATTAAGTGCCCTGTAAATGAGTGACCACTTTATTGTGGTGGTGCAGGGTTGTGTCCCACTTTTCCAGGTATTCCCAGCATGGAGTAGTTAGGGGGGGATGAATTCTTTGGTGGGGGACCCCGTCAAGTGTGTCCTCTGGCTGTGGCATTCCCCCCCCCCCCTGCTAGTGGAACCTAGTGCTGGTTTTAAAAATACAGACGACCCCTAGTCACCCGTATTTTTAGAACCAGGGCCGGCTCCAAGA
Organism: Pseudophryne corroboree; assembly: GCF_028390025.1. Lineage (NCBI taxonomy): Eukaryota > Metazoa > Chordata > Amphibia > Anura > Myobatrachidae > Pseudophryne > Pseudophryne corroboree. The sequence goes on from NC_086446.1 coordinate 220,263,705, forward strand.
GCCCAGTGCTGGTTTAATCAATATGATAGCCATACACATTTTTTCCCTGTATTTTTTGAACAAGGACTGGTTCAAAGAGCCCGAGACTGATTATGCTTTCGGGAAGGGACCTCATGTCATTTTTATTCTGAAATGTAACTATTTCATTACTTTTACAGACAGAAGCATGCACAGATCTGGCTGATCTGTGAAGGCTTCTGTCAAACTCACATCTTGTAATGAAACACTCATTACAAGGCATGAGTTTACCCGTAATTAAACTTGGACTCACATTTTTGATAGCATTGATCTCTGCAACTCATAGGCTATTATATAGTGCGAGTTGCGGTACAAACTCGCAGCGAGTAGGTACGAATTTGTACTTATACTCTATTACATTTAGCCAGTGTCGGACTGGGACATGTGGGGTCCACCGGGGGGAATGCAGTGGTAGAGGCCCATGTTTAGGGGTGTGGCCAGTCTGCAGAGGGGGTGTGGCCTGCCATCTCATTAGTTTGACTAACCATTAGAGAGTGCAACATCTGGGCCCCTTCATAAATATATACAGTAAATTCAGCTGCTGCATGCATAATAATGTAACAGATTAATAACAGCAATGCACTGTAGAAAATACACCATAGTCCAGTATAAGGTAACATATGTATGATGTATAATTCAAGTGCACAGTCTGGAACCTGATCCTTAGTGCAGGAGGTGGGCCCACAGGCAGTGGGGCCCACTGGTGGTTTCCCCTGTACCCCTGTGGGCCAGTCCAAGCCTGCATTTAGCCCAAGACGTCATAAGTGTAAGATGCAACAAATATCTTTATATGGATGTACAGTACAGCTTGCATGTGTTTGGCATGTATACACCATATTCATATATTTTACATATTCATCCAACTGTATAGGAGTCCCCCTGAATGAGTTACAAATGTACACTAAAGGAAGCAATTGTTTTTTTATTGAAGAAGTAAACTGTTTTTAAAATGAAAAGGTGACTCTGAAACAATATCCATTAAATAAAACATGCATGCTGTAATGAGTGAAACAGTGAACTAAAAAAGCAGAAGCAATAAATGCAATGTTTACCATTAATACGTTGGAAGTCGTACTGGGTAGTAGGTAAAGTAAGATGAATAGTAAGAAATTGACAGTACATTCCCTGTAATGTATGATCATCCGGGAGACACATTTTTGGGGAGAGTCAGTGTTGGGCACCTTCTCACATCATGCCCACTTCCTAGTGAGATGGGCAGACTGACATCATTTTCAAAAAATCATATAATCATGGGTTTGGTATGATTGTTTGACAGTTATCATGTCAACATGGTTAAACTATTGGCATATATCATATGTTGACATGCTAAGCATGTTTACAGTAACTATGTCTACATGGATGATATATTGACCTGATAAAGTGTCGACAAACTGTCCCTGGTAGTCCAGCAATGTCTTACCTTCTACCAACGGCTGCCGTGATAGCGACACTTGCATCTTCTTTCGGGTCCCCGTGGTCAGCTGGCAGTGTCTCTGCAGTAGTGTTCCAGTGAGTATTAAACCCCTTGTACCTAATCCTTTCTACCCCTAACCCTTCTGACAGCACCTAACCTTATCCATCAGCATCCTTACCATGACAAATATGTCACATGGCGACAGTTCAGACTTCAACATTGAGAACATGTTGACATTCTGAAAATGGCAACATAGTGCCAGTCAACAGTTTGAACCATGATGACATTCTGATGCTGACATTGTGGTGTCGACATTATGAACCAAATACCGGAATCATAACCCCATTCTTTATTCAAGGTATTCTGATTTGCAACATTGCCTCTGGGAAGTCTCTGAGAGAGGAACAATGAAATATTGGCAAGTAGGCTATACTGTACAGTACACTTATCACTAGAGGTAAAGCAATAAGAGTTGGTGCAGAATTTGGTGCAGCAAGTTGGTTGTAATTGCTGCCACATTGAAAGCATGGCAAAAAGGTGGTATTATTATTAGTATGCAGTCCTATCCCTGGTACAAACATTAGTGATCACACTCAGCTTTGCCTACATGTAAACACCCCGTTAAAGCCCAGTTATGGTATATAACTCTGCACACTGAGGGTGTCATTCTGACCCGTTCACACGCCGCTGTTTTTCGCAGTCGTGCGAGCGGGTCAGAACTGTGCATGCATGTGGGCGGCAATGCACAGGCGCGTAACGCTGCCTGGCGATAACCGTCGTTGGGCAGCGACGAGAATAACGAAGAAAGCATTCGCAGCTGTGAACGCAGGAAGATTGACAGGAAGAGGCCGGCCGGGGATGGCAACTGACCGTTTTCTGGGAGTGCAGAAGAAAACGCAGGCATGTCCGGCCGAATGCAGGGAGGGATCCTGACGTCAGCTCCAGGAAAGATCATCACAGCGGGTGAGTCAGTCTTGAGCTGTTCAGAGACTGCACAAACTTTTTGCTTGCGCAGTCTCTGCACAGCGGATTGCAGCTAGTGATGAGCACCGGAAATTTTTCGGGTTTTGTGTTTTGGTTTTGGGTTCGGTTCCGCGGCCGTGTTTTGGGTTCGAACGCGTTTTGGCAAAACCTCACCAAATTTTTTTTGTCGGATTCGGGTGTGTTTTGGATTCGGGTGTTTTTTTCAAAAAAACCCTAAAAAACAGCTTAAATCATAGAATTTGGGGGTCATTTTGATCCCAAAGTATTATTAACCTCAATAACCATAATTTCCACTCATTTTCAGTCTATTCTGAACACCTCACACCTCACAATATTATTTTTAGTCCTAAAATTTGCACCGAGGTCGCTGGATGACTAAGCTCAGCGACCCAAGTGGCCGACACAAACACCTGGCCCATCTAGGAGTGGCACTGCAGTGTCACGCAGGATGGCCCTTCCAAAAACTACTCCCCAAACAGCACATGACGCAAAGAAGAAAAAAAAAGAGGCGCAATGAGGTAGCTGTGTGAGTAAGCTAAGCGACCCTAGTGGCCGACACAAACACCTGGCCCATCTAGGAGTGGCACTGCAGTGTCACGCAGGATGGCCCTTCCAAAAAACACCCCCCAAACAGCACATGACGCAAAGAAAAAAAGAGGCGCAATGAGGTAGCTGTGTGACTAAGCTAAGCGACCCTAGTGGCCGACACAAACACCTGGCCCATCTAGGAGTGGCACTGCAGTGTCACGCAGGATGGCCCTTCAAAAAACTACTCCCCAAACAGCACATGACGCAAAGAAGAAAAAAAAGATGCGCAATGAGGTAGCTGTGTGACTAAGATAAGCGACCCTAGTGGCCGACACAAACACCTGGCCCATCTAGGAGTGGCACTGCAGTGTCACGCAGGATGGCCCTTCCAAAAAACACCCCCCAAACAGCACATGACGCAAAGAAAAAAAGAGGCGCAATGAGGTAGCTGTGTGACTAAGCTAAGCGACCCTAGTGGCCGACACAAACACCTGGCCCATCTAGGAGTGGCACTGCAGTGTCACGCAGGATGGCCCTTCAAAAAACTACTCCCCAAACAGCACATGACGCAAAGAAGAAAAAAAAGATGCGCAATGAGGTAGCTGTGTGACTAAGATAAGCGACCCAAGTGGCCGACACAAACACCTGGCCCATCTAGGAGTGTCACTGCAGTGTCACGCAGGATGGCCCTTCCAAAAACTACTCCCCAAACAGCACATGACGCAAAGAAAAATGAAAGAAAAAAGAGGTGCAAGATGGAATTGTCCTTGGGCCCTCCCACCCACCCTTATGTTGTATAAACAGGACATGCACACTTTAACCAACCCATCATTTCAGTGACAGGGTCTGCCACACGACTGTGACTGAAATGACGGGTTGGTTTGGACCCCCACCAAAAAAGAAGCAATTAATCTCTCCTTGCACAAACTGGCTCTACAGAGGCAAGATGTCCACCTCATCATCATCCTCCGATATATCACCGTGTACATCCCCCTCCTCACAGATTATCAATTCGTCCCCACTGGAATCCACCATCTCAGCTCCCTGTGTACTTTGTGGAGGCAATTGCTGCTGGTGAATGTCTCCACGGAGGAATTGATTATAATTCATTTTAATGAACATCATCTTCTCCACATTTTCTGGATGTAACCTCGTACGCCGATTGCTGACAAGGTGAGCGGCGGCACTAAACACTCTTTCGGAGTACACACTTGTGGGAGGGCAACTTAGGTAGAATAAAGCCAGTTTGTGCAAGGGCCTCCAAATTGCCTCTTTTTCCTGCCAGTATAAGTACGGACTGTCTGACGTGCCTACTTGGATGCGGTCACTCATATAATCCTCCACCATTCTTTCAATGGGGAGAGAATCATATGCAGTGACAGTAGACGACATGTCCGTAATCGTTGTCAGGTCCTTCAGTCCGGACCAGATGTCAGCATCAGCTGTCGCTCCAGACTGCCCTGCATCACCGCCAGCGGGTGGGCTCGGAATTCTGAGCCTTTTCCTCGCACCCCTAGTTGCGGGAGAATGTGAAGGAGGAGATGTTGACAGGTCGCGTTCCGCTTGACTTGACAATTTTGTCACCAGCAGGTCTTTGAACCCCAGCAGACTTGTGTCTGCCGGAAAGAGAGATCCAAGGTAGGTTTTAAATCTAGGATCGAGCACGGTGGCCAAAATGTAGTGCTCTGATTTCAACAGATTGACCACCCGTGAATCCTTGTTAAGCGAATTAAGGGCTCCATCCGCAAGTCCCACATGCCTAGCGGAATCGCTCTGTGTTAGCTCCTCCTTCAATGTCTCCAGCTTCTTCTGCAAAAGCCTGATGAGGGGAATGACCTGACTCAGGCTGGCAGTGTCTGAACTGACTTCACGTGTGGCAAGTTCAAAAGGTTGCAGAACCTTGCACAACGTTGAAATCATTCTCCACTGCGCTTGAGACAGGTGCATTCCACCTCCTATATCGTGCTCAGTTGTATAGGCTTGAATGGCCTTTTGCTGCTCCTCCAACCTCTGAAGCATACAGAGGGTTGAATTCCACCTCGTTACCACTTCTTGCTCCAGATGATGGCAGGGCAGGTTCAGGCGTTTTTGGTGGTGCTCCAGTCTTCTGTACGTGGTGCCTGTACGCCGAAAGTGTCCCGCAATTCTTCTGGCCACCGACAGCATCTCTTGCACGCCCCTCTCGTTTTTTAAATAATTCTGCACCACCAAATTCAAGGTATGTGCAAAACATGGGACGTGCTGGAATTTGCCCAGATTTAATGCACACACAATATTGCTGGCGTTGTCCGATGCCACAAATCCACAGGAGAGTCCAATTGGGGTAAGCCATTCCGCGATGATCTTCCTCAGTTGCCGTAAGAGGTTTTCAGCTGTGTGCGTATTCTGGAAAGCGGTGATACAAAGCGTAGCCTGCCTAGGAAAGAGTTGGCGTTTGCGAGATGCTGCTACTGGTGCCGCCGCTGCTGTTCTTGCGGCGGGAGTCCATACATCTACCCAGTGGGCTGTCGCAGTCATATAGTCCTGAGCCTGCCCTGCTCCACTTGTCCCCATGTCCGTGGTTAAGTGGACATTGGGTACAACTGCATTTTTTAGGACACTGGTGAGTCTTTTTCTGAGGTCTGTGTACATTTTCGGTATCGCCTGCCTAGAGAAATGGAACCTAGATGGTATTTGGTACCGGGGACACAGTACCTCCAACAAGTCTCTAGTTGGCTCTGCAGTAATGATGGATACCGGAACCACGTTTTTCACCGCCCAGGATGCCAAGACCTCAGTTATCCGCTTTGCAGCAGGATGACTGCTGTGATATTTCATCTTCCTCGCAAAGGACTGTTGGACAGTCAATTGCTTGGTGGAAGTAGTAAAAGTGGTCTTACGACTTCCCCTCTGGGATGACCATCGACTCCCAGCAGCAACAACAGCAGCGCCAGCAGCAGTAGGCGTTACACGCAAGGATGCATCGGAGGAATCCCAGGCAGGAGAGGACTCGTCAGAATTGCCAGTGACATGGCCTGCAGGACTATTGGCATTCCTGGGGAAGGAGGAAATTGACACTGAGGGAGTTGGTGGGGTGGTTTACGTGAGCTTGGTTACAAGAGGAAGGGATTTACTGGTCAGTGGACTGCTTCCGCTGTCGCCCAAAGTTTTTGAACTTGTCACTGACTTATGATGAATGCGCTGCAGGTGACGTATAAGGGAGGATGTTCCGAGGTGGTTAACGTCCTTACCCCTACTTATTACAGCTTGACAAAGGCAACACACGGCTTGACAAATGTTGTCCGCATTTCTGTTGAAATACTTCCACACCGAAGAGCTGATTTTTTTGGTATTTTCACCAGGCATGTCAATGGCCCTATTCCTCCCACGGACAACAGGTGTCTCCCTGGGTGCCTGACTTAAACAAACCACCTCACCATCAGAATCCTCCTGGTCAATTTCCTCCCCAGCGCCAGCAACACCCATATCCTCCTCATCCTGGTGTACTTTAACACTGACATCTTCAATCTGACTATCAGGAACTGGACTGCGGGTGCTCCTTCCAGCACTTGCAGGGGGCGTGCAAATGGTGGAAGGCGCATGCTCTTCACGTCCAGTGTTGGGAAGGTCAGGCATCGCAAACGACACAATTGGACTCTCCTTGTGGATTTGTGATTTCGAAGAACGCACAGTTCTTTGCTGTGCTTTTGCCAGCTTGAGTCTTTTCATTTTTCTAGCGAGAGGCTGAGTGCTTCCATCCTCATGTGAAGCTGAACCACTAGCCATGAACATAGGCCAGGGCCTCAGCCGTTCCTTGCCACTCCGTGTGGTACATGGCATATTGGCAAGTTTACGCTTCTCCTCCGACAATTTTATTTTAGATTTTTGAGTCCTTTTTTTACTGATATTTGGTGTTTTGGATTTTACATGCTCTGTACTATGACATTGGGCATCGGCCTTGGCAGACGACGTTGCTGGCATTTCATCGTCTCGGCCATGACTAGTGGCAGCAGCTTCAGCACGAGGTGGAAGTCGATCTTGATCTTTCCCTATTTTTGGAACCTCAACATTTTTGTTCTCCATATTTTAATAGGCACAACTAAAAGGCACCTCAGGTAAACAATGGAGATGGATGGATACTAGTATACTTATGGATGGACGAGCGACTGCCGACACAGAGGTAGCTACAGCCGTGGACTACTGCTGCTAATATAGACTGGATGATAATGATATAAAAAATATATATATATCACTACTGCAGCCGGACAGGTATATATTATATAATGACGGACCTGCTGGACACTGTCAGCACTGCAGACTCCTAAAGTAAGCTACTAGTCTCAAGAAGATAGAAAAAAAAAAAGCACAACAGGTAGGTGGTATACAATTATGGATGGACGAGCGACTGCCGACACAAAGGTAGCTACAGCCGTGGACTACCGTACTGCGTCTGCTGCTAATATAGACTGGATGATAATGATATAAAAAATATATATATATCACTACTGCAGCCGGACAGGTATATATTATATAATGACGGACCTGCTGGACACTGTCAGCACTGCAGACTCCTAAAGTAAGCTACTAGTATCAAGAAGATAGAAAAAAAAAAAAAACACCACAGGTAGGTGGTATACAATTATGGATGGATGAGCGACTGCCGACACAGAGGTAGCTACAGCCGTGGACTACCGTACTGCGTCTGCTGCTAATATAGACTGGATGATAATGATATAAAAAATATATATATATGTTAGGGTCTCCTGCCCTGTGCTGCCACGTCGTCATGGCAACCGGGAGACAAGTGCTAGCGGAGTAACCTGAGCGCAGCTGATACTCCGGTTCGGGTCTATTGCTGTGCAGTGGTTACAGGCTCTGTGCACGGCAGGGGATCCGGTGCTGGTTTTTGTGCTCACAGTCTGTGAGGTCTGAGTGGGGCGTGGACAGCACCTGCTTTATAAGGCCTCTTCTCAGGTTAAGCAGATGCTGCTGAATCTTTGTTGGTTAGTCAGTTCCTGAAAGTTAGCCAGTACTGTGTAGCTTTGTATTTGTTGTTGCTTACTGCAAATAGGCCTGGGGATTTGGTACTACACTCTGCCAATCCAGACCTAGCAGTAAGACTGGAGTCAGTCGTTTAGCTTGCTGGGGTTCTTTTACTACTCTGTGAACTTAGCAAGTTTGCGGCTGTATTCTAAGACTTGCGTGCCTAAATCCTGTCTCACTGTGCAAGGTGTCAGGTGTCAGTTTAGTGGCAGTAAGCTGAACCTGTGCACTGCAAGTGAGAATTAGGATTGTGGAGACTCTCCTTGTGTCTATCATTCCATCTCTGACCAAGGAGTTTACTGCCACACCCGTTGGTAACCCTTTAGGGTTTTGCTGTTGCCCTTAGCAACTGCATTTCGGGTTCTCTACGTATTAAAACACAACATCTTGCTTTTCCCATCTGAGCATTACTAATACTAGGGAGACACCCAGTTCCTTAGCCTCTGGGCTTCTCTGTTCACTTTGTGTGTATTTTGTTACCCTATCACCTTCTGTGTACGTAATGTCATATTCCCCAGTCTGTCTGTGAGTTCATTTGTTTTGCATACCTATCCGTTCTGACACCAGTACATTCCTGCAGGCACTGGTGTGCATAACAGTTCAAACACCAGTACATTCCTGCAGGCACTGGAGTGCATAACAGTTCTGACACCAGTACATTCCTGCAGGCACTGGTGTGCATAACATATTCAGCAGCCTAATACTCCTGTTGAAATTTTGTGGGAATATGGAGCATACCCCTCAAAATAAGTTGCAACAGGTGGTCGATCAGGTGCAAGTCCTGACTCGACAATTTAATGATTTGTCCATTAAAATGCACACCTCCCAGGCCGCTGGCGGAGCTCCCGCAGCAGCAGCACCTTCAGGGGTTAAGGAGCCGAAAGTAAATCTCCCGGATCGTTTTTCTGGAGATCGCTCGCAGTTCTTTTGTTTCAAGGAGAGCTGCAAGCTATACTTCCGGCTTAGGCCTCAGTCTTCTGGGTCGGAGATTCAGCGGGTGGGCATAGTGATTTCCTTGCTACAAGGAGACCCACAGGTCTGGGCATATGGGTTGCAGCCTGACTGTCCGTCGCTTAAAAGTGTTGATGCTTTTTTACGGCACTGGGCATGTTGTATGATGACCCTGACAAGACGGCCTCAGCCGAGGTTCAGATTTCGATCCTTAAGCAAGGGCGAAGGCCAGTTGAGGTTTACTGTACAGAGTTTCGGAGGTTGGCCCATGATACCCAGTGGAATGACCCAGCCCTGAGACACCAGTACCGAAGAGGTCTTTCTAACCAGATAAAGGACCAACTGGTACAATATCCCTTGCCTGATAGCTTGGATCAGCTCATGCAGTTATCCATCCGGGTGGATAGACGGCTGAGAGAGCGTAGGCTTGAAAGGGAGACTGAGGTTTCCTTCTTTCCCAAGGGAACCTCAGACTCTGAGGAATTTTCCGAGGAGCCTATGCAGATTGGGGCTACCCGCCTCTCCTCGCGTGAGAAGACGCGGAGGAGACAGCAGGGGTTGTGTTTGTACTGTGGGAATAAAGGTCATGTGGTAGTATCATGCCCAGAAAAGCCGGAAAACTTCAGGGCCTGAGGGTGATGGGAAATATCCTGTCAGGCCAGAAGTCAGAATTTCCCAAGAAGACTTTTATCATTCCGGTGACCTTGAAGATCCTCGGTCAAACTGTCAAGACTGAGGCCTTTGTGGACAGTGGGGCCGACAGGGTTTTTATGGACCGCCAATTCGCCCTGAAACACTCTGTTCCCTTAGTACCCTTGGCATCGGAAATTGAGATTTGTGGGTTAAACGGGGAACCATTATCCCAAGGTAAAATTACCTCTTGCACTAGCCAGATTTCTTTGTTTATTGGAGCCACACACTCTGAAAAATTGTCCTTTTATGTGACTGTCTGTACTTTTGCCCCATTGGTGTTGGGGTTACCCTGGTTAAGGGCCCACAATCCTCAATTTGACTGGGTCTCTGGGTAGATTCTTAGTTGGGGTACTGATTGTTTCAGGAGTTGCGTGAGCCTTCCAGTCAGGCTCTCGCAGCTAAGTTTGCCAGGATTGCCAGGGTGTTATGCAGATTTTGCGGACGTGTTCTCCAAAAAAGTTGCAGAGGTACTACCTCCCCATCGCCCCTATGACTGTGCCATTGATTTGTTGCCAAATGCTAAGCTTCCCAAGAGCAGGTTGTACTCCCTGTCACGTCCTGAGACTCAGGCTATGGCAGAGTACATTCAGGAGAACTTGGCTAAGGGATTTATCAGACCTTCACAGTCTCCAGTTGGGTCGGGGTTCTTCTTCGTGGGTAAAAAGGACGGTTCGTTGCGACCCTGCATCGACTTCAGGGAATTGAACCGTATCACGATTAAAAACTCATACCCACTGCCTCTCATTTCGGTCTTGTTTGACCAGCTTCGTACTGCCACCATTTTTTCTAAGATTGACCTACGCGGTGAGTACAATCTAATCCGAATAAGAGAGGGGGATGAATGGAAGACTGCCTTTAATACCCACTCAGGGCATTATGAATATTTGGTGATGCCTTTTGGGCTCTGTAATGCCCCGGCAGTCTTCCAGGATTTCATGAATGATGTGCTCAGGGAATATTTGGATAGATTCTTAGTTGTATACTTAGATGACATCCTAATCTTCTCCCATTCTCTGGAGGAACATCGGAAGCATGTACGCTTAGTCCTCCAGAAACTCAGAGACCACCGGCTTGGGGCGAAGCTGGGGAAGTGCGAATTTGAAGTTCAGCAAATCGCATTTCTAGGATATATTATCTCCCCAGAAGGTTTCCAAATGGAGGGTTCCAAGGTACAGGCAGTCCTGGATTGGGTGCAGCCCACTAGTTTGAAGGCGCTTCAGCGTTTCCTGGGCTTTGCGAATTTTTATAGACGATTTATCGCTGGATTTTCGTCTATAGTGGCGCCCTTGGTGGCACTCACTAAGAAAGGGGCGGATGTTGCTCACTGGTCTTGTGAGGCCAAAGCGGCTTTTGCCCGTCTCAAAAGGGCATTTGTATCGGCCAAGGTGCTGCGACACCCAGATCCAGAGCGTCCTTTTGTGGTGGAGGTGGATGCCTCTGAGATGGGTATTGGGGCAGTGCTTTCTCAGATGGGAGTGTCTGATAATCGCCTTCATCCCTGTGCTTACTTTTCCCGTAAATTTTCGCCTGCCGAGATGAATTATGACGTGGGTAACCGGGAATTGTTGGCTATTAAGGATGCATGCGAGGAGTGGAGACACTGGCTTGAGGGGGCTAAGTTTGTGGTCTCAATTCTCACCGACCATAAGAATCTGGCATATTTAGAGTCAGCGAAGCGTCTCAATGCCAGGCAGGCACGATGGGCTTTGTTTTTTGCTCGCTTTAATTTTTTGATAACATATCGCCCTGGGTCAAAAAACATCAAGGCTGATGCGCTCTCGCGGAGTTTTGCTCCAATCCAGGAGACCACCGAGGAGCCGTTGCCCATTGTGTCCCCATCATGTATTAAAGTGGGCATTACCCAGGACCTCTTATCATTAGTCCTTAGAGCACAGGAGCAGGCTCCTCCAGACCTTCCGGTAGGTCTTTTGTTTGTGCCTCCTAGGTTAAGACAGCGAGTGTTCCTGGAATTTCATGCCAAGAAGTCGGCAGGTCACCCGGGTATTGCCAGAACTCGGGAGTTGCTATCTAGGGCGGTGTGGTGGCCCTCGGTGGCTAAGGATGTGGATCAGTGGGTTCGGGCATGTGACATCTGTGCCCGAAATAAGACTCCTAGAGGGGTTCCTGTTGGCCCATTACATCCACTCTCTATCCCATCTAAGCCATGGACCCACATTTCAATCGATTTTGTGGTGGACTTGCCCAAATCCTCGGGGATGACAGCCATCTGGGTTGTCGTTGACAGGTTTTCGAAGATGGCGCACTTCGTTCCACTGGTTGGGCTGCCATCGGCCAGACGCCTGTCTGAATTATTTATGCTGCATGTTGTGCGTCTCCACGGGTTGCCACTTGATGTGGTCTCTGACCGCGGATCCCAGTTTGTGGCCAAATTCTGGAGGGCATTTTGTTCCGATCTCCAGATTTCTGTCAGCTTGTCGTCAGGCTACCATCCGCAGTCTAATGGGCAGACTGAAAGGGTGAACCAGTCCTAGGAGCAGTTCCTCAGGTGTTATGTCTCCAAGTGTCAGACTGACTGGGTTGCTCATCTGTCCATGGCGGAGTTTGCCTATAACAACGCGGCTCTCTCTGCTACAGGGATCTCTCCCTTCCTTTGTGTGTATGGGCATCATCCTAAGGCCAATTCTTTTGACCCCCTGGACTCCACGCCTGGTGGTTCCTCTGTGGTTTCGGTCCTTAGAGGTATTTGGCGGAAAGTGAAGAAAGCCCTTGTGTCTGTGTCATTAGTGACCAAAAGGGTTTTTGATAAGCGGAAAAGACCCTGCAGCTTTAAATTAGGAGACTTCGTCTGGTTGTCTACCAAGAATTTGAAGTTGAGACAGGCATCTCATAAGTTAGGCCCCCGGTTCATCGGCCCTTATAAAATCACCAGGGTTATCAATCCGGTGGCATTTCAGTTAGATCTGCCCCGTTCTTTGGGTATCAATAAAACATTTCATTGTTCCCTTTTAAAACGGGCGATTAGTAATCCTTCTTCCAGTGGAAGACCTTCCCCTCTTCTGATACGTGGCCAGAGGGAGTTTGTTGTTGAAAGGATTCTTGACTCCAAGATGGTTCGGGGTCGGCTGTCATTTTTGGTGCACTGGAAGGGGTATGGCCCGGAGGAGCGGTCGTGGGTGCGCAGTTGTGATCTTCATGCCCCCAGACTGATACGCTCTTTCTTCTCGCAGTTCCCCGATAAACCCGGTGGTAGGGGTTCTTTGACCCCTCGTCAGAGGGTGGGTACTGTTAGGGTCTCCAGCCCTGTGCTGCCACGTCATCAGAAGAGACAAGTGCTAGCGGAGTAACCTGAGCGCAGCTGATACTCTGGTTCGGGTCTTTTGCTGTGCAGTGGTTACAGGCTCTGTGCACGGCAGGGGATCCGGTGCTGGTTTTTGTGCTCACAGTCTGTGAGGTCTGAGTGGGGCGTGGACAGCACCTGCTTTATAAGGCCTCTTCTCAGGTTAAGCAGATGCTGCTGAATCTTTGTTGGTTAGTCAGTTCCTGAAAGTTAGCCAGTACTGTGTAGCTTTGTATTTGTTGTTGCTTACTGCAAATAGGCCTGGGGATTTGGTACTACACTCTGCCAATCCAGACCTAGCAGTAAGACTGGAGTCAGTCGTTTAGCTTGCTGGGGTTCTTTTACTACTCTGTGAACTTAGCAAGTTTGCGGCTGTATTCTAAGACTTGCCTGCCTAAATCCTGTCTCACTGTGCAAGGTGTCAGGTGTCAGTTTAGTGGCAGTAAGCTGAACCTGTGCACTGCAAGTGAGAATTAGGATTGTGGAGACTCTCCTTGTGTCTATCATTCCATCTCTGACCAAGGAGTTTACTGCCACACCCGTTGGTAACCCTTTAGGGTTTTGCTGTTGCCCTTAGCAACAGCATTTCGGGTTCTCTACGTATTAAAACACAACATCTTGCTTTTCCCATCTGAGCATTACTAATACTAGGGAGACACCCAGTTCCTTAGCCTCTGGGCTTCTCTGTTCACTTTGTGTGTATTTTGTTACCCTATCACCTTCTGTGTACGTAATGTCATATTCCCCAGTCTGTCTGTGAGTTCATTTGTTTTGCATACCTATCCGTTCTGACACCAGTACATTCCTGCAGGCACTGGTGTGCATAACAGTTCAAACACCAGTACATTCCTGCAGGCACTGGAGTGCATAACAGTTCTGACACCAGTACATTCCTGCAGGCACTGGTGTGCATAACAATATATCACTACTGCAGCCGGACAGGTATATATTATATAATGATGGACCTGCTGGACACTGTCAGCACTGCAGACTCCTAAAGTAAGCTACTAGTATCAAGAAGATAGAAAAAAAAAAAACACAACAGGTAGGTGGTATACAATTATGGATGGACGAGCGACTGCCGACACAGAGGTAGCTACAGCCGTGGACTACCGTACTGCGTCTGCTGCTAATATAGACTGGATGATAATGATATAAAAAATATATATATATCACTACTGCAGCCGGACAGGTATATATTATATAATGACGGACCTGCTGGACACTGTCAGCACTGCAGACTCCTAAAGTAAGCTACTAGTATCAAGAAGATAGAAAAAAAAAAAACACAACAGGTAGGTGGTATACAATTATGGATGGACGAGCGACTGCCGACACAGAGGTAGCTACAGCCGTGGACTACCATACTGCGTCTGCTGCTAATATAGACTGGATGATAATGATATAAAATATATATATATATCACTACTGCAGCCGGACAGGTATATATTATATAATGACGGACCTGCTGGACACTGTCAGCACTGCAGACTCCTAAAGTAAGCTACTAGTATCTGTTAGGGTCTCCTGCCCTGTGCTGCCACGTCGTCATGGCAACCGGGAGACAAGTGCTAGTGGAGTAACCTGAGCGCAGCTGATACTCCGGTTCGGGTCTTTTGCTGTGCAGTGGTTATAGGCTCTGTGCACGGCAGGGGATCCGGTGCTGGTTTTTGTGCTCACAGTCTGTGAGGTCTGAGTGGGGCGTGGACAGCACCTGCTTTATAAGGCCTCTTTTCAGGGTAAGCAGATGCTGCTGAATCTCTGTTGGTTAGTCAGTTCATGAAAGTTAGCCAGTACTGTGTAGCTTTGTATTTGTTTGTTGCTTACTGCAAATAGGCCTGGGGATTTGGTATTACACTCTGCCAATCCAGACCTAGCAGTAAGACTGGAGTCAGTCGTTTAGCTTGCTGGGGTTCTGTTATTACTCTGTGAACTTAGCAAGTTTGCGGCTGTATTCTAACACTTGCCTGTCTAATCCTGTCTCACTGTGCTAGGTGTCAGGGGTCAGTTTAGTGGCAGTAAGCTTAAACCTGTGCACTGCAAGTGAGAATCAGGATTGTGGAGGCTCTCCTTGTGTCTATCATTCCATCTCTGACCAAGGAGTTTACTGCCACACCCGTTGGTAACCCTTTAGGGTTTTGCTGTTGCCCTTAGCAACAGCATTTCGGGTTCTCTACGTATTAAAACACAACATCTTGCTTTTTACATCTGAGCAGTTCTAATACAAGGGAGATACCCAGTTCCTTAGCCTCTGGGCTTCTCTGTTCACTGTGTGTGTATTTTGTTACCCTATCACCTTCTGTGTACGTAATGTCATATTCCCCAGTTTGTCTGTGAGTCCATTTGTTTTGCATAACAGTTCAAACACCAGTACATTCCTGCAGACACTGGAGTGCATAACAGTTCTGACACTAGTACTTTCCTGCAGGCACTGGTGTGCATAACATATTCAGCAGCCTAATACTCCTGTTGAAATTTTGTGGGAATATGGAGCATACCCCTCAAAATACGTTGCAACAGGTGGTCGATCAGGTGCAGGTCCTGACTCGGCAATTTAATGATTTGTCCATTAAAATGCACACCTCCCAGGCTGCTGGCGGAGCTCCCGCAGCAGCAGCACCTGCAGGGGTTAAGGAGCCGAAAGTAAATCTCCCGGATCGTTTTTCTGGAGATCGCTCGCAGTTCTTTTGTTTCAAGGAGAGCTGCAAGCTATACTTCCGGCTTAGGCCTCAGTCTTCTGGGTCGGAGATTCAGCGGGTGGGCATAGTGATTTCCTTGCTACAAGGAGACCCACAGTTCTGGGCATATGGGTTGCAGCCTGACTGTCCGTCGCTTAAAAGTGTTGATGCTTTTTTTACGGCACTGGGCATGTTGTATGATGACCCTGACAAGACGGCCTCAGCCGAGGCTCAGATTTCGATCCTTAAGCAAGGGCGAAGGCCAGTTGAGGTTTACTGTACGGAGTTTCGGAGGTTGGCCCATGATACCCAGTGGAATGACCCAGCCCTGAGACACCAGTACCGAAGAGGTCTTTCTAACCAGATAAAGGACCAACTGGTACAATATCCCTTGCCTGATAGCTTGGATCAGCTCATGCAGTTATCCATCCGGGTGGATAGACGGCTGAGAGAGCGTAGGCTTGAAAGGGAGACTGAGATTTCCTTCCTTCCCAAGGGAACCTCAGACTCTGAGGAATTTTCTGAGGAGCCTATGCAGATTGGGGCTACCCGCCTCTCCTCGCGTGAGAAGACGCGGAGGAGACAGCAGGGGTTGTGTTTGTACTGTGGGAATAAAGGTCATGTGGTAGTATCATGCCCAGAAAAGCCGGAAAACTTCAGGGCCTCAGGGTGATGGGAAATATCCTGTCAGGCCAGAAGTCAGAATTTCCCAAGAAGACTTTTATCATTCCGGTGACCTTGAAGATCCTCGGTCAAACTGTCAAGACTGAGGCCTTTGTGGACAGTGGGGCCGACGGGGTTTTTATGGACCGCCAATTCGCCCTAAAACACTCTGTTCCCTTAGTACCCTTGGCATCGGAAATTGAGATTTGTGGGTTAAACGGGGAACCATTATCCCAAGGTAAAATTACCTCTTGCACTAGCCAGATTTCTTTGTTTATTGGAGCCACACACTCTGAAAAATTGTCCTTTTATGTGACTGTCTGTACTTTTGCCCCATTGGTGTTGGGGTTACCCTGGTTAAGGGCCCACAATCCTCAATTTGACTGGGTCTCTGGGGAGATTCTTAGTTGGGGTACTGATTGTTTCAGGAGTTGCTTGAGCCTTCCAGTCAGGCTCTCGCAGCTAAGTTTGCCAGGATTGCCAGGGTGTTATGCAGATTTTGCGGACGTGTTCTCCAAAAAAGTTGCAGAGGTACTACCTCCCCATCGCCCCTATGACTGTGCCATTGATTTGTTGCCAAATGCTAAGCTTCCCAAGAGCAGGTTGTACTCCCTGTCACGTCCTGAGACTCAGGCTATGGCAGAGTACATTCAGGAGAACTTGGCTAAGGGATTTATCAGACCTTCACAGTCTCCAGTTGGGTCGGGGTTCTTCTTCGTGGGTAAAAAGGACGGTTCGTTGCGACCCTGCATCGACTTCAGGGAATTGAACCGTATCACGATTAAAAACTCATACCCACTGCCTCTCATTTCGGTCTTGTTTGACCAGCTTCGTACTGCCACCATTTTTTCTAAGATTGACCTACGCGGTGAGTACAATCTAATCCGAATAAGAGAGGGGGATGAATGGAAGACTGCCTTTAATACCCACTCAGGGCATTATGAATATTTGGTGATGCCTTTTGGGCTCTGTAATGCCCCGGCAGTCTTCCAGGATTTCATGAATGATGTGCTCAGGGAATATTTGGATAGATTCTTAGTTGTATACTTAGATGACATCCTAATCTTCTCCCATTCCCTGGAGGAACATCGGAAGCATGTACGCTTAGTCCTCCAGAAACTCAGAGACCACCGGCTTGGGGCGAAGCTGGAGAAGTGCGAATTTGAAGTTCAGCAAATCGCATTTCTAGGATATATTATCTCCCCAGAAGGTTTCCAAATGGAGGGTTCCAAGGTACAGGCAGTCCTGGATTGGGTGCAGCCCACTAGTTTGAAGGCGCTTCAGCGTTTCCTGGGCTTTGCGAATTTTTATAGACGATTTATCGCTGGATTTTCGTCTATAGTGGCGCCCTTGGTGGCACTCACTAAGAAAGGGGCGGATGTTGCTCACTGGTCTTGTGAGGCTAAAGCGGCTTTTGCCCGTCTCAAAAGGGCATTTGTTTCGGCCAAGGTGCTGCGACACCCAGATCCAGAGCGTCCTTTTGTGGTGGAGGTGGATGCCTCTGAGATGGGTATTGGGGCAGAGCTTTCTCAGATGGGAGTGTCTGATAATCGCCTTCATCCCTGTGCTTACTTTTCCCGTAAATTTTCGCCTGCCGAGATGAATTATGACGTGGGTAACCGGGAATTGTTGGCTATTAAGGATGCACTGGAGGAGTGGAGACACTGGCTTGAGGGGGCTAAGTTTGTGGTCTCAATTCTCACTGACCATAAGAATCTGGCATATTTAGAGTCAGCGAAGCGTCTCAATGCCAGGCAGGCACGATGGGCTTTGTTTTTTGCTCGCTTTAATTTTTTGATAACATATCGCCCTGGGTCAAAAAACATCAAGGCTGATGCGCTCTCGCAGAGTTTTGCTCCAATCCAGGAGACCACCGAGGAGCCGTTGCCCATTGTTTCCCCATCATGTATTAAAGTGGGCATTACCCAGGACCTCTTATCATTAGTCCTTAGAGCACAGGAGCAGGCTCCTCCAGACCTTCCGGTAGGTCTTTTGTTTGTGCCTCCTAGGTTAAGACAGCGAGTGTTCCTGGAATTCCATGCCAAGAAGTCGGCAGGTCACCCGGGTATTGCCAGAACTCGGGAGTTGCTATCTAGGGCGGTGTGGTGGCCCTCGGTGGCTAAGGATGTGGATCAGTGGGTTCGGGCATGTGACATCTGTGCCCGAAATAAGACTCCTAGAGGGGTTCCTGTTGGCCCATTACATCCACTCTCTATCCCATCTAAGCCATGGACCCACATTTCAATGGATTTTGTGGTGGACTTGCCCAAATCCTCGGGGATGACAGCCATCTGGGTTGTCGTTGACAGGTTTTCGAAGATGGCGCACTTCGTTCCACTGGTTGGGCTGCCATCAGCCAGACGCCTGTCTGAATTATTTATGCTGCATGTTGTGCGTCTCCACGGGTTGCCACTTGATGTGGTCTCTGACCGCGGATCCCAGTTTGTGGCCAAATTCTGGAGGGCATTTTGTTCCGATCTCCAGATTTCTGTCAGCTTGTCGTCAGGCTACCATCCGCAGTCTAATGGGCAGACTGAAAGGGTGAACCAGTCCTTGGAGCAGTTCCTCAGGTGTTATGTCTCCAAGTGTCAGACTGACTGGGTTGCTCATCTGTCCATGGCGGAGTTTGCCTATAACAACGCGGCTCACTCTGCTACAGGGATCTCTCCCTTCCTTTGTGTGTATGGGCATCATCCTAAGGCCAATTCTTTTGACCCCCTGGACTCCACGCCTGGTGGTTCCTCTGTGGTTTCGGTCCTTAGAGGTATTTGGCGGAAAGTGAAGAAAGCTCTTGTATCTGTGTCATTAGTGACCAAAAGGGTTTTTGATAAGCGGAAAAGACCCTGCAGCTTCAAATTAGGAGACTTCGTCTGGTTGTCTACCAAGAATTTGAAGTTGAGACAGCCATCTCATAAGTTAGGGCCCCGGTTCATCGGCCCTTATAAGATCACCAGGGTTATCAATCCGGTGGCATTTCAGTTAGATCTGCCCCGTTCTTTGGGTATCAATAAAACATTTCATTGTTCCCTTTTAAAACGGGCGATTAGTAATCCTTCTTCCAGTGGAAGACCTTCCCCTCTTCTGATACGTGGCCAGAGGGAGTTTGTTGTTGAAAGGATTCTTGACTCCAAGGTGGTTCGGGGTCGGCTGTCATTTTTGGTGCACTGGAAGGGGTATGGCCCGGAGGAGCGGTCGTGGGTGCGCAGTTGTGATCTTCATGCCCCCAGACTGATACGCTCTTTCTTCTCGCAGTTCCCCGATAAACCCGGTGGTAGGGGTTCTTTGACCCCTCGTCAGAGGGGGGGTACTGTTAGGGTCTCCTGCCCTGTGCTGCCACGTCGTCATGGCAACCGGGAGACAAGTGCTAGTGGAGTAACCTGAGCGCAGCTGATACTCCGGTTCGGGTCTTTTGCTGTGCAGTGGTTATAGGCTCTGTGCACGGCAGGGGATCCGGTGCTGGTTTTTGTGCTCACAGTCTGTGAGGTCTGAGTGGGGCGTGGACAGCACCTGCTTTATAAGGCCTCTTTTCAGGGTAAGCAGATGCTGCTGAATCTCTGTTGGTTAGTCAGTTCATGAAAGTTAGCCAGTACTGTGTAGCTTTGTATTTGTTTGTTGCTTACTGCAAATAGGCCTGGGGATTTGGTATTACACTCTGCCAATCCAGACCTAGCAGTAAGACTGGAGTCAGTCGTTTAGCTTGCTGGGGTTCTGTTATTACTCTGTGAACTTAGCAAGTTTGCGGCTGTATTCTAACACTTGCCTGTCTAATCCTGTCTCACTGTGCTAGGTGTCAGGGGTCAGTTTAGTGGCAGTAAGCTTAAACCTGTGCACTGCAAGTGAGAATCAGGATTGTGGAGGCTCTCCTTGTGTCTATCATTCCATCTCTGACCAAGGAGTTTACTGCCACACCCGTTGGTAACCCTTTAGGGTTTTGCTGTTGCCCTTAGCAACAGCATTTCGGGTTCTCTACGTATTAAAACACAACATCTTGCTTTTTACATCTGAGCAGTTCTAATACAAGGGAGATACCCAGTTCCTTAGCCTCTGGGCTTCTCTGTTCACTGTGTGTGTATTTTGTTACCCTATCACCTTCTGTGTACGTTATGTCATATTCCCCAGTTTGTCTGTGAGTCCATTTGTTTTGCATAACAGTTCAAACACCAGTACATTCCTGCAGACACTGGAGTGCATAACAGTTCTGACACTAGTACTTTCCTGCAGGCACTGGTGTGCATAACAGTATCAAGAAGATAGAAAAAAAAAAACACCACAGGTAGGTGGTATACAATTATGGATGGACGAGCGACTGCTGACACAGAGGTAGCTACAGCCGTGGACTACCGTACTGCGTCTGCTGCTAATATAGACTAGATGATAATGATATAAAAAATATATATATATCACTACTGCAGCCGGACAGGTATATATTATATAATGACGGACCTGCTGGACACTGTCAGCACTGCAGACTCCTAAAGTAAGCTACTAGTATCAAGAAGACAGAAAAAAAAAACACAACAGGTAGGTGGTATACAATTATGGATGGACGAGCGACTGCCGACACAGAGGTAGCTACAGCCGTGGACTACCGTACTGCGTCTGCTGCTAATATAGACTGGATGATAATGATATAAAAAATATATATATATCACTACTGCAGCCGGACAGGTATATATTATATAATGACGGACCTGCTGGACACTGTCAGCACTGCAGACTCCTAAAGTAAGCTACTAGTATCAAGAAGATAGAAAAAAAAAAAACACCACAGGTAGGTGGTATACAATTATGGATGGACGAGCGACTGCCGACACAGAGGTAGCTACAGCCGTGGACTACCGTACTGCGTCTGCTGCTAATATAGACTGGATGATAATGATATAAAAAATATATATATATCACTACTGCAGCCGGACAGGTATATATTATATAATGACGGACCTGCTGGACACTGTCAGCACTGCAGACTCCTAAAGTAAGCTACTAGTATCAAGAAGATAGAAAAAAAAAAAAAACACCACAGGTAGGTGGTATACAATTATGGATGGACGAGCGACTGCCGACACAGAGGTAGCTACAGCCGTGGACTACCGTACTGCGTCTGCTGCTAATATAGACTGGATGATAATGATATAAAAAATATATATATATCACTACTGCAGGACAGGTATATATTATATAATGACGGACCTGCTGGACACTGTCAGCAGAATGCGTTTATAGAATAAAAACACCACACGACGAGTGTTTAACTTTTTCAGGCAGACAATCACAATATACTGGTGGTCAGTGGTCACTGGTCAGTCACACTGGCAGTGGCACTCTGGCAGCAAAAGTGTGCACTGTTAATGTACTCCTGCTATAACTGCTCCCCAGTCTCCCCCACAATTAAGCTGTGTGAGCAGTGAGCACTCAGCACAGTCAGATATACATAGATGATGCAGCACACTGAGGCTGAGCACAGATATGGTATACTGTGTCACTGTGTATCGTTTTTTTTTCAGGCAGAGAACGGATTATATTAAATAATAATAAAACTGCACTGGTGGTCACTGGTCAGTCACTAGTAAACTCTGCACTCTCTGAGTACTCCTAAGCTCCAGTAAATCAAGTGTCTCACTCTCACTCTCTATCTATTTCTATTCTAAACGGAGAGGACGCCAGCCACGTCCTCTCCCTATCAATCTCAATGCACGTGTGAAAATGGCGGCGACGCGCGGCTCCTTATATAGAATCCGAGTCTCGCGATAGAATCCGAGCCTCGCGAGAATCCGACAGCGGGATGATGACGTTCGGGCGCGCTCGGGTTAACCGAGCAAGGCGGGAAGATCCGAGTCTGCCTCGGACCCGTGTAAAAAGGCTGAAGTTCGGGGGGGTTCGGATTCCGAGGAACCAAACCCGCTCATCACTAATTGCAGCCCGGTAAAGCTAATCCTCCCTCCCCTTTAGGTGGCGACTACCAGATCGCAGCAGTGCTAAAAGTAGCCTGCTAGCGATCAGGTCGGAATGACCCCCTGAGTTGGGTAGAACACTGCATCTCGTGTACATGTGTAAGCTTCTGTCCTAATCGTGCACAGTGCAAAAATACTCCAGATACATTCTCCAGACCAAACTGCATTCATCTGTCATTTGTAAAGCATAAAAATAAAGCATGACCAATACATATTTACAATGTAGTGCAACTGGGTGGGTGCAAGGGCATTATTGTCATTTTTATTATCTGAGGTCTGTGTTCCTGTCACCAGTAAGCAGGACTAAACATGTCTGTGTACATAAAGTGTAGCCTTATGCATTTTTTTTTTAATTTTTATATTTGATTAAAAAGCAATCTAGATTTATAATGTTATCCCACGAGAGGATGTAAGGATACAGAGGACACATTTGTTCTGGCATACAAAGAATAAAAGCATTGCACTTGATTTTATGCTTGGAAAATGACATCTGGAAAAATTCATTTGCAGATGACGGCAGCAATGTGAGGAGATTAAGAGATGTAAGTTGGCATTTGTACAACTGAGCAATGCACGCTATGCATAGTGTTGAAAGCCAAACAGAAGCTGGTTACACAAAAAAGACTGTATATGTTGTATTTAGAAATAGGGCTGAAAGGATTAATGCTGGTCTAGCAGCGCAGTGCAGGTTTTCATACCTCATTTACAGCTGTATAGCAGAATCCACATTCATTTATTTTCCAATGACGTGTCCTCCTTTACTGCTGCAGAATGGGGGTTTATTGCTTCATTAAAATAAAAATAAGAATTTACTCACCGGTAATTCTATTTCTCGTAGTCCGTAGTGGATGCTGGGTACTCCGTAAGGACCATGGGGAATAGACGGGCTCCGCAGGAGACTGGGCACTCTTAAAAGAAAGATTAGGTACTATATCTGGTGTGCACTGGCTCCTCCCTCTATGCCCCTCCTCCAGACCTCAGTTAGGGAAACTGTGCCCGGAAGAGCTGACATTACTAGGAAAGGATTTGGAATCCAAGGTAAGACTCATACCAGCCACACCAATCACACCGTACAACTTGTGATAACTATACCCAGTTAACAGTATGAACAACAACTGAGCCTCATTCAACAGATGGCTCATAACAATAACCCTATAGTTAAGCAATAACTATATACATGTATTGCAGAAAGTCCGCACTTGGGACGGGCTCCCAGCATCCACTACGGACTACGAGAAATAGAATTACCGGTGAGTAAATTCTTATTTTCTCTGACATCCTAGTGGATGCTGGGTACTCCGTAAGGACCATGGGGATTATACCAAAGCTCCCAAACGGGCGGGAGAGTGCGGATGACTCTGCAGCACCGAATGAGCAAACTCAAGGTCCTCCTCAGCCAGGGTATCAAACTTGTAGAATTTTTCAAAAGTGTTTGATCCCGACCAAATAGCAGCTCGGCAAAGTTGTAAAGCCGAGACCCCTCGGGCAGCCGCCCAAGAAGAGCCCACCTTCCTCGTGGAATGGGCTTTTACTGATTTAGCATGCGGCAGTCCAGCCGCAGAATGTGCAAGTTGAATCGTGCTACAGATCCAGCGAGCAATAGTCGGCTTTGAAGCAGGAGCACCCAGCTTGTTGGGTGCATGCAGGATAAACAGCGAGTCAGTTTTTCTGACTCTAGCCGTCCTGGAAACATAGATTTTCAGGGCCCGGACTACGTCCAGCAACTTGGAATCCTCAAAGTCCTGAGTAGCCGCAGGCACCACAATAGGTTGGTTCAAATGAAACGCTGATACCACCTTTGGGATAAATTGGGGACGAGTCCTCAATTCTGCCCTATCCATATGGAAAATCAGATATGGGCTTTTACAGGACAAAGCCACCAATTCTGACACACGCCTAGCTGAGGCCAAGGCAACAGCATGACTACCTTCCACGTGAGATACTTCAACTCCACGGTCTGAAGTGGCTCAAACCAATGTGATTTTAGGAAATCCAACACAACGTTGGGATCCCAAGGTGCCACTGGAGGCACAAAAGGGGGCTGAATATGCAGCACTCCCTTAACAAACGTCTGAACTTCAGGCAGTGAAGCCAGTTCTTTTTGAAAGAAAATAGACAGGGCCGAAATCTGGACTTTAATGGATCCCAATTTTAGGCCCATAGTCACTCCTGACTGTAGGAAGTGCAGAAATCGACCCAGCTGAAATTCCTCTGTTGGGGCCTTCCTGGCCTCACACCAAGCAACATATTTTCGCCATATGCGGTGATAATGTTTTGCTGTCACATCTTTCCTAGCTTTTATCAGCGTAGGAATGACTTCATCTGGAATGCCCTTTTCCATTAGGATCCGGCGTTCAACCGCCATGCCGTCAAACGCAGCCGCGGTAAGTCTTGGAACAGACAGAGCCCCTGCTGTAGCAGGTCCTGTCGGAGCGGCAGAGGCCAAGGGTCCTCTGAGATCATTTCTTGTAGTTCCGGGTACCAAGTTCTTCTTGGCCAATCCGGAACGATGAGTATAGTTCTTACTCCTCTCTTTCTTATTATCCTCAGTACCTTTGGTATGAGAGGAAGAGGAGGGAACACATAAACCGACTGGTACACCGAACGATTTACAATCAGCTTGAAGACTTCTGGATGAAGTCCCCACTCTCCCGGGTGGAGGTCGTGCCTGCTGAGGAAGTCTGCTTCCCAGTTGTCCACTCCCGGAATGAACACTGCTGACAGTGCTAGCACGTGATTCTCCGCCCATCGAAGAATCCTTGTGGCTTCTGCCATCGCCATCCTGCTTCTTGTGCCGCCCTGTCGGTTTACATGGGCGACCGCCGTGATGTTGTCTGACTGAATCAGCACCGGTTGGTTTTGAAGCAGGGGTTCTGCTTGACTCAGGGCATTGTAAATGGCCCTTAGTTCCAGAATGTTTATGTGTAGGGAAATCTCCTGACTCGACCACTGTCCTTGGAAGTTTCTTCCCTGAGTGACTGCCCCCCAACCTCGGAGGCTTGCATCCGTGGTCACCAGGACCCAGTCCTGAATGCCGAATCTGCGGCCCTCGAGAAGATGAGCACTCTGCAGCCACCACAGCAGAGACACCCTGGCCCTCGGGGACAGGGTGATCAACCGATGCATCTGAAGATGCGATCCGGACCACTTGTCTAACAGATCCCACTGAAAGATCCTTGCATGGAACCTGCTGAAGGGAATTGCTTCGTAAGAAGCTACCATCTTCCCCAGGACTCGCGTGCAGTGATGCACCGACACCTGTTTTGGTTTCAGGAGGTCCCTGACCAGAGATGACAATTCCTGGGCCTTCTCCTCCGGGAGAAACACCTTCTTCTGTTCTGTGTCCAGAATCATGCCCAAGAACAGCAGACGCGTCGTAGGAATCAGCTGCGACTTTGGGATATTCAGAATCCAGCCGTGCTGTTGTAGCACTTCCCAAGATAGTGCTACTCCGACTAACAACTGCTCCTTGGACCTTGCCTTTATAAGGAGATCGTCCAAGTACGGGATAATTATAACCCCCTTCTTTCGAAGGAGTATCATCATTTCGGCCATTACCTTGGTAAATACCCTCGGTGCCGTGGACAGACCAAACGGCAACGTCTGGAATTGGTAATGACAGTCCTGTACCACAAACCTGAGGTACTCCTGGTGAGGTGGGTAAATGGGGACATGTAGGTAAGCATCCTTGATGTCCAGTGACACCATAAAATCCCCCTCTTCCAGGCTTGCAATAACCGCCCTGAGCGATTCCATTTTGAACTTGAACTTCCTTATATAAGTGTTCAAGGATTTCAAATTTAGAATGGGTCTCACCGAACCGTCTGGTTTCGGTACCACAAACATTGTGGAATAGTAACCCCGTCCCTGTTGAAGGAGGGGAACTTTGATTATCACCTGCTGAAGGTACAGCTTGTGTATTGCTGCCAGTACTACCTCCCTTTCCTTGGGAGCAGCTGGCAAGGCTGATTTGAGGTAACGGCGAGGGGGAGACACCTCGAACTCCAGCTTGTATCCCTGAGATACCACTTGTAGAACCCAGAGATCCACCTGTGAGCGAACCCACTGAAGTTCCGGAGACGCGCCCCCACCGCACCTGGTTCCACCTGTGGAGCCCCAGCGTCATGCGGTGGACTTAGTGGAAGCAGGGGAGGATTTTTGTTCCTGGGAACTGGCTGTCTGGTGCAGCTTTTTCCCTCTACCCCTGCCTCTGGGCAGAAAGGATGCGCCTCTGACCCGCTTGCCTTTCTGAGGCCGAAAGGACTGTACGTGATAATACGGTGCTTTCTTAGGCTGTGAGGGAACCTGAGGTAAAAAAGTCGACTTCCCAGCTGTTGCTGTGGATACGAGGTCAGAGAGACCGTCCCCAAACAATTCCTCACCCTTATAAGGCAAAACCTCCATGTGCCTTTTAGAATCAGCATCACCTGTCCACTGCCGAGTCCATAATACTCTCCTGGCAGAAATGGACATTGCATTAATTCTAGATGCAAGCCGGCAAATGTCCCTCTGTGCATCCCTCATATATAAGACGACGTCTTTAATATGCTCTATGGTTAGCAAAATAGTATCCCTGTCAAGGGAATCAATGTTATCTGACAGGGTATCAGACCAAGCAGCTGCAGCACTACACATCCATGCTGAAGCAATTGCAGGTCTCAGTATAGTACGTGAGTGTGTATATACAGACTTCAGGATAGCCTCCTGCTTTCTATCTGCAGGCTCCTTTAAGGCGGCCGTATCCTGAGACGGCAGTGCCACCTTTTTTGATAAGCGTGTGAGCGCCTTGTCCACCCTAGGGGATGTTTCCCAACGTAACCTGTCCGTTGGCGGGAAAGGGTACGCCATTAGTAACCTCTTAGAAATCACTAATTTCTTATCTGGGGAACACCACGCTTCTTCACACAATTCATTTAACTCATCAGATGGGGGAAAAGTCACTGGCTGCTTTTTCTCCCCAAACATAATACCCTTTTTTGTGGTAACCGGGTTAATGTCAGAAATGTGCAACACATTTTTCATTGCTGTAATCATGCATCGGATGGCCCTTGTGGACTGTACATTTGTCTCATCCTCGTCTACACTGGAGTCAGACTCCGTGTCGACATCTGTGTCTGCCATCTGAGGTAGCGGGCGTTTTTGAGCCCCTGATGGCCTCTGAGACGCCTGGGCAGGCGCGGGCTGAGATGCCGGCTGTCCCAAAGCTGTTACGTCATCGAACCTTTTATGCAAGGAGTTGACACTGTCGGTTAATACCTTCCACATATCCATCCACTCTGGTGTCGGCCCCGCAGGGGGCGACATCGCACTTATCGGCTCCTGCTCCGCCTCCACGTAAGCGTCCTCATCAAACATGTCGACACAGCCGTACCGACACACCGCACACACACAGGGAATGCTCTGACTGAGGACAGGACTCCACAAAGTCCTTTGGGGAGACAGAGAGAGAGTATGCCAGCACACACCAGGGCGCTATATAACAGAGGGATTTACACTAACACAAAGTGAATTTTCCCCCAATAGCTGCTTATATCACCTTTTGCGCCTAAATTTATGTGCCCCCCCTCTCTTTTTTACCCTTCTTGTAGTGTATACTGCAGGGGAGAGCCTGGGGAGCGTCCTTCCAGCTGAGCTGTGAAGAGAAAATGGCGCCGGTGTGCTGAGGGAGATAGCCCCGCCCCCTCCGCGGCAGGCTTCTCCCGCTTTTTTAATAATGTTAATGGCGGGGGATTAGGCACATATACAGTTTATAACTGTATTATGTGCACCTTTGCCAAAAGGTATACTTATTGCAGCCCAGGGCGCCCCCCCCCCCCAGCGCCCTGCACCCACCAGTGACCGGAGCGTGTGGTGTGCTGTGGGAGTAATGGCGCACAGCTGCAGTGCTGTGCGCTACCTTATTGAAGACCGGAGTCTTCAGCCGCCGATTTTCTCCTGGTTCTTCCGTCTTCTGGCTATGCAAGGGGGACGGCGGCGCGGATCCGGGAACGGACGATCGAGGTCAGGCCCTGTGTTCGATCCCTCTGGAGCTAATGGTGTCCAGTAGCCTTAGAAGCCCAAGCTAGCTGCAAGCAGGTAGGTTTGCTTCTCTCCCCTCAGTCCCACGTAGCAGTGAGTCTGTTGCCAGCAGATCTCACTGAAAATAAAAAACCTAACAAATACTTTCTTTTCTAGTAAGCTCAAGAGAGCCCACTAGGTGCATCCAGCTCTGGCCGGGCACAGATTCTAACTGAGGTCTGGAGGAGGGGAATAGACGGAGGAGCCAGTGCACACCAGATATAGTACCTAATCTTTCTTTTAAGAGTGCCCAGTGTCCTGCGGAGCCCGTCTATTCCCCATAGTCCTTACGGAGTACCCAGCATCCACTAGGACGTCAGAAAGTACAATTATCTCCTGAAGCTTTCCTTATTGCATAGCAGAGCCTATCTTTCTATATGCTCGCCAAGTGGTAGCTTCTTCCAAGTGCATTGCACAGCTTATGAGTTAAGAGTAGGGATGTGCGGCGGGCACTTTTTGAGTTTTGTGTTTTGGTTTTGGATCTGGATCCCCGCTCGTGTTTTGTATCTGGATTGGTTTTGCCAAAACCACCCTTTTCGGGTTTTGGATCTGGATAATTTTTGAAAACAGCTAGAATTTGGGGGTAATTTTGATCCTACGGTATTATTAACCTCAATAACATCATTTCCACTCATTTCCAGTCTATTCTGAACACCTCACACCTCACAATGGGGGTCATTCCGAGTTGTTCACTCGTTATATTTTTCTCGCAACGGAGCGATTAGTCGCTAATGCGCATGCGCAATGTCCGCAGTGCGACTGCGCCAAGTAAATTTGCTATGCAGTTAGGTATTTTACTCACGGCATTACGAGGTTTTTTCTTCGTTCTGGTGATCGTAATGTGATTGACAGGAAGTGGGTGTTTCTGGGCGGAAACTGGCCGTTTTATGGGAGTGTGTGAAAAAACGCTACCGTTTCTGGGATAAACGCGGGAGTGGCTGGAGAAACGGAGGAGTATCTGGCTGAATGCTGGGTGTGTTTGTGACGTCAAACCAGGAACGAAACTGACTGAACTGATCGCAGATGCCGAGTAAGTGTGGAGCTACTCAGAAACTGCTAAGAAGAGTCTATTCGCAATTTTGCTAATCTTTCGGTTGCAATTTTGATAAGCTAAGATTCACTCCCAGTAGGCGGCGGCTTAGCGTGTGCAAAGCTGCTAAAAGCAGCTTGCGAGCGAACAACTCGGAATGAGGGCCAATATTGCTTTTAGGTCAAAAGGTTGAACTGAGGTCTTGTGCTAAGCTAAACAACACAAGTGGGCGGCACAAACACCTGGCTCATCTAGGAGTGGCATTGCAGTTGCAGACATCCTGTTTTAAAAACTAGGCCCCAAAGAGCACATCATGCAAAGAAAAAAAAGAGGTGCAAGATGGAATGGTCCTCTGGGCCTCCCACCTGCCCTTATGTTGTATTAACAGGACTCACACACTTTAACAAACCAATAATTTCAGACACGACTCTGGCTGAAATGATTGGTTCGTTTGGGCCCCCACAAAACAAGCTGGTAATTAATCTGTCCCTGCACAGACTGACTCTACAGAGGCAAGATGTCGTCCTCATCCTCATCGACCAATTCCTCACCCCCTTCAGTGTTGTGTACATCCTTGTCCTCACAGAGTATTAATTCATCCCCGCTGGAATCCACCACCACAGGTCCCTCTGTACTTTCTGGAGGCTAGTCTTCCTGGAAGAATTGATAATTCATTTTGATGAACATCATCTTCTCCACATTGTGTGGAAGTAACCTCCTACGCTTATCGCTGACAAGGTTTCCGGTTGCACTAAAAACTCTTTCGGAGTACACACTGGAGGGGGGGCAACTTAGGTAAGATAGAGCCAGTTTGTACTGGGGCCTCCAAATTGCCTCTTTTTCCTGACATGTCTACTTGGATGCTGTCACCAATGTAATCCTCCACCATTCTTTCAATGGTGACAACATCATATGCAGTGACAGTAGACATGTTAGAAATAGTTGGCAGGTCCTTCAATCCGGACCAAATGTCCAAAGTTACTCCTGACTGCCCTGCATCACTGCCAGTGGGTTGTTTAGGATATCTAAGTTATTTCCTGGCAGCCCCAGTTGCGGGAGAAAATTAAGAAGGACCTGTGGCCGGGTCACGTTCCGCTTCAGCTGACAGTGTTTTCACCAGCAGGTCTTTGCACCTCTACAGGCTTGTGTCCGCCGGAAAGAGAGACACCGCGTAGGCTTTAAACCTAGTATCGATTACGGTGGCCAAAATGTAGTGCTCTGATTTCAACAGATTGACCACCCTCGGATCCTGGCAAAGCAAATTAAGGGCTTTATCCACAAGTCCCACATACTGAGCGGAATCGCTCCGTCTTAGCTCCTCCTTCACTTTCTCCAGCTGTTTCTGCAAAAGCCTGATGAGGGGAATGACCTGACTCAAGCTAGCAGTGTCTAAACTGACTTTACGTGTGGCAAGTTCAAAGGGTTGGAGAACCTTGCACAACACAGAAATCAATCTCCACTGCGCTTGAGTCAGGTGCATACCCCTCCTTTGCCTAGGTCACAGGTGGATATATAGGCTTGAATGGCCTTTTGCTGCTCCTCCATCCTCTGAAACATATGAAGGGTTGACTTCCACCGCGTTACAACCTCTTGCTTCAGATGATTGCAGGGCAGGTTCAAGAGTGTTTGCTGGTGCTCCAGTCTTCAGCACGCAGTCGCTGAACGCTGAATGGTGAAACTGTCCCGAAATTTTTTTGCCCACCGAAAGCATCTCCTGCACGGACCTGTCATTTTTCAAAATATGCGGCACCACCAAATTTAGTGTGACCGTAGTGCTGTCCCAGAGTCTACAGTGCATGCTCAGATTTCCAGGAAAATGTTGTAATTTACCTACTGCGCATACGCAAAACACCGGGAAAATGGTGCCACGCCATTTTTCCAATGATTTTGGCAGCGCTGCTGCTGTGCCGCGGGACAGCTGAGGGTAAGTATTTCTATTAATGGGTGCAGGGTGTGCCCCCTGGACACCCGGGGCCCTGTGTGCACCGTACACACTGCACCCATTATAAATACGCCAATGTTTCATGGTAAATACTGGCTGCTTAATTTCTACACTGCAATTTAGATTTCAGTTTAAACACACCCCACACACATCTAGCTCTCTCTGCACATGTTACATCTGCCCCACCTGCAGTGCAACATAATTTTACCCAGGTCATGCAGTTACTTGCTTTTTTTTAGCTTTACTTCCAACTCCGAATCAGCTTCTTTATATAGTTTCATTTTCTGAAGAAACCGTTGCTTTTGTATGACGTTGAGACGTGTCAAGGGAATCCTGACCGCAGTATTGTGAATCAACATATGTTACTATCGGAGGCCGAAATATCACAGACCACCCACACTGGCAAATCAGCTTTGAGCTGCGTCCTCCCTCCCTGGAACTCACACTGCAATAACGGCGCTCCCACCATCACCGTGCCGTCCAGCTTTACTAGACACCGCAGGCCATCCATAATCAGGTGGTGAACTAACATCAGGTGGTGGGGGGTCGTATCATAAACGTATGTTCCAGGAGGATCGTACTCACCTCTCTGCTTACAAACTAAAGCATCTATTAACCACTTGCCTGGCATGGTCACATCAGATGCGACCATGCCTGTAAGTGCTCTATCTGACCTGGTCGCACAGGATGCGACCAGTCAGATAGAGAGTGTTAGTAGCAGCAGGGAAGAGAAACTTCCCTCCGCTGCTGCTGTCAGAGGGACCGGAAGGTCCCTCTGCCTCCTTGCACTCTCCCCTACTGATTGCCGTGCTGCCGATCACGGCTGATCGGTCAGCACGGCAGGATCTCCCCCCTCCAGCGGCTGCAGACAATGGCAGCCACTGGGGAGTGTAAATTAACCCTTACAAGCCACCCCCAGACCCCCCTGTATACCTGGAGGCTGTCCCTGCTTTCAAAATGAAAGCCATGATGGTCACGATGTTCCCGATGTTCCCGATCGATGTTTCGATGTTTGAAAAAATATATGTTTTTTTTCTTTGTTTTAACTAAAATCATTTAGGATAGGGTTAAATCCATGTTCTTCACCTAATTCACTCATTAAAAATAAATACATTTCGGAGCAGTTTTTGGCGAAAGAAATCGTCAGTTAAGTGGTTTTAAGCAGCAATCTAAAGTATGTTCTGTGTGGACCATATAAACTTTATGCGGTCCTGTCCTTGAAAGCTCTATTATACTTGATGATACAGTGAAACTTCAATATCTGTAGATACTGTGCATATCACCTCTTTCATAATTACAATGGACTATGAATTAACTTTGATACGAAATTAACACATGTTTCTAATGTGATTATTATTATAACGATTTTGAACAGTGTGGTTTGGAAACTATCCAGGATAATTGTTTTTATTATATTCAAAAGAAATGGTGTACTTTTTATGTATATGTGTGCTCCCTCTATAGTATTATAGTTAATAGTGTTCAAGTTGGTATATCAGAGTACCTTTTGATAGCGGCAACTACATTTTAAATTGCAGTATTTTTGTGGCTTATAATTGTTTTAGAGCGCCTGATTTAATTCTATATATATATTTTATATATAATATATAGTCACATTGCTGTTACTAGACATTTTAGCGCTATGTGCAAGAAACTGCTTCGGCGCCCCCCCATTTACAAAACATGGCTAGTGCGCACCGTAGTCGCGCGCCAAAAATATAGGGGCATGGCTTCATGGGGAAGGGGCATGGCTGCAGAGCTCCCTTTTACACATTACAGCGGCAGAGCTCCTTTTTACATATTACCATTGGCGTTTCTATAATGGGTGCAGTGTGTGCGGTGCACACAGGCCCCTGAGTCCAGGGGGAGCCCACACACCGCACACACTGCACCCATTTCTCCTATACTTACCTTTCCGGAGTCCATTGCGGACCGTGTTTGGGCCCCCTCCTCTCCCACAGCCATCGCACCGCTGCTAGCGCACTGACCACTAGAGACTCCGCCCATTTTTCGGAGTCCTGTGCATGCACTGTAGACTCTGGCACTGTGCCAGAGTCTACAGCTCTCAGAGCGCTAGCAGCATCGCGACGGCTACGGGAGAGGAGGGGGCCCACACATGGAGTCTGCACACGGGTGCCCTCCTCTCTAGAGACGCAGCAGAGTACCCTCTTTACACATTAGCCAGAGTCCCCATTTACACATTACAACAGAGTCCCCCTTGTTACACATTACTGCAGGCAGAGCTCCCTTTTACACATTACGGCAGGTAGAGTCCCCCTTTTTACACATTACGACAGGTAGAGTCCCCCTTTTTACACATTACGGCAGGTAGAACCCCCTTTTAACACATTACAGCAGCAGATTCCCCTTTTTACACATTAGACAGGCAGAGTCCCCTTTTTTACACATTACAGCAGCAGAGTCCCCATTTTACACGCTACAGCAGGCAGAGTCCCATTTTTTTTACACATTAAAGCAGCAGAGTCCCCATTTTATACGCTACGACAGGTAGAGTCCCCTTTTTTACACATTCAAGCAGCAGAGTCCCAATTTTACACATTAAAGCAGCAGAGTCCCCATTTTACATGCTACGGCAGGAAGAGTTCACATTTTTACACAATGACACATTAGGCAGGCAGTGAGCACTCACCCGTCCGCATCCTCTTCCTGAGAGGGCGGGTGGTCATTGCTGCAGTGGGGAATGTCCCTGTGCAGGTAACGCTGGTACAGACCTGGTGCAGTTGCTGCCGCCAGTCTGCTCAAACTCTGTAAAACTGGCTTCCAGCATTCGCTGTGTGGCTCCCGGTCGCAAAGAGGAACATCCCCGTCCTGCGCTGCATGGTGCTGGAGGCAAGGAGTGGGGGGAACGGGCCGCAGCACGTGGAGACACAGACACTACCCGGCGCTGCTGGCTATAATATATCAGCAGCGATACGTCATGCATAGAAGGAGCCGGGCGCAACGGTCCTATTATATATTATAGCAGGGAGCGTGGCAGCTGGACAGGGTGGATGTGGATGGTGTGCCCACAGCGCTGTGTGCATTGCACCATCTGCCCACACCTAGTTACGGCCCTGTATAGTCATATTTATATATTCTTTATATAGTTGCCTTAATGACTCAGGGGTCTATGTACAAAGCCTTGAATGGAGATAAAGTACCAACCAATCAGCTCCTGGCTGACATTTTTCAAACCCAGTCTGTGACATGGCAGTTAGGAGCTGATTGGCTGGGACTTTATCTCCATCCACTTTATCTCCATCCAAGGCTTAGTAAATAGACCCCTCAGTCTGTCTGTAACTACCAAATATAGTGGCTACTCAAATAATTTATTTACACGAAGAAGAAAATAAATGCAGGTATTGTATTAGCATGCAGCAGTGTCTTGATGGGCTGTGTTTGAGGTAGTGGAATTTTAGTAATGGAGTTGTCTCAGAGATTGTCTTTTGGTGGTTTCCATTTAATGTTTTGCTTTTGGTCTCATTCCTCCTAGTTACACTCTTGCATGTGGGCATTTGTGGTGCATTACTTGGAACACAACACTGCATTTCTCTGCATCAAAGTCCATGGGTAATCAGGAAAAATGTGGTTAAAAAAAAAACAGACTTAAAGTTTGTTTCTCATCCATTAGTGGTGACAAATTCTTTAACTAAAAACACATATTTGTTCATTGAGCAAACATACCAAAATTGTATAACATTGCCCAAATAAGAGCTAATACGTTGTCTGCTGGAATTTTGAAACACATTGACATCCTATGCATGTCATACATCCAGTGTTGGGAGGTCATATATGATTTATTTATAAATACAGTTTATGAGGAAATGGTTTCCCCAGTAACATATGCAAATAAAAGTCACAGACAGAATCCTATAACATTAACTTAAAGCTAGCTGTAATTAATAAACCACTGAGCTGAAATTTTAGGAGAGGGGGTTGAGGCACAAATAAACATTATTTAAAGTGGAGTTTATCATGAAGTAAAATAATCCTGCTTCACTTATCCATTTCAAACCAGTGTACCATCAATATGGTCTAGCCCTGAAAATTGACACACATATCACAGTGATTTGGAATGGTTTTACAGGACTGTTTTTATGGGGCAGACCACAGGAGCTAATGTAATAAGAGCTTATACCAAAGATGAGCAAAAAGTACAAGCTAAAGCAGTCACTTTACCTCAGGGTTTAGACCCAGCTGTGCAACTCTGCATGTACCACCATCAGGCCGCTCATGTACAAACTAGAACAGATGTGATGTGTATAGTGAACAGCTCCCGCCCATACAGAAGGGATCCCTCCATGGCCAGACTTTCCCTATTAAAGTAAGCAGGCTAACACCATATAGAGATAGAGTTAGCTAAGGCAGACAAGCTTGTTAAACAACCCAATAATGCTATGCCCAAATAAAGCTATTTGGACAGCTGCTGCAAGCTCTTGATCATAAAGCTGTAGATATCTCCTGCTGTATAGGTTTTTAAATTGGGGAGATTGGTAATCTTGCCTTCAACATGCGGAAATAGACATTTCTGCATGTTTTAAGGTCAGAATTAATGTTATAAATAGTCGCCAAGATCTATTGGTTAGGTGACTCATGGTCTCTTTGGTGGCTCCACTGTGGTTTCTTTAATGTCCAATTAAAGAGAATTAACCATCTAGGTTCATTGGAGTTTGAGTATGCAGAATTAGGTGGAGAAATGTTATCTAACCTAATGGTGTTCTTGCCATCTCATTAAGAGTTTTACTATCTAGATCTGCTGCTCATCTCTGAATTTAATGTATTTTCCAGAAATCTCAAATATTGTTGTTTGAGGAGCCTTGCTCCCAGTCTCTTTTCCCAGGCTTTTACAAACAGGTAAGTGGAGATTGACACTTTGAATATTCATGGTATAAATGACAAGTCAGAAGAGCTATAAGGAAAGTCTCCCAAAGTCAAAGGCAGTAGGTCTCTGACATTTTCTGTCTTTGGGACAGTTTGTTCAGATAACTTTCCAGCTTGGTGTACTGTCACTCCTGGGTAGCCAAGCATATTAGTTACATGTGTGTGGGTTTGTTAGGAAAAACAAAATATCGTCTGCCTAGTAAGCATGCATATGTCTGGCAAACACCTCTTAGACAAGCATGAAGAACAAAGACGTGTGTTTTCGTATATCCTTGTAACCACAAGTACCCAGAGGAGGACATTATCTCTCACACAAGATGTTGATGTATCACAAAGAAAATAATTTTTAAGAGTGAGTTTCATGAAGTACCCGTCACTTCTCTTCAAAGCTTTCTCTGCGTCAAAAAATAATCCTAGGTACTTCCTGTTGCTGAGCTAGATTAGAGGCATTAGATGTAAGGCTGTTGCCATGTTGTCCTTAGCATCCCCAGAGACATAAGCCCATCTGGAAGGACTTTTACAATTTTATGCTATTTTTTCTTACAGTGTTCAAACTGCAAGAATTTCTAAAGGCTAGACAGCAGGAAAATCACTGCTTTATAAAGGGCCAAATTACACATCGCCCCCCTGATTTTATTCATGATAAGAATACCAAGAGCTAAAAGAATGAGACTGGCATTGAGCCGACCTAAGCATACAGGAGTCACAGAAGGCCTGGATGAGTTTGGTACTGCTGCTACACCTGTTGCTACAGGTATGGTGTCATTTGGTAATCAGTGAATCCCCTAGAAGCCAAATGTTGACAACACGAGCATGAGTCTTCTTGATTATGTAAATATGAAATTCCTATACTCAACCTACTCTTGCATGCCCTTCTGCCCACACCCATTCTGGCTTTCCTTGTGTAAGGAGTTGCAAGTCAATGATATGCCAAAAATCTGTAAGGAAATCAGGGTAAGGGTGCCCTCTCCTGGGGTAGATGGGCATCTCCAAACACTCAGCAGCTAAGAAAATATCACACCAGTCCAGGGTTTTCATGCAATCTAGCCGTGGCTAGTTTTATTGTGCAGTATAAAATGAAACATAAAAATAAATACTAGGCTGTCTGGGCACTAACTGAACATAATAGATTTCCTCTTTCAGAGTGGTAGGTCCTAATGCCTCAACCACAAACATAGGCACAGTACTTACAATCAGTAAATCACAATGTCTAACAAAAAGCTTGCTGTCTGTTTACCTAGGTATTGAGCTCTGAGCCAAGCCCTGACAGAGCTTATATTATCTTACTACAGGTGCAGGCCCTAAATAGCCTGCTCTTAGTCTGAAGGCCTAAAGACCCGAAATGGGCCTTGTGGATGGAGCCCTCCCTTTCATCTCACATCCACACCCTCAGGAACCATATCAGGCTTTTACTAAAAGCTCAAACTCTTATAAAATCTGTTTAACAAAACAGACCTTTTCTGGGGGTTTAAAATACATAGGCCAGAAACCTGTGACAAACATATCTCCCGATTATCACTTTACCAGTGTTTCTATCACAATTGAAAATATGTATCCTGTGCACAAGCAATGCCAAATGCATGGCCCTCATTCCGAGTTGTTCGCTCGGTATTTTTCATCGCATCGCAGTGAAAATCCGCTTAGTACGCATGCGCAATGTTCGCACTGCGACTGCGCCAAGTAACTTTACTATGAAGAAAGTATTTTTACTCACGGCTTTTTCTTCGCTCCGGCGATCGTAATGTGATTGACAGGAAATGGGTGTTACTGGGCGGATACACGGCGTTTCAGGGGCGTGTGGCTGAAAACGCTACCGTTTCCGGAAAAAACGCAGGAGTGGCCGGGGAAACGGTGGGAGTGCCTGGGCGAACGCTGGGTGTGTTTGTGACGTCAACCAGGAACGACAAGCACTGAAATGATCGCACAGGCAGAGTAAGTCTGGAGCTACTCTGAAACTGCTAACTCGTTTGTAATCGCAATATTGCGCGTACGTCGGTCGCAATTTTAAGAAGCTAAGATTCACTCCCAGTAGGCGGCGGCTTAGCGTGTGTAACTCTGCTACATTCGCCTTGCGAGCGAACAACTCGGAATGAGGGCCAATATCCAATCTATAGTATATGCTTAAAATAATTTATGACAGTGAGAAGTCACTGAGATCCTTTTACAGGAGGTATTTTTATGTGCTTTAGCCTTTCTTCTACAATGGATATATTGTACCTAGAAATGTGCTATTGGAATAAGCAGTAATAAATGTAATCATTATCTCTGCTTCTTCATAAATAGGTCCTTATGAGTCCTTTGCTCCCAAAATGTTTAAAGATAACTTAATGTGCACTTTAATGATTGCATTGAATAAAGAAAGCATCAGCCTTATTGTAGGTGGCAAAATAATGCATTACAAACTAGTGATGAGCACCGGAAATTTTTCGGGTTTTGTGTTTTGGTTTTGGGTTCGGTTCCGCGGCCGTGTTTTGGGTTCGAACGCGTTTTGGCAAAACCTCACCGAATTTTTTTTGTCGGATTCGGGTGTGTTTTGGATTCGTTTTTTTTTCCCCAAAAAACCCTAAAAAACAGCTTAAATCATAGAATTTGGGGGTCATTTTGATCCCAAAGTATTATTAACCTCAATAACCATTATTTCCACTCATTTTCAGTCTATTCTGAACACCTCACACCTCACAATATTATTTTTAGTCCTAAAATTTGCACCGAGGTCGCTGGATGACTAAGCTCAGCGACCCAAGTGGCCGACACAAACACCTGGCCCATCTAGGAGTGGCACTGCACTGTCACGCAGGATGGCCCTTCCAAAAAACACTCCCCAAACAGCACATGACGCAAAGAAAAAAAGAGGCGCAATGAGGTAGCTGTGTGAGTAAGATAAGCGACCCAAGTGGCCGACACAAACACCTGGCCCATCTAGGAGTGGCACTGCAGTGTCACGCAGGATGGCCCTTCCAAAAAACACTCCCCAAACAGCACATGACGCAAAGAAAAAAAGAGGCGCAATTAGGTAGCTGTGTGAGTAAGATAAGTGACCCAAGTGGCCGACACAAACACCTGGCCCGTCTAGGAGTGGCACTGCAGTGTCACGCAGGATGGCCCTTCCAAAAAACACTCCCCAAACAGCACATGACGCAA
Organism: Pseudophryne corroboree; assembly: GCF_028390025.1. Taxonomy (NCBI): domain Eukaryota; kingdom Metazoa; phylum Chordata; class Amphibia; order Anura; family Myobatrachidae; genus Pseudophryne; species Pseudophryne corroboree. Next base: position 220,302,956 of record NC_086446.1, read on the forward strand.
AGAAAAAAAGAGGCGCAATGAGGTAGCTGTGTGACTAAGCTCAGCGACCCAAGTGGCCGACACAAACACCTGGCCCATCTAGGAGTGGCACTGCAGTGTCACGCAGGATGGCCCTTCCAAAAAACACTCCCCAAACAGCACATGACGCAAAGAAGAAAAAAAAGAGGCGCAATGAGGTAGCTGTGTGAGTAAGATAAGCGACCCAAGTGGCCGACACAAACACCTGGCCCATCTAGGAGTGGCACTGCAGTGTCACGCAGGATGGCCCTTCCAAAAAACACTCCCCAAACAGCACATGACGCAAAGAAAAATGAAAGAAAAAAGAGGTGCAAGATGGAATTGTCCTTGGGCCCTCCCACCCACCCTTATGTTGTATAAACAGGACATGCACACTTTAACCAACCCATCATTTCAGTGACAGGGTCTGCCACACGACTGTGACTGAAATGACGGGTTGGTTTGGACCCCCACCAAAAAAGAAGCAATTAATCTCTCCTTGCACAAACTGGCTCTACAGAGGCAAGATGTCCACCTCATCATCATCCTCCGATATATCACCGTGTACATCCCCCTCCTCACAGATTATCAATTCGTCCCCACTGGAATCCACCATCTCAGCTCCCTGTGTACTTTGTGGAGGCAATTGCTGCTGGTGAATGTCTCCACGGAGGAATTGATTATAATTCATTTTAATGAACATCATCTTCTCCACATTTTCTGGATGTAACCTCGTACGCCGATTGCTGACAAGGTGAGCGGCGGCACTAAACACTCTTTCGGAGTACACACTTGTGGGAGGGCAACTTAGGTAGAATAAAGCCAGTTTGTGCAAGGGCCTCCAAATTGCCTCTTTTTCCTGCCAGTATAAGTACGGACTGTCTGACGTGCCTACTTGGATGCGGTCACTCATATAATCCTCCACCATTCTTTCAATGGGGAGAGAATCATATGCAGTGACAGTAGACGACATGTCCGTAATCGTTGTCAGGTCCTTCAGTCCGGACCAGATGTCAGCATCAGCAGTCGCTCCAGACTGCCCTGCATCACCGCCAGCGGGTGGGCTCGGAATTCTGAGCCTTTTCCTCGCACCCCCAGTTGCGGGAGAATGTGAAGGAGGAGATGTTGACAGGTCGCGTTCCGCTTGACTTGACAATTTTGTCACCAGCAGTTCTTTGAACCCCAGCAGACTTGTGTCTGCCGGAAAGAGAGATCCAAGGTAGGTTTTAAATCTAGGATCGAGCACGGTGGCCAAAATGTAGTGCTCTGATTTCAACAGATTGACCACCCGTGAATCCTTGTTAAGCGAATTAAGGGCTCCATCCACAAGTCCCACATGCCTAGCGGAATCGCTCTGTGTTAGCTCCTCCTTCAATGTCTCCAGCTTCTTCTACAAAAGCCTGATGAGGGAAATGACCTGACTCAGGCTGGCAGTGTCTGAACTGACTTCACGTGTGGCAAGTTCAAAAGGTTGCAGAACCTTGCACAACGTTGAAATCATTCTCCACTGCGCTTGAGACAGGTGCATTCCACCTCCTATATCGTTCTCAGTTGTATAGGCTTGAATGGCATTTTGCTGCTCCTCCAACCTCTGAAGCATATAGAGGGTTGAATTCCACCTCGTTACCACTTCTTGCTTCAGATGATGGCAGGGCAGGTTCAGGCGTTTTTGGTGGTGCTCCAGTCTTCTGTACGTGGTGCCTGTACACCGAAAGTGTCCCGCAATTCTTCTGGCCACCGACAGCATCTCTTGCACGCCCCTCTCGTTTTTTAAATAATTCTGCACCACCAAATTCAAGGTATGTGCAAAACATGGGACGTGCTGGAATTTGCCCAGATTTAATGCACACGCAATATTGCTGGCGTTGTCCGATGCCACAAATCCACAGGAGAGTCCAATTGGGGTAAGCCATTCTGCGATGATCTTCCTCAGTTGCCGTAAGAGGTTTTTAGCTGTGTGCGTATTCTGGAAAGCGGTGATACAAAGCGTAGCCTGCCTAGGAAAGAGTTGGCGTTTGCGAGATGCTGCTACTGGTGCCGCCGCTGCTGTTCTTGCGGCGGGAGTCCATACATCTACCCAGTGGGCTGTCACAGTCATATAGTCCTGAGCCTGCCCTGCTCCACTTGTCCACATGTCCGTGGTTAAGTGGACATTGGGTACAACTGCATTTTTTAGGACACTGGTGAGTCTTTTTCTGAGGTCTGTGTACATTTTCGGTATCGCCTGCCTAGAGAAATGGAACCTAGATGGTATTTGGTACCGGGGACACAGTACCTCCAACAAGTCTCTAGTTGGCTCTGCAGTAATGATGGATACCGGAACCACGTTTCTCACCGCCCAGGATGCCAAGGCCTCAGTTATCCGCTTTGCAGCAGGATGACTGCTGTGATATTTCATCTTCCTCGCAAAGGACTGTTGGACAGTCAATTGCTTGGTGGAAGTAGTAAAAGTGGTCTTACGAGTACGACTTCCCCTCTGGGATGACCATCGACTCCCAGCAGCAACAACAGCAGCGCCAGCAGCAGTAGGCGTTACACGCAAGGATGCATCGGAGGAATCCCAGGCAGGAGAGGACTCGTCAGAATTGCCAGTGACATGGCCTGCAGGACTATTGGCATTCCTGGGGAAGGAGGAAATTGACACTGAGGGAGTTGGTGGGGTGGTTTGCGTGAGCTTGGTTACAAGAGGAAGGGATTTACTGGTCAGTGTACTGCTTCCGCTGTTGCCCAAAGTTTTTGAACTTGTCACTGACTTATGATGAATGCGCTGCAGGTGACGTATAAGGGAGGATGTTCCGAGGTGGTTAACGTCCTTACCCCTACTTATTACAGCTTGACAAAGGCAACACACGGCTTGACAAATGTTGTCCGCATTTCTGTTGAAATACTTCCACACCGAAGAGCTGATTTATTTGGTATTTTCACCAGGCATGTCAATGGCCCTATTCCTCCCACGGACAACAGGTGTCTCCCCGGGTGACTGACTTAAACAAACCACCTCACCATCAGAATCCTCCTGGTCAATTTCCTCCCCAGCGCCAGCAACACCCATATCCTCCTCATCCTGGTGTACTTCAACACTGACATCTTCAATCTGACTATCAGGAACTGGACTGCGGGTGCTCCTTCCAGCACTTGCAGGGGGCGTGCAAAAGGTGGAAGGCGCATGCTCTTCACGTCCAGTGTTGGGAAGGTCAGGCATCGCAAACGACACAATTGGACTCTCCTTGTGGATTTGTGATTTCGAAGAACGCACAGTTCTTTGCTGTGCTTTTGCCAGCTTGAGTCTTTTCATTTTTCTAGCGAGAGGCTGAGTGCGTCCATCCTCATGTGAAGCTGAACCACTAGCCATGAACATAGGCCAGGGCCTCAGCCGTTCCTTGCCACTCCGTGTGGTAAATGGCATATTGGCAAGTTTACGCTTCTCCTCCGACAATTTTATTTTAGATTTTTGAGTCCTTTTTTTTACTGATATTTGGTGTTTTGGATTTTACATGCTCTGTACTATGATATTGGGCATCGGCCTTGGCAGACGACGTTGCTGGCATTTCATCATCTCGGCCATGACTAGTGGCAGCAGCTTCAGCACGAGGTGGAAGTCGATCTTGATCTTTCCCTATTTTTGGAACCTCAACATTTTTGTTCTCCATATTTTAATAGGCACAACTAAAAGGCACCTCAGGTAAACAATGGAGATGGATGGATACTAGTATACTTATGGATGGACGAGCGACTGCCGACACAGAGGTAGCTACAGCCGTGGACTACCGTACTGCGTCTGCTGCTAATATAGACTGGATGATAATGATATAAAAAATATATATATATCACTACTGCAGCCGGACAAGTATATATTATATAATGACGGACCTGCTGGACACTGTCAGCACTGCAGACTCCTAAAGTAAGCTACTAGTATCAAGAAGATAGAAAAAAAAAACACAACAGGTAGGTGGTATACAATTATGGATGGATGAGCGACTGCCGACACAGAGGTAGCTACAGCCGTGGACTACCGTACTGCGTCTGCTGCTAATATAGACTGGATGATAATGATATAAAAAATATATATATATCACTACTGCAGCCGGACAGGTATATATTATATAATGACGGACCTGCTGGACACTGTCAGCAGCACTGCAGACTCCTAAAGTAAGCTACTAGTAGTATCAAGAAGATAGAAAAAAAAAAAAAACACCACATGTAGGTGGTATACAATTATGGATGGACGAGCGACTGCCAACACAGAGGTAGCTACAGCCGTGGACTACCGTACTGCGTCTGCTGCTAATATAGACTGGATGATAATGATATAAAAAATATATATATATCACTACTGCAGCCGGACAGGTATATATTATAATGACGGACCTGCTGGACACTGTCAGCACTGCAGACTCCTAAAGTAAGCTACTAGTATCAAGAAGATAGAAAAAAAAAAACACCACAGGTAGGTGGTATACAATTATGGATAGACGAGCGACTGCCGACACAGAGGTAGCTACAGCCGTGGACTACCGTACTGCGTCTGCTGCTAATATAGACTGGATGATAATGATATAAAAAATATATATATATATATATATATCACTACTGCAGCCGGACAGGTATATATTATATAATTAATGACGGACCTGCTGGACACTGTCAGCAGAATGCGTTTATAGAATAAAAACACCACACGACGAGTGTTTAACTTTTTCAGGCAGACAATCGCAATATACTGGTGGTCAGACAGTGGTCACTGGTCAGTCACACTGGCAGTGGCACTCTGGCAGCAAAAGTGTGCACTGTTAAATAATATGTACTCCTGCTACTGCTCCCCAGTCTCCCCCACAATTAAGCTGTGTGAGCACTGAGCACTCAGCACAGTCAGATATACATAGATGATGCAGCACACTGAGGCTGAGCACAGATATGGTATACTGTTACTGTGTCACTGTGTATCGTTTTTTTTCAGGCAGAGAACGGATTATATTAAATAATAATATAATAAAACTGCACTGGTGGTCACTGGTCAGTCACTAGTAAACTCTGCACTCTCTGAGTACTCCTAAGCTCCAGTAAATCAAGTGTCTCACTCTCACTCTCTCTCTTCTAATCTAAATGGAGAGGACGCCAGCCACATCCTCTCCCTATGAATCTCAATGCACGTGTGAAAATGGCGGCGACGCGCGGCTCCTTATATAGAATCCGAGTCTCGCAATAGAATCCGAGCCTCGCGAGAATCCGACAGCGGGATGATGACGTTCGGGCGCGCTCGGGTTAGCCGAGCAAGGCGGGAAGATCCGAGTCTGCCTCGGATCCGTGTAAAAAGGCTGAAGTTCGGGGGGGTTCGGATTCCGAGGAACCGAACCCGCTCATCACTATTACAAACTCTATCTTCCTGGTAGCGAGAAATGAAATTATTAACTGATCTCATGGAAAGTTAGTATTGGGCCAGCAATCTACTTAAGGCAAATGTTATCATATTCTGAAGTGTTTTCCTGTTAAAGCAACACAGCACAAGCATTTCCAAATGTCTCTATTGTTCTCATTTCCTCTGCTTGCTTCATGACAGGGCATGTCCAATACTGGGTTTGATCCTTTTCCAGATTTAGCTCAGGTTTTACCATGACCACAATATTAGTTTTGACTCCAAATACAACAACCAGATAAACCTATAAACACACAGACAAAACATTCGTTCTTTAAGACAATTGCACTAGTATGAGGTATAGACTGCATTTAAGATATTGTCATGTAAATGTTACACCACAAAGTAAAATGACAATCAAAAATTCTAGCAGGGGTTTTCAACTCCAGTCCTCAAGTACCACCAACAGGACATGTTTTCTGGATTTATGTAACCATGCACAGGTTAGTTACTCTATGTTGCTAGGTCAGCAATTACCTAACCTGCTTTCACAGACAGAAGTCGACAAAACTTGAGGGTTGAGGTTGAGAACCACTGCTATATAGTACTGATGGTTAAATAGAGATTACAAAACCAACTATATCTTTCACTTTTTACTGTTTTTATATCTAGAAGTGTTTTAATACATACTTGACCAGTTGTAATTGTCATGACATTTGTCTCAGATAGTGGTGGATTAAAATGATCTTGGTAAACTGTCAAATCTTAACTATTTTCTGTTCTGTCCGCTGCCTTGACATGTGCACGTTTCTCCACCCACACACCAACTCAATCTTCTAAAGAGAACAAATGGAGAAGTTGCCCACAAACAACCAGATTCTAGCATTTTATAGAATAAACTAAATAAATGATAGCTAAAATCTGCTTAGCTGTTATAAGGCAACTCCTCCACTGGTCGTCTTTTGAAGGTTTGATAATCATCCCAAAGCACATAGGTAATGACAATTAGGTGGATGATGGTGGTCATACGTGACAAAAGGATAATGGTTTCTGTAATAAAATGAGTGCGATGCATCAAGCGGCACATTTTGAATGCAATGCATCCCGCCACACATTGCAAATCTACATGGAAACACCGTTTCATGTAGATTTCAGCAAAGGACAGCTCTCCCGATGAGAGCTGTCCTTTGCAGTGTGCGGAGTTCTGGATTTGTGATGCAGGAGTCTGTCTGCGCATGCGTCGCATGAAGTGCGCACCGCAGGAGGGGGGGTAGGTGTTTCAGGGGGTGCTTGAAGGGATGCTATTGGAGGTCAATATGAACAGAAGATGGCATCACTTATCGGGTCAAAGCTCTGGAATGTATTGCATTCCAGAGCTTGGTGCATATGCGAAAAGAGGCTAAAAATCCCAAAATACTGCTTGACAGCAAATCCGAAGCATATCTCTCCACTAGGCCGGGACCCACTGAACATTGTGCTGACAAACCAACGTCAGCCGGGAGCTCACAGTTCCCCACCACTCTTCCCCCATTGAGACAAAGGCAGCAGAGACCGCACTATGGCACGGTGAGAAGACGATACACGGCACACAGCTTACAGCCGGCACATGCCAACTTCTATCCAATGCTTATTCAGCACCTCAGATTTATACAGTTGCTCTAGACTTGCATAAACATGGGATATTAGAGTTATAAAAGTATTTTGCATAGGGGTTTATTGTTTTCCATTAGCACCTTTCTTTTTTGTGCTCTAACACATTTCCTTAGTGTTAGTTTGACTGCCATATTACACTACAGTATGTGGATTCAAATGACTGGACACTGACAGCAAAGAGATCAACTATATTTTATTGACGTCAGTATTTTGTAAGTCCACCATGTGCAGTGATTACTGCAGACACCCTTCTTGGCAAACTGTCCACAAGTTCCTGGACAACAGCAGGCAGTATGGTTTGCCATTTCTCCATAAGTACAGTGACCAACTGTAACACTGAAGAAGGTTGAGTCGGCCTAGAATGCACCCGTAACTCCAATTTGTCCCAGAGATTTTCAATGGGGTTAACATCTGGACTTTTAGCTGGCCTTTACATCCAGGTTACTGAATTTTCTGTATACCAGTCCAGCAGGTTTTGCCTTGTACATGAGTTCGGCCGGGAACCCGTACCTCCGGCTCTTAATGTAACCATGCATTATAACAAGTGGTCCTATGCCAAATCAGCTTAAACAGCCTCACATCATAAAGCCGCTACCTCCATGCTTTACTGTAGGTACTGTACACTCTGGCATTAGATGTTCTCCTGGCAATTGCCAAACCTAAACACTTCCATCTGATCTGAAAAGTATAAATCATGATTCGTCCCTCTGTAACACTCACCTCCATTGTTCCACTGTCCAGTTTTTGCGCTGTTTACACCATCATATGCGTTGGGCTGCATTCTTCTTTGTGATTATAGGTTTATGAGCAGCTGCTTGCCTATAATATCCAATAAATGGGACTCCCTACTAGAGATGAGCGCCTGAAATTTTTCGGGTTTTGTGTTTTGGTTTTGGGTTCGGTTCCGCGGCCGTGTTTTGGGTTCGAACGCGTTTTGGCAAAACCTCACCAAATTTTTTTTGTCGGATTCGGGTGTGTTTTGGATTCGGGTGTTTTTTTCAAAAAACACTAAAAAACAGCTTAAATCATAGAATTTGGGGGTCATTTTGATCCCAAAGTATTATTAACCTCAAAAACCATAATTTACACTCATTTTCAGTCTATTCTGAATACCTCACACCTCACAATATTATTTTTAGTCCTAAAATTTGCACCGAGGTCGCTGTGTGAGTAAGATAAGCGACCCTAGTGGCCGACACAAACACCGGGCCCATCTAGGAGTGGCACTGCAGTGTCACGCAGGATGTCCCTTCCAAAAAACCCTCCCCAAACAGCACATGACGCAAAGAAAAAAAGAGGCGCAATGAGGTAGCTGTGTGAGTAAGATTAGCGACCCTAGTGGCCGACACAAACACCGGGCCCATCTAGGAGTGGCACTGCAGTGTCACGCAGGATGGCCCTTCCAAAAAACCCTCCCCAAACAGCACATGACGCAAAGAAAAAAAGAGGCGCAATGAGGTAGCTGTGTGAGTAAGATTAGCGACCCTAGTGGCCGACACAAACACCGGGCCCATCTAGGAGTGGCACTGCAGTGTCACGCGGGATGTCCCTTCCAAAAAACCCTCCCCAAACAGCACATGACGCAAAGAAAAAAAGAGGCGCAATGAGGTAGCTGTGTGAGTAAGATTAGCGACCCTAGTGGCCGACACAAACACCGGGCCCATCTAGGAGTGGCACTGCAGTGTCACGCAGGATGTCCCTTCCAAAAAACCCTCCCCAAACAGCACATGACGCAAAGAAAAAAAGAGGCGCAATGAGGTAGCTGACTGTGTGAGTAAGATTAGCGACCCTAGTGGCCGACACAAACACCGGGCCCATTTAGGAGTGGCACTGCAGTGTCACGCAGGATGTCCCTTCCAAAAAACCCTCCCCAATCAGCACATGATGCAAAGAAAAAGAAAAGAAAAAAGAGGTGCAAGATGGAATTGTCCTTGGGCCCTCCCACCCACCCTTATGTTGTATAAACAAAACAGGACATGCACACTTTAACCAACCCATCATTTCAGTGACAGGGTCTGCCACACGACTGTGACTGATATGACGGGTTGGTTTGGACCCCCCCAAAAAAGAAGCAATTAATCTCTCCTTGCACAAACTGGCTCTACAGAGGCAAGATGTCCACCTCATCATCACCCTCCGATATATCACCGTGTACATCCCCCTCCTCACAGATTATCAATTCGTCCCCACTGGAATCCACCATCTCAGCTCCCTGTGTACTTTGTGGAGGCAATTGCTGCTGGTCAATGTCTCCGCGGAGGAATTGATTATAATTCATTTTAATGAACATCATCTTCTCCACATTTTCTGGATGTAACCTCGTACGCCGATTGCTGACAAGGTGAGCGGCGGCACTAAACACTCTTTCGGAGTACACACTTGTGGGAGGGCAACTTAGGTAGAATAAAGCCAGTTTGTGCAAGGGCCTCCAAATTGCCTCTTTTTCCTGCCAGTATAAGTACGGACTGTCTGACGTGCCTACTTGGATGCGGTCACTCATATAATCCTCCACCATTCTATCAATGTTGAGAGAATCATATGCAGTGACAGTAGACGACATGTCCGTAATCGTTGTCAGGTCCTTCAGTCCGGACCAGATGTCAGCATCAGCAGTCGCTCCAGACTGCCCTGCATCACCGCCAGCGGGTGGGCTCGGAATTCTGAGCCTTTTCCTCGCACCCCCAGTTGCGGGAGAATGTGAAGGAGGAGATGTTGACAGGTCGCGTTCCGCTTGACTTGACAATTTTGTCACCAGCAGGTCTTTCAACCCCAGCAGACTTGTGTCTGCCGGAAAGAGAGATCCAAGGTAGGCTTTAAATCTAGGATCGAGCACGGTGGCCAAAATGTAGTGCTCTGATTTCAACAGATTGACCACCCGTGAATCCTTGTTAAGCGAATTAAGGGCTCCATCCACAAGTCCCACATGCCTAGCGGAATCGCTCCGTGTTAGCTCCTCCTTCAATGTCTCCAGCTTCTTCTGCAAAAGCCTGATGAGGGGAATGACCTGACTCAGGCTGGCAGTGTCTGAACTGACTTCACGTGTGGCAAGTTCAAAGGGCATCAGAACCTTGCACAACGTTGAAATCATTCTCCACTGCGCTTGAGACAGGTGCATTCCACCTACTATATCGTGCTCAATTGTATAGGCTTGAATGGCCTTTTGCTGCTCCTCCAACCTCTGAAGCATATAGAGGGTTGAATTCCACCTCGTCACCACTTCTTGCTTCAGATGATGGCAGGGCAGGTTCAGTAGTTTTTGGTGGTGCTCCAGTCTTCTGTACGTGGTGCCTGTACGCCGAAAGTGTCCCGCAATTCTTCTGGCCACCGACAGCATCTCTTGCACGCCCCTGTCGTTTTTTAAAAAATTCTGCACCACCAAATTCAAGGTATGTGCAAAACATGGGACGTGCTGGAATTTGCCCATATTTAATGCACACACAATATTGCTGGCGTTGTCCGATGCCACAAATCCACAGGAGAGTCCAATTGGGGTAAGCCATTCCGCGATGATCTTCCTCAGTTGCCGTAAGAGGTTTTCAGCTGTGTGCGTATTCTGGAAAGCGGTGATACAAAGCGTAGCCTGCCTAGGAAAGAGTTGGCGTTTGCGAGATGCTGCTACTGGTGCCGCCGCTGCTGTTCTTGCGGCGGGAGTCCATACATCTACCCAGTGGGCTGTCACAGTCATATAGTCCTGACCCTGCCCTGCTCCACTTGTCCACATGTCCGTGGTTAAGTGGACATTGGGTACAACTGCATTTTTTAGGACACTGGTGAGTCTTTTTCTGATGTCCGTGTACATTCTCGGTATCGCCTGCCTAGAGAAGTGGAACCTAGATGGTATTTGGTAACGGGGGCACACTGCCTCAATAAATTGTCTAGTTCCCTGTGAACTAACGGCGGATACCGGACGCACGTCTAACACCAACATAGTTGTCAAGGCCTCAGTTATCCGCTTTGCAGTAGGATGACTGCTGTGATATTTCATCTTCCTCGCAAAGGACTGTTGAACAGTCAATTGCTTACTGGAAGTAGTACAAGTGGGCTTACGACTTCCCCTCTGGGATGACCATCGACTCCCAGCGGCAACAACAGCAGCGCCAGCAGCAGTAGGCGTTACACGCAAGGATGCATCGGAGGAATCCCAGGCAGGAGAGGACTCGTCAGAATTGCCAGTGACATGGCCTGCAGGACTATTGGCATTCCTGGGGAAGGAGGAAATTGACACTGAGGTTGATGGTGGGGTGGTTTGCGTGAGCTTGGTTACAAGAGGAAGGGATTTACTGGTCAGTGGACTGCTTCCGCTGTCACCCAAAGTTTTTGAACTTGTCACTGACTTATTATGAATGCGCTGCAGGTGACGTATAAGGGAGGATGTTCCGAGGTGGTTAACGTCCTTACCCCTACTTATTACAGCTTGACAAAGGGAACACACGGCTTGACACCTGTTGTCCGCATTTCTGGTGAAATACCTCCACACCGAAGAGCTGATTTTTTTGGTATTTTCACCTGGCATGTCAACGGCCATATTCCTCCCACGGACAACAGGTGTCTCCCCGGGTGCCTGACTTAAACAAACCACCTCACCATCAGAATCCTCCTGGTCAATTTCCTCCCCAGCGCCAGCAACACCCATATCCTCCTCATCCTGGTGTACTTCAACACTGACATCTTCAATCTGACTATCAGGAACTGGACTGCGGGTGCTCCTTCCAGCACTTGCAGGGGGCGTGCAAATGGTGGAAGGCGCATGCTCTTCACGTCCAGTGTTGGGAAGGTCAGGCATCGCAACCGACACAATTGGACTCTCCTTGTGGATTTGGGATTTCGAAGAATGCACAGTTCTTTGCTGTGCTGCTTTTGCCAGCTTGAGTCTTTTCATTTTTCTAGCGAGAGGCTGAGTGCTTCCATCCTCATGTGAAGCTGAACCACTAGCCATGAACATAGGCCAGGGCCTCAGCCGTTCCTTGCCACTCCGTGTCGTAAATGGCATATTGGCAAGTTTACGCTTCTCCTCCGACAATTTTATTTTAGGTTTTGGAGTCCTTTTTTTTCTGATATTTGGTGTTTTGGATTTGACATGCTCTGTACTATGACATTGGGCATCGGCCTTGGCAGACGACGTTGCTGGCATTTCATCGTCTCGGCCATGACTAGTGGCAGCAGCTTCAGCACGAGGTGGAAGTGGATCTTGATCTTTCCCTAATTTTGGAACCTCAACATTTTTGTTCTCCATATTTTAATAGGCACAACTAAAAGGCACCTCAGGTAAACAATGGAGATGGATACTAGTATACAATTATGGACGGGCTGCCGAGTGCCGACACAGAGGTAGCCACAGCCGTGAACTACCGCACTGTACTGTGTCTGCTGCTAATATATAGACTGGTTGATAAAGAGATAGTATACTCGTAACTAGTATGTATGTATAAAGAAAGAAAAAAAAACCACGGTTAGGTGGTATATACAATTATGGACGGGCTGCCGAGTGCCGACACAGAGGTAGCCACAGCCGTGAACTACCGCACTGTACTGTGTCTGCTGCTAATATAGACTGGTTGATAAAGAGATAGTATACTCGTAACTAGTATGTATGTATAAAGAAAGAAAAAAAAACCACGGTTAGGTGGTATATACAATTATGGACGGGCTGCCGAGTGCCGACACAGAGGTAGCCACAGCCGTGAACTACCGCACTGTACTGTGTCTGCTGCTAATATAGACTGGTTGATAAAGAGATAGTATACTCGTAACTAGTATGACTATAAAGAAAGAAAAAAAAACCACGGTTAGGTGGTATATACAATTATGGACGGGCTGCCGAGTGCCGACACAGAGGTAGCCACAGCCGTGAACTACCGCACTGTACTGTGTCTGCTGCTAATATATAGACTGGTTGATAAAGAGATAGTATACTCGTAACTAGTATGTATGTATAAAGAAAGAAAAAAAAACCACGGTTAGGTGGTATATACAATTATGGACGGGCTGCCGAGTGCCGACACAGAGGTAGCCACAGCCGTGAACTACCGCACTGTACTGTGTCTGCTGCTAATATATAGACTGGTTGATAAAGAGATAGTATACTCGTAACTAGTATGTATGTATAAAGAAAGAAAAAAAAACCACGGTTAGGTGGTATATACAATTATGGACGGGCTGCCGAGTGCCGACACAGAGGTAGCCACAGCCGTGAACTACCGCACTGTACTGTGTCTGCTGCTAATATATAGACTGGTTGATAAAGAGATAGTATACTCGTAACTAGTATGTATGTATAAAGAAAGAAAGAAAAACCACGGTTAGGTGGTATATACAATTATGGACGGGCTGCCGAGTGCCGACACAGAGGTAGCCACAGCCGTGAACTACCGCACTGTACTGTGTCTGCTGCTAATATAGACTGGTTGATAAAGAGATAGTATACTCGTAACTAGTATGTATGTATAAAGAAAGAAAAAAAAACCACGGTTAGGTGGTATATACAATTATGGACGGGCTGCCGAGTGCCGACACAGAGGTAGCCACAGCCGTGAACTACCGCACTGTACTGTGTCTGCTGCTAATATAGACTGGTTGATAAAGAGATAGTATACTCGTAACTAGTATGTATGTATAAAGAAAGAAAAAAAAACCACGGTTAGGTGGTATATACAATTATGGACGGGCTGCCGAGTGCCGACACAGAGGTAGCCACAGCCGTGAACTACCGCACTGTACTGTGTCTGCTGCTAATATAGACTGGTTGATAAAGAGATAGTATACTCGTAACTAGTATGACTATAAAGAAAGAAAAAAAAACCACGGTTAGGTGGTATATACAATTATGGACGGGCTGCCGAGTGCCGACACAGAGGTAGCCACAGCCGTGAACTACCGCACTGTACTGTGTCTGCTGCTAATATAGACTGGTTGATAAAGAGATAGTATACTACTAATATTATATATACTGGTGGTCAGGTCACTGGTCACTAGTCACACTGGCAGTGGCACTCCTGCAGCAAAAGTGTGCACTGTTTAATTTTAATATAATATTATGTACTCCTGGCTCCTGCTATAACCTATAACTGGCACTGCAGTGCTCCCCAGTCTCCCCCACAATTATAAGCTGTGTGAGCTGAGCACAGTCAGATATATATATACATTGATGCAGCACACTGGGCTGAGCAGTGCACACAGATATGGTATGTGACTGAGTCACTGTGTGTATCGTTTTTTTCAGGCAGAGAACGGATATATTAAATAAAACAAACAACTGCACTGTCTGGTGGTCACTGTGGTCGTCAGTCACTAAACTCTGCACTCTCTTCTACAGTATCACAGCCTCAGGTCAATCTCTCTCTCTCTCTCTCAACCCTAATCTAAATGGAGAGGACGCCAGCCACGTCCTCTCCCTATCAATCTCAATGCACGTGTGAAAATGGCGGCGACGCGCGGCTCCTTATATAGAATCCGAGTCTCGCGAGAATCCGACAGCGTCATGATGACGTTCGGGCGCGCTCGGGTTAACCGAGCAAGGCGGGAGGATCCGAGTCTGCTCGGACCCGTGAAAAAAACATGAAGTTCGTGCGGGTTCGGATTCAGAGAAACCGAACCCGCTCATCTCTACTCCCTACGAAGTGTTCTTGTCGATACCAACACATTAGTTGCCATTTGGAACTTGTGTGCAATTGTATGCATAGGAAGATCGCTGTTCTTTTGCCACTCCTTGGTGAGCACACTCTGGTTTCTGGCTTACAGTTTTGGGGGTCTTCCATGGTGAGGTGCATTCCTGCAATGACTGTTCTTCCTCCACGCCTAATGACAAAATACAGTGGATTTTGGAACCTTTCTAACATCCAGCTTCTCACACTCTTTTCACACTGCTTCCTCTAATCGAGCAGCCTACGGTGATTCTCTTTTCAAACTCAGGGGCCGATTCAGACCTGATCGCTAGGCTGCATTTTCTCACATCCTGCGATCAGATGTGAACTGCGCATGCGTATGCACCGCAATGCACAGGTGCGACAGTCTGCAGCAACTGGGATCGCCGGTCAGCGACGGGATGGTGCAAAAATTCCGAACACACCAGCATTTGCAAGGAGATTGACAGGAAGAGGGCGTTTGTTAGTGGCCAACTGACCGTTTTAGTGAGTGTCCTGGAAAACCCAGGAGGGTCCAGGCATTTGGAGGGAGGGTTTCTGACATCATCTCCGGACCCGATCATCGCAGCGCCCTGGGCTGGGCTGAGCAGAAACTGCACAAACTGATGTTTGTGCAGTTCTGCTACACATGCGATTGCACACCTGCACACACACCATACCCTCCCCCTGTAGGCGGCGACTACCTGATCGCAGGGATGCAAAAAATGCACCCTAGCAATTAGGTCTGAATTACCCCCTCAGTTAGCTCCTCCAGCAAGCCATTTAGTTAGCAAATGATCTAATCAGTGCCCATCTACCTGTTTTATACCTTCATAACAGGTGTCTGATGCAGGAGCATCCCATTTCGCTTGCGTGTGGGGTGTTCGATCACTTTTGTCTACATAGTGTGGTTGACTAGCTGGTGATCATCCCTCAGCATTTCACAAAATACTCTATAATGAGTCTTAATTACAGCCATTATAAGGTACTGTAGTAGTTTTAAGTAGAGATGCGCACCGAAAATTTTTCGGGTTTTGGTTTTGGATTCAATTCTGCGGCCGTGTTTTGGATTCGGACGCGTTTTGGCAAAACCTCCCTGAATTTTTTTTGGTGGATTCGGGTGGTTTTTTTTTCAAAAACCCCTCAAAAACAGTTTAAATCATAGAATTTGGGGGTGATTTTGATCCTATAGTATTATTAACCTCAATAACCATAATTTCCACTCATTTCCAGTCTATTCTGAACACCTCACACCTCACAATATTATTTTTAGTCCTAAAATTTGCACCAAGGTTGCTGGATTACTAAGCTAAGCGACCCAAGTGGGCGGCACAGACACCTGGCCCATCTAGGAGTGGCACTGCAGTGTCAGACAAGATGGCACTTAAAAAAATAGTCCCCAAACAGCACATGATGCAAAGAAAAGAGAAAAAGAGGTGCACTGTGGTCGCTGGATGGCTAAGTTAAGCGACACAAACACCTCAATATCACAGGAATTATTTCTTCTAATCAATGGTATTATTGGTTCAAATCACTGGAAGAAAATGACAAAATCACTGGAATTAAATGGCAGTAATGTCGGGAATTATATCAAATGGCAGTACCACTGGACATATACGGAAGTGTCAGACAGGATGGCACTTAAAAAATAGTCCCCAAACAGCACATGATGCAAAGAAAAGAGAAAAAGAGGTGCACTGTGGTCGCTGGATGGCTAAGCTAAGCGACACAAACACCTCAATATCACAGGAATTATTCGTTCTAATCAATGGTATTATTGGTCCAAATCACTGGAAGAAAATGACAAAATCACAGGAATTATTCGTTCTAATCAGTGGTATTATTGGTCCAAATCACTGGAAGAAAATGACAAAATCACAGGAATTATTCGTTCTAATCAATGGTATTATTGGTCCAAATCACTGGAAGAAAATGACAAAATCACAGGAATTATTCGTTCTAATCAATGGTATTATTGGTCCAAATCGCTGGAAGAAAATGACAAAATCACTGGAATTATTTGGCAAGATCACTGTAATTAATAATTATAAATCACTGATATTAATTGGTAAAATCTCGCTATCGCCTGCCTAGTGAAGTGGAATCTAGATGGGATTTTGTACCGGGGACACAATAACTTCATCAATTGTCTAAATCCCAATGCACTAATGGCGGAAAACGGGCGCACGTCTAACAGCGCACTGATTATATTGAGAACTGATTATACTGATCACTGATTATACTGAGCACTAATTTTACTGAGCACTGATTTTATTGAGCACTGATTATACTGGTCACTGATTTTACTGAGCACTGATTTTACTGAGCACTGATTATACTGATCACTGATGATACTACGGAGAACTGACACTGAGCAGCGAGAACAGCACTGGACTATTGTACTGTAGTATACTGGTCACCACAATGCAGCACTGACACTGAGCACAGATATTAAGCACTGATCAGGATACTAGAAGTGACATGGTGCAGCAAGATAATGCTATGGCCTACTGTACTGTACTACTATATACTGGTGGTCACCACAATGCAGCGCTGTACTACTATATATACTGCAAAAATGCAGCACAGATATGGAATGGATACTTGCAGTGACACAGAGCTGCAAGATACAGCAATGGCCTACTGTACTGTACAACTATATACTGCTGGTCACCAAAATGCTGCACTGTACTAATATATATATACTGCTCACAAAAATGCAGCACAGATATGGAATGGATACTTGCAGTGACACAGAGCTGCAAGATACAGCAATGGCCTACTGTACTGTACAACTATATACTGTTGGTCACCAAAATGCTGCACTGTAATACTATATATACTGTTCACAAAAATGCAGCACAGATATGGAATGGATACTTGCAGTGACACCGAGCTGCAAGATACAGCAATGGCCTTCTGTACTGTACAACTATATACTGTTGGTCACCAAAATGCTGCACTGTACTACTATATATACTGCTCACAAAAATGCAGCACACATATGGATTGGATACTTGCAGTGACACAGAGCTGCAAGATACAGCAATGGCCTACTGTACTGTACAACTATATACTGTTGGTCACCAAAATTCTGCACTGTACTACTATATATACTGCTCACAAAAATGCAGCACATATATGGATTGGATACTTGCAGTGACACAGAGTTGCAAGATACAGCAATGACCTTCTGTACTGTACAACTATATACTGTTGGTCACCAAAATGCTGCACTGTACTACTATATATACTGCTCACAACAATGCAGCACAGATATGGATACTTGCAGTGACACGGAGCTGCAAGATACAGCAATGGCCTACTGTACTGTACACCTATATACTGTTGGTCACCAAAATGCAGCACACTGAGCACAGATATTTGCAGCACACTGAGCACAGATATGGAGCTTTTCAGGCAGAGAACGCAGATATTTGCAGCACACTGAGCACAGATATTTGCAGCACACTGAGCACAGATATGGAGCTTTTCAGGCAAAGAACGTAGATATTTGCAGCACACTGAGCACAGGTATTTGTAGCACACTGAGCACAGATATTTGCAGCACACTGAGCACAGATATGGAGCTTTTCAGGCAGAGAACATAGCCACGTCCTCTCCGTTCAATCTCCGATACACGAGTGAAAATGGCGGCGACGCGCGGCTCTTTATATAGAATACGAATCTTGCGAGATTCCGACAGCGGGATGATGACGTTCGGCCGCGTTCGGGTTAACCGAGCAAGGCGGAAAGATCCGAGGCTGCCTCTGAACCGTGTAAAATAGGTGAAGTTCGGGGGGGTTCGGACATCGATGAACCGAACCCGCTCATCTCTAGTTTTAAGGCCACGCACACATAGGGATCGTATCCTTCCTTCCTTTCAGTTACCAAATAGATATACTGTAGGAACTTATTTCAACTGATCGTGCTAATTTTGGATCATCAGGAGTTTGGGAGATCTCTGGGATCAATTCTACGATATTATCTGTGATATTGCAGAATATGCCACCAGCATCTATTATACACAGGGCCGGATGAAAGCTTGTGGGGGCCCAGGGGCAACTCAGTTGTGGGGGCCCCCACTTAGTAAATTGATGGAAAACCCCATGCATGTGGAGAACCCCCCTCCCCAGAGCATTACCTGGGAGTGCATGAAGCCCATATAGCACACACACACACACACACACACACACACACACACATTTCGATTTCATTGATTTATGCACAACTTGTTTGTGCATAGAAAAATCAACTTGTTTGTGCACAACCCCCCCTTTCCCTCCCCACCGGAGTGTTATCTGAAAGTGTGGGTAGCCGATAGAGTACACCACCCCCGGAGCGGGAAGTGCGGGAAGCTGGTAGAGAATGCACATCCCCCACACCAAAGTGTTACTCAGTGGAGCGTGGAGCGTGGAGCCGGTGGAGCACTCCGACACAGTGCTAGCTCAGCCTCTTCAGCGCTGCAGCGGCGGGCTCTGATAGGGGTCTATTCATGAAGCAGTGAAAAGGGTGGAGAAATGAGCCAATGGAGAAGTTGTCCATGGCAACCAATCAGCATTGGAGTAACACTTAGAATTTGCATATTATACAATTGTACGGAGCAGCTGATTGGTTGCCATGGGCAACTTCTCCACTGTTTCACTTCTCCACTCTTAACTGCTTCATGAATAGACCCCTTACAGTGTCTCACGTGATTTGCCATTGGTACCCGGCGAGACACTGTACCAGAGCCGGCTTCTGCAGTGGTGAAGGGGCTGAGCCAGCACTGTGTCAGAGTGGTGCACCGGCTCTTGTCTATAGCGAGGAGTGCCTTGGTTACCGCTGTTAAGGAACAGCGTAGCCACCGGCAAGAAGGCTGAAATAGTACCAAAGGACTGTATGTGGGGGCCCCGGGACGCACGCCCCTGTCGCCCCTACTATAATCCCGCCCTGATTATACAGTATGTTTAAATTAAAAGCTGCTTAAGAGAACTGCTGTAGAAAAATAGTTTGAGTTTGCGCAAGTATATATGATAACTACATGAATATTGTAATTAGATAGGAGACATATAAACATATGTTGTTAGACTATAATCTAAATGGAGGTGTAAGGGAAGTTGGCGGTCAAACACATGCATTTTGTAGAAGTTTTTTTTTAATTATTCAGAGTGATCAAAATCATATACTGTATCTTTTGCTACAGTAACAGGGCATTAGAATACTACAGAAAATGCAGAGCCAGGTTCAGACTGAGTTATTGGAGTATATTATAAACAATTTGAAACTTCAGCTCCCTACCTAGAAAATAACATTAAAAAAAAATATATTAAAATAATCTATTTTTTGTAAACCACCAAATAAAGATGCAGAAACTGCTGGAAACATTTCTGTTTGGATATATCTTGACACTCACCATATTTGGGGGACATAAGTATTAATAATAACAATTTTGTGCTCACATTACTGTGGCAGATCATAATGATGCTACAAAATAGTTTGCCGAGCTGTATCAGATTGCAGGTGCCAGGACAGCTCCTCCAATATCTTGATGTCCCAGCAATGAAGGTTTTGCTATCTGAAGTGTACTGCTTCAGTACTTGGTGGACTTCACTGGTGATGCCTGTAAGTATGGCAAGGTGAGTAAAAGCTCCAGGGGAAGGCGATAGGTGAGACTAGTGACTGAGGGCAGCTGTGGAGTATAGGAGAGGGTGAGACCAGTGACTGAGGAAGGGGGAAGGCAGCTGGGGAGTCGGGAGAAGGTGAGCAGTGAGTGACTGAAGAGGGGAGGGCAGCTGGGGAGTCTGGGATAGAGGGTGAGCAGTGAGATCAGTGACTGAGGGGCAGGGCAGCTGAGGAGTCTGGGAGAGGATGAGCAGTGAAGTCAGTAACCCAGTGGGGAGGTTGGGAGGGGTCGGTGCAATATCCAGGTGTGGGTCTCTACTGAGAAGGCAATATGGAGGCATTACCTAGACACAGGAGTGATTATCTATGATATCCAAAAAGAGCCCTTTTCCCCAATGCAGTTTCTGGTAAAGTACCTGGTAAAACCACCTGAAGATGCATTGACTTCAAGTTTTGAAAAAACATGAAACGTTTAAAACAAAATCGCTGTTCCCACAGGGGACAGTGTGAAAATCAGGCGTATCTTCAGTAATGCATTAGATATTTGCTGTTATTTCATGCGTTACATATTTAATGCATATGGTTAGTACTTCAAGATGTAAAAAAAAAAACCAGTTGGAAAGCACCGTTTTTAAATGTTTTTTTTGTCAAATAAAAAAATCTGCTGATACATGTGGCTCTAGATGAGGAGCTAATATACAACAAACAATACATTAAATAAATGATAGGACTGGCGTTCAGTGTGTGTGACTAGCTGCTTCCTGCATTGGTTACTAATGTGAGCTAAGCTTCTTCCACCACCTCTCTCTGCACCTCTCCCCTTCCACACAGCAAATAGAACTACTTTATTCTAAAGGGCCCTACACACTTGAAGATCTAACTGAACGATATGAACGTCCTCGTTTGTACCGCGCTCGTTCATTGTTGGTGCCGGGTCGCTTATGCATGCAGGCCAATATGAACAATCTCGTCCATATTGGCATGCACTGCTATGCAGCCGGGTGACGGGGGGAATGAAGAAACTTCACTCCCCCCGTCACCTCCCCCCCCACCGCCGGGTCGCCCGTTGGCCGTGCCCGCCGTCGGGCAGCTCGGTGGCGGTTCGCCGAGTGTGTAGGGGGCATAAGACATTTGTTTAGTGGGAGTGGGGAGAATGAGGGAGAACAGATGGGTTAGAATCTTAAGGCACCACTGCTCACTGTGATTACGTCAGCTACAGGAATATCTTTCATCCAAAGATAGAACATGAAACACAGTATGTTTACATCTACTTTCCTGCACACAGCATGCATAAATATAGAAATGTTGAGACTAAAGTTTCTTTAATGTCACTGCAGTCTGATAGGCAGTCCTACCTGTCATCTTCCTTTTCCCAGATATACTCTCATATTTTGTGTACATTATAGCTTCTGCATAGTCTATGCTTGTCGTAGTTGGCAGGGGCAACTATTCCAAACACTGATATACACTCTAGAACATGGGTTTTCAACATGTGGCCCTCCAGCTGTTTTGAAACTACACATCCCAGCATGCCCTGCCACAGTTTTGCTACTAAGGCATGTTAAAACTGATGCAGGACATGCTGGGATGTGTAGTTCCACAGCAGCTGGAGGGCAGCAGGTTCAAGGCCTATGCTCTAGAATATTGCTCTGTATTAAACTTCCATTGTTGAAAGCTACACGTTTGACCAGGCAATATCTCTGTTCCCTTTAATCTAGGTTTCATAGACTCTAAAAATCCTATGGACACTGGAATAAATATACAGGATGGGATGTGCTGGCATTAATAATGCCAATACCAGCTACCAGGTCCCGATAAGAGCTGTCCTTTGCAAAAGAAGGACTTCCGGTTTAGGACCCATGAGTCCTCCTGCACATGCGCAGTGTGATGCGGCAGTGGCCTTGGGTGCTGGTAAGGATCTGATTGGATCGCTCTCAGGGGGGGCAACAAAAAGAGAAACCCATAGGCTTCTTTTAAAACTAGGGCACATAAAATACCCAGATGACATTACCTTACGTTGCAGAAGTAGAACACATTTTCTAGACTTTCATGTAAGGATGCTATATGTATTCTCATTCTCTCTAATTTTGGTGGTGGTATTGATTTATCTTTGCTCACCAGTGATAATTCTTCATATTTATGTGATTACATATTTGCAACTTTAAAGAGTTGTTGTCCCTAAGAAATAATATACCACTGTCTTACTGTACTATTGTATGATTAATAAAATAAAGTGACTTTCAGGGATCTCAGAGAGAGGGTCCAGTGTACCCATAATCAGACCTAGGAAGGAGCATAGCTCAAATGGGGGGAGTAATGTTAAAATTGCCTGGGGGAGTCAAAAATATTGAAAGGAAAAAGAATAGTTCATGTTAAGCAATCCAGGTTTTGTACAGGACAACAGACAGTAGATTTTTCTATTATATTTATGTGTTTATTGAGGCGTCTATTCATGAAGCAGTGAAAAGTGTGGAGAAGTGAGCCAGTGGAGAAATTGCCCATGGCAACCAATCAGCATTGAAGTAACATTTATCATTTGCATAATATGCAATTGTACGGAGCAGCTGATTGGTTGCCATGGGCAACTTCTCCACAGACTCAGTTCTACACACATTTCACTGCTTCATGAATAGACCCCTGAAAAACAGAGGGGGACAACTGATAAAACAGAAGCTTGTAATGCGGGCCTCCAACTCCTTTACAGGTGTATAGCTTTTACGAGACCAACAAGCAAGTTAGCTTTAATCCACCGTAACATAGGGAAAGAAATAGAATGGAAGCACTTTATTTTGTATAGAATCAAACATCAATGTCGCTACAGCCTCATTGCTTTTCTGAATGACTGTTAGACTTATGATATCAGGTATAGGTCATTTTAATCGGAATATTGCTTTCAGTACTTATGACAAAGCTGAAGCAATCTGTTGAAACCTTTCTAGGGCCAATTAATACATGTTGAGGAAACATATGTTTTTTTGGCTTTAAAAATAGAAGAACAGGTAACCGGTGATTATTATAATTTATATAGCTACACATATTCCGCAGCGCTTTATAGAGAATATTTGGCCATTCATATCAGTCCCTGCCCCAGTAGAGCTTACAGTATATTACCTATCACATGTACATACAGACACATTCATGGTAGGGTTAATTTTGTTGGGGGACAATTAACCTACCAGTATATTTTTGGATTGTGTGAGGAAACAGGAGTACCCGGAGGAAATCCACACTAGTGCGTAAAGAATATGCAAACTCCACACAGTTAGGGCCATGGTGGGAATTGCACCCATGACCTCAGTGGTGTGAGGCAGTAATACTAACCATTACACCATCCGTACTACCCCAGTACAGATAAAACTTTGTACAAAAATATCCCTAAAACCATTCTTCATAGCGGACCAATTTTATTACCCCAAATGTTTTCATTTCGCCTACTCTACCTGACTCCTTTAAGTTACGCAAAACTACCAGTTTAACCCCTCTGCTTGGTCTCAGTGAGGACTATCAAGTATTTAATTACTAAGTACTTTACTTCAAATTAACATTTCTAGCATTGGGGAAATTTCCTGTAAAATGATTTATTGTAATGCTCGTGATAATGTTCTATAGTAAATATACCGTTATAAATTGTACTTAGTGATGGTACTAGTTTTATTTTATTAGGACATTTACTAAGCAGTGATAAGAGCGGAGAAGTGAGCCAGTGGAGAAGTGCCCATGGCAACCAATCAGCACTGAAGTAGCATCTATATTTTGCATATTATAAAAGTATAAAGAGCAGCTGATTGGTTGATGGGGCAACTTCTCCACTGGCTCACTTCTCTGCTCTTATCACTGCTTAATAAATATCCCCCTTAGAGTAGATTATTCCTTATTACGGATATTTGAAAAGGCCTCATTGGATTGTTGTGGGTCACTCAACTCCTCTGTCAGTTGTAATATCCTCAAAATTGGAACTACTGTAGGTCCAAGTACTCACTTCCTAATGACAGTTATTTTTAGTGAGATCACAACTGCCAGTTTACAGCCAATGACATTGTGATACTAAAAGTCACTTTGGAGAGCCATGACCATATAAAGACAGAATTCCAAGCTGAAAGTGATGACACAGTATAAACACAATATTATTAATAACAATAACAATAATAATAATAATAATAATAATAATAATAATAATAATAACATATATAAAAAGGGCACATTATTTTGCATCAGATAATAGAATATTATTCATCTGAACCAGCCTGTGACATAGTGGTGTAGAACCCAACAGCAGCTGGTTCAGTGTTAGCAGCACCTTTGCCAAGGGATTAATGCATGATATAAAGCAGGGCTGGCCAAACCCGTCCTCAAGATCTACCAACAGTTCATGTTTTCCAGGCCTCCTGGAGATCTGTAGAATTGTCAGTTAGGATTGAATGCAGCACATCTTAATTAGTAATGACTACACCTGTGCACCAGCTAGGTGGTCTGGAAAATGTGAACTGGTGGTAGATCTCGAGGACCGGTTTGGCCAGCTCTGATATAAAGGGTATTCAAAGTGAGAGTCAGAGGAACAAATAATACGATCCAGTCTCGAAACAGGGTAACCAATTCAACGTATTAGTTTATTATTAAAAGTAGATGCAGTACACTTAGTACTTTCTAAAGTAACTAAGATATGGGAATACCTTGTTTGTATGATGGACTAGTTAATTTACAATGTGAAATCAGAAAATGTGTCAGAGACACATTGCATAATAATGGCAACAGTCTAGAATATGAGTTATTCATAGATTACAACACGTCATGCGTATATTCAAATGAATATTTAAAATATGTAATAGTCAATTTATATGGTTATAATTTTGTTTATTTCATGTATTTAATTTATTACAAATTCAATTAAACTAGACTGAGCAGATTAAGGTACCTAATATCACTCACCCTGTCTTTGGCTTAGACTGCTCTGAGTGTGGGGAATGTGCCCCCCTGCTGCTCGATGGATCGCTCTCTGGTCTATGTACATGGCTGTGAGGCACATCATCTCTCCCATCAGTAGCTTCCTCACTTCCAGGCAGCCCATGAGAGAATGTTGATATGCCATGAACTTCCAGCGTAGAGCCTATAGGGGAAGATCCAGCAGCGTATGGCTTAACCAGCGTAGAGGTGGCCAAATTCATCAGTCCAAGAGAACACATAACAATGCACAGGGTTCGTGCCATGCTTCTCTCTCCTAAACACACACAGACTGACTTCAGCTTCTAACTGCTGGAACTGAATGACTTTTAGAAACCCCTATGAACTGCCTTCAAGTGTAAAACTAGGGGTGGGGGAATTTTATAACAAAGAACGGAAAATCGCACAATCCCTCCCAGCTACTGTGGAAATGTGAAAGGTCAGCAGACAATGTGAGGGCCTGTTCCTGTATGTGGGGAACACAAGATGCAGTGAGAAGAGCCTGGAGAGGGGGGAAAGGAATAGTTTTCAAGGAAGCTGGGAATCTGGCAGGGTCCTTAGAATGACAGCATTCAGGAACTCAGACTTATCAGAGCCCTATGCCCAGCCAGTGTGAAGTAGGGATGTTAGTGGGAGGAAAAGGATGTTAGTGCAAGACAGAGCAAATATTGTAAAGTTTACTTAAGGTTTCCTCAAAACCATCACATATACATAACTATGTTTTGTTATACTACACTACTAACAATCTGTGAAAGTAAGGAAGAATAGGAAACAAACCATATGTACAATATTATAACTGGATTTGTTGCACAAATGGTGACTTTACGTGGTTATTCTCAGTTGCATCTATGACATAGGGACTTATGTAATAGCCTGTGATTTGCAGGCACATGTGTGATTCCGTAGAAGCTGCCCATATTTTATAAGCGGCAGTCATTTAAAAGGCAAAATCAACCAGACTCACTGGAATTGCACCCATGCATGCATCTGACAGGCTATTATCCAAGTTCCAGGTGTAATTCAGTATATTACATTCAGTACATCTTCACGAATATACTGTAAATAAAAAATGCACAGAGATAGGCTTTACGGACAACATACTAGAGATGCCAGTCACCAGCCTAAACTTGATGGTAATAACTGAGATTAAAATAAAGTATGTTTTGCCTGATTACCGTTCTTGATTTGTCCTATTTGTTCAGCCACTGATCAAAATCTTTGCGTATATATATATTTCAATTTGACTAATATCACTAATCATCAATAGCGATTTTCTTTACATATAAGTGTGCTGATATTATTTCTGCCAAAACAGTCTGGTTTTTCCTTTCCTAGGTGCAGTACCATTAATACCTTATTTTGGTTACCGTCATTGTGCAATGTGTGCCATTTTTTATTCTGTTTCTAAGATTTCAATTAAATTAGTCAGAACGAACAATGTAGCAAAGAAGTGAAGTTCTCTATTTAGCATATTACTTATCAGGTTACATAGCACATACATATTCCACAGCGCTCTACAGAGAATAACGCTGCGTATCGCAGCAATAAGAAATTAAGGTTTGTATGGAAAAACAGGTGTTCTGATAGGGGCCTGTAACTGTGATGTGTAAAAGTAAAGTGATCGCTAATGCAATCACTTAACCATATTTTCCAAAAGTCCTGATTTTTGCAAGACTATACCATTATGCGGGCACTGTCATGCTGCCCCACCCGCGGTGGGGGAAGGATTTGGAAGCCTCCCTGTCACTCACCACACTGCTTAGCAGAACAGCAGTGAATAAATGTTGGGCTCATCCACACAGTGTCTATTCACAGGAGAGAGATGCTGGGGGCATGGCCGTCAGCTCCCAGTGCGCTGGGCATGCCCCCACAGTGTCAAAAAATGGGAGGCGTGGCTTGCGATTGTGGCATTCCTGAAAAAACCATACCTCCCTTTTGCAGAGGCCACACCCACTTTTTGTTGGGAGTCATGCCTCAGGCACATTCCGGAGTTCTGAATTCATCATGCAAAATGTTGGGATGTATGACTCAGGGCCGGATCCAGGGGGGGGGGGGGCCGAACGGGGCGAACGCCCCCCCCCTAACTGTCATAGTTACGCCCACTTACATGAGGTGGGGGCTGCTGCCAGGTGATGGTGTGTGGCTGCACTAACATCCCTCCCCATCCTCCGTGTCCCTGTGGCCCCGAGCCCCACCTGCCATCATCACATGCCGTCACCCCCACCTTGGGCAGTGTGTGCCGCCCATCAGTGTGTTAGTAGTTACATGTGCCCAGTGTGTGTGTGTGCTACATAAGAAGTACATGTGCAGCCTAGCAATGCTTTCTATGCTCTTTAGAGCATTAATTGACAGTTGGTACAGGAAGTGGGAGGAGTAATGAATGTAGGGGAGGAGTCAGGAATAAATAAACTGCCCCCCTAAAAGAAAAGTCTGGATCCGTCCCTGGTATGACTTAACTTTCTGGTTCAGAGGGCGGCCTATGAAACTGGGCGTGCACACCCGCAGACCACATATGTGCGAGTGACCATCCTGGGGAAGGATCCCTTTCCTGGTAACTTTTCTGTAACCTACAGTGTAGGCTGCAATGCCATTAGTAAATATGGCATATTAGCAGCTCCCGTAGAAACCTATGGGGGCTACTTTTACAATAAAAAAATGGTAGACTGCAGTAAATATCTGTGATATCTGTTGTAGTCCTTTGTACATATGTCTGTTTGGTTTTAATAATTGCTGGTACACTACAAAAATGGGTGTTTTTTGGGGTATACCCGGCAAAATTTTTTTGATAAATATGCCCTTAGATATTACCTGGGAACTGAATATAAAAAGGAACTGTATTTTAAACATTTGCATATTTTAAGCATTAAATGAAAAAAAATAAAAAAAAAATTACACAATCTACTGTATGTCAAAATCATCAAATCATCAAATATTTGGACAGCGTTATATACAATGTTTTATTATGTTTATCCTGCAGCATATTTACAGGAAAAGAGCAATTGGAACATACGTTTATACATAAGGATTTAACAAGACTTTGTGTAGTGTTAAGTTTCCTGTAGCAGAGTGCCTGCTGCCATGTCAGAGGAGATGGAAACCAGAAACATGGTCAAATCTGCTTTTCTTCACTCTCTCCATACTAACATGCTTCTTGTTCCTATATTTTTTTGTGCAAAGACGACTTTTAATACCGCCCAATGTAATAGGATCTGTGTCATATGGCTCAGGTCTAAGCATTATTCAGGTCTGTATAATATGAGTCCTAGCAATGGGGCTGCAAGTCATTGGCACTCCAGGGTGCTTATTTACTAAAGGTCAATTTTCATTAATTTCAAATCGATCTAAACAAGTGTTGGGATTCCAGGCCTAAAACACGCATTTAATAACGTTTAAAATTAATATGAAGAAAATAAAAATCTGTTAATAAATGAAACTGAAAATGATTTTTATCTATTTGAAGGTGATGAAAATAAATAAACCTCCAGGACTGGGGACTGTTGTCCTAGGAAAAGAGAGATCTGAACAATGGAGCTGTGTGGGACTGTTCAATAGAGGAGGTTTATATTAGAGATGAGCGCCTGAAATTTTTCGGGTTTTGTGTTTTGGTTTTGGGTTCGGTTCCGCGGCCGTGTTTTGGGTTCGACCGCGTTTTGGCAAAACCTCACCGAATTTTTTTTGTCGGATTCGGGTGTGTTTTGGATTCGGGTGTTTTTTTAAAAAAACACTAAAAAACAGCTTAAATCATAGAATTTGGGGGTCATTTTGATCCCATATTATTATTAACCTCAAAAACCATAATTTCCACTCATTTTCAGTCTATTCTGAATACCTCACACCTCACAATATTATTTTTAGTCCTAAAATTTGCACCAAGGTCGCTGGATGACTAAGCTAAGCGACACTAGTGGCCGACACAAACACCTGGCCCATCTAGGAGTGGCACTGCAGTGTCACGCAGGATGTCCCTTCCAAAAAACCCTCCCCAATCAGCACATGACGCAAAGAAAAAAAGAGGCGCAATGAGGTAGCTGACTGTGTGAGTAAGATAAGCGACCCTAGTGGCCGACACAAACACCAGGCCCATTTAGGAGTGGCACTGCAGTGTCACGCAGGATGTCCCTTCCAAAAAACCCTCCCCAATCAGCACATGACGCAAAGAAAAAAAGAGGCGCAATGAGGTAGCTGACTGTGTGAGTAAGATTAGCGACCCTAGTGGCCGACACAAACACCGGGCCCATTTAGGAGTGGCACTGCAGTGTCACGCAGGATGTCCCTTCCAAAAAACCCTCCCCAATCAGCACATGACGCAAAGAAAAAAAGAGGCGCAATGAGGTAGCTGACTGTGTGAGTAAGATTAGCGACCCTAGTGGCCGACACAAACACCGGGCCCATTTAGGAGTGGCACTGCAGTGTCACGCAGGATGTCCCTTCCAAAAAACCCTCCCCAATCAGCACATGACGCAAAGAAAAAAAGAGGCGCAATGAGGTAGCTGACTGTGTGAGTAAGATTAGCGACCCTAGTGGCCGACACAAACACCGGGCCCATTTAGGAGTGGCACTGCAGTGTCACGCAGGATGTCCCTTCCAAAAAACCCTCCCCAATCAGCACATGACGCAAAGAAAAAAAGAGGCGCAATGAGGTAGCTGACTGTGTGAGTAAGATTAGCGACCCTAGTGGCCGACACAAACACCGGGCCCATTTAGGAGTGGCACTGCAGTGTCACGCAGGATGTCCCTTCCAAAAAACCCTCCCCAAACAGCACATGACGCAAAGAAAAATAAAAGAAAAAAGAGGTGCAAGATGGAATTGTCCTTGGGCCCTCCCACCCACCCTTATGTTGTATAAACAAAACAGGACATGCACACTTTAACCAACCCATCATTTCAGTGACAGGGTCTGCCACACGACTGTGACTGATATGACGGGTTGGTTTGGACCCCCCCCAAAAAAGAAGCAATTAATCTCTCCTTGCACAAACTGGCTCTACAGAGGCAAGATGTCCACCTCATCATCACCCTCCGATATATCACCGTGTACATCCCCCTCCTCACAGATTATCAATTCGTCCCCACTGGAATCCACCATCTCAGCTCCCTGTGTACTTTGTGGAGGCAATTGCTGCTGGTCAATGTCTCCGCGGAGGAATTGATTATAATTCATTTTAATGAACATCATCTTCTCCACATTTTCTGGATGTAACCTCGTACGCCGATTGCTGACAAGGTGAGCGGCGGCACTAAACACTCTTTCGGAGTACACACTTGTGGGAGGGCAACTTAGGTAGAATAAAGCCAGTTTGTGCAATGGCCTCCAAATTGCCTCTTTTTCCTGCCAGTATAAGTATGGACTGTGTGACGTGCCTACTTGGATGCGGTCACTCATATAATCCTCCACCATTCTTTCAATGGTGAGAGAATCATATGCAGTGACAGTAGACGACATGTCCGTAATCGTTGTCAGGTCCTTCAGTCCGGACCAGATGTCAGCATCAGCAGTCGCTCCAGACTGCCCTGCATCACCGCCAGCGGGTGGGCTCGGAATTCTGAGCCTTTTCCTCGCACCCCCAGTTGCGGGAGAATGTGAAGGAGGAGATGTTGACAGGTCGCGTTCCGCTTGACATGACAATTTTCTCACCAGCAGGTCTTTCAACCCCAGCAGACTTGTGTCTGCCGGAAAGAGAGATCCAAGGTAGGCTTTAAATCTAGGATCGAGCACGGTGGCCAAAATGTAGTGCTCTGATTTCAACAGATTGACCACCCGTGAATCCTTGTTAAGCGAATTAAGGGCTCCATCCACAAGTCCCACATGCCTAGCGGAATCGCTCCGTGTTAGCTCCTCCTTCAATGTCTCCAGCTTCTTCTGCAAAAGCCTGATGAGGGGAATGACCTGACTCAGGCTGGCAGTGTCTGAACTGACTTCACGTGTGGCAAGTTCAAAGGGCATCAGAACCTTGCACAACGTTGAAATCATTCTCCACTGCGCTTGAGACAGGTGCATTCCACCTCCTATATCGTGCTCAATTGTATAGGCTTGAATGGCCTTTTGCTGCTCCTCCAACCTCTGAAGCATATAGAGGGTTGAATTCCACCTCGTTACCACTTCTTGCTTCAGATGATGGCAGGGCAGGTTCAGTAGTTTTTGGTGGTGCTCCAGTCTTCTGTACGTGGTGCCTGTACGCCGAAAGTGTCCCGCAATTTTTCTGGCCACCGACAGCATCTCTTGCACGCCCCTGTCGTTTTTTAAATAATTCTGCACCACCAAATTCAAGGTATGTGCAAAACATGGGACGTGCTGGAATTTGCCCATATTTAATGCACACACAATATTGCTGGCGTTGTCCGATGCCACAAATCCACAGGAGAGTCCAATTGGGGTAAGCCATTCCGCGATGATCTTCCTCAGTTGCCGTAAGAGGTTTTCAGCTGTGTGCGTATTCTGGAAACCGGTGATACAAAGCGTAGCCTGCCTAGGAAAGAGTTGGCGTTTGCGAGATGCTGCTACTGGTGCCGCCGCTGCTGTTCTTGCGGCGGGAGTCCATACATCTACCCAGTGGGCTGTCACAGTCATATAGTCCTGACCCTGCCCTGCTCCACTTGTCCACATGTCCGTGGTTAAGTGGACATTGGGTACAACTGCATTTTTTAGGACACTGGTGAGTCTTTTTCTGACGTCCGTGTACATTCTCGGTATCGCCTGCCTAGAGAAGTGGAACCTAGATGGTATTTGGTAACAGGGGCACACTGCCTCAATAAATTGTCTAGTTCCCTGTGAACTAACGGCGGATACCGGACGCACATCTAACACCAACATAGTTGTCAAGGCCTCAGTTATCCGCTTTGCAGCAGGATGACTGCTGTGATATTTCATCTTCCTCGCAAAGGACTGTTGAACAGTCAATTGCTTACTGGAAGTAGTACAAGTGGGCTTACGACTTCCCCTCTGGGATGACCATCGACTCCCAGCAGCAACAACAGCAGCGCCAGCAGCAGTAGGCGTTACACGCAAGGATGCATCGGAGGAATGCCAGGCAGGAGAGGACTCGTCAGAATTGCCAGTGACATTGCCTGCAGGACTATTGGCATTCCTGGGGAAGGAGGAAATTGACACTGAGGGAGTTGGTGGGGTGGTTTGCGTGAGCTTGGTTACAAGAGGAAGGGATTTACTGGTCAGTGGACTGCTTCCGCTGTCACCCAAAGTTTTTGAACTTGTCACTGACTTATTATGAATGCGCTGCAGGTGACGTATAAGGGAGGATGTTCCGAGGTGGTTAACGTCCTTACCCCTACTTATTACAGCTTGACAAAGGGAACACACGGCTTGACACCTGTTGTCCGCATTTCTGTTGAAATAGTTCCACACCGAAGAGCTGATTTTTTTGGTATTTTCACCAGGCATGTCAACGGCCATATTCCTCCCACGGACAACAGGTGTCTCCCCGGGTGCCTGACTTAAACAAACCACCTCACCATCAGAATCCTCCTGGTCAATTTCCTCCCCAGCGCCAGCAACACCCATATCCTCCTCATCCTGGTGTACTTCAACACTGACATCTTCAATCTGACTATCAGGAACTGGACTGCGGGTGCTCCTTCCAGCACTTGCAGGGGGCGTGCAAATGGTGGAAGGCGCATGCTCTTCACGTCCAGTGTTGGGAAGGTCAGGCATCGCAACCGACACAATTGGACTCTCCTTGTGGATTTGGGATTTCGAAGAACGCACAGTTCTTTGCGGTGCTACTGCTTTTGCCAGCTTGAGTCTTTTCATTTTTCTAGCGAGAGGCTGAGTGCCTCCATCCTCATGTGAAGCTGAACCACTAGCCATGAACATAGGCCAGGGCCTCAGCCGTTCCTTGCCACTCCGTGTGGTAAATGGCATATTGGCAAGTTTACGCTTCTCCTCCGACAATTTTATTTTAGGTTTTGGAGTCCTTTTTTTACTGATATTTGGTGTTTTGGATTTGACATGCTCTGTACTATGACATTGGGCATCGGCCTTGGCAGACGACGTTGCTGGCATTTCATCGTCTCGGCCATGACTAGTGGCAGCAGCTTCAGCACGAGGTGGAAGTGGATCTTGATCTTTCCCTAATTTTGGAACCTCAACATTTTTGTTCTCCATATTTTAATAGGCACAACTAAAAGGCACCTCAGGTAAACAATGGAGATGGATGGATACTAGTATACAATTATGGACGGACTGCCGAGTGCCGACACAGAGGTAGCTACAGCCGTGAACTACCGTACTGTGTCTGCTGCTAATATAGACTGGTTGATAAAGAGATGTCGTAGTATGTATGTATGAAGAAGAAAGAAAAAAAAACCACGGTTAGGTGGTATACAATTATGGACGGACTGCCGAGTGCCGACACAGAGGTAGCCACAGCCGTGAACTACCGTACTGTACTGTGTCTGCTGCTAATATAGACTGGTTGATAAAGAGATGTAGTAGTATGTATGTATGAAGAAGAAAGAAAAAAAAACCACGGGTAGGTGGTATACAATTATGGACGGACTGCCGAGTGCCGACACAGAGGTAGCCACAGCCGTGAACTACCGTACTGTACTGTGTCTGCTGCTAATATAGACTGGTTGATAAAGAGATGTCGTAGTATGTATGTATGAAGAAGAAAGAAAAAAAAAACACGGTTAGGTGGTATACAATTATGGACGGACTGCCGAGTGCCGACACAGAGGTAGCCACAGCCGTGAACTACCGTACTGTACTGTGTCTGCTGCTAATATAGACTGGTTGATAAAGAGATGTCGTAGTATGTATGTATAAAGAAGAAAGAAAAAAAAACCACGGTTAGGTGGTATACAATTATGGACGGACTGCCGAGTGCCGACACAGAGGTAGCCACAGCCGTGAACTACCGTACTGTACTGTGTCTGCTGCTAATATAGACTGGTTGATAAAGAGATGTCGTAGTATGTATGTATGAAGAAGAAAGAAAAAAAAACCACGGTTAGGTGGTATACAATTATGGACGGACTGCCGAGTGCCGACACAGAGGTAGCCACAGCCGTGAACTACCGTACTGTACTGTGTCTGCTGCTAATATAGACTGGTTGATAAAGAGATGTCGTAGTATGTATGTATAAAGAAGAAAGAAAAAAAAAACCACGGTTAGGTGGTATACAATTATGGACGGACTGCCGAGTGCCGACACAGAGGTAGCCACAGCCGTGAACTACCGTACTGTACTGTGTCTGCTGCTAATATAGACTGGTTGATAAAGAGATGTAGTAGTATGTATGTATAAAGAAGAAAGAAAAAAAAACCACGGGTAGGTGGTATACAATTATGGATGGACTGCCGAGTGCCGACACAGAGGTAGCTACAGCCGTGAACTACCGTACTGTGTCTGCTGCGACTGGATGATAAATAATGATATAAAAAATATATATATATCACTACTGCAGCCGGACAGGTATATATATTATATAATGACGGACCTGCTGGACACTGTCTGTCAGCAGAATGAGTTTTTTATAGAATAAAAAAAAAAACACCACACAAGTGAAGTCACACGACGAGTGTTTAACTTTTTCAGGCAATCACAATATAGTATACTACTAACTATACTGGTGGTCAGTGTGGTCAGGTCACTGGTCAGTCACACTGGCAGTGGCACTCCTGCAGCAAAAGTGTGCACTGTTTAATTTTAATATAATATGTACTCCTGGCTCCTGCTATAACCTATAACTGGCACTGCAGTGCTCCCCAGTCTCCCCCACAATTATAAGCTGTGTGAGCTGAGCACAGTCAGATATATAATATATACATAGATGATGCAGCACACTGGGCTGAGCAGTGCACACAGATATGGTATGTGACTGTCTTGTACTCCTGGCTCCTGCTATAACCTATAACTGGCACTGCAGTGCTCCCCAGTCTCCCCCACAATTATAAGCTGTGTGAGCTGAGCACAGTCAGATATATAATATATACATAGATGATGCAGGCATGCAGCACACTGGGCTGAGCAGTGCACACAGATATGGTATGTGACTGAGTCACTGTGTGTACCGTTTTTTTCAGGCAGAGAACGGATATATTAAATAAAACAACTGCACTGCTGGTGGTCACTGTGGTCAGTCACTAAACTCTGCACTCTCTTCTACAGTATCAGCCTCAGGTCAATCTCTCTCTCTCTCTCCTAATCTAAATGGAGAGGACGCCAGCCACGTCCTCTCCCTATCAATCTCAATGCACGTGTGAAAATGGCGGCGACGCGCGGCTCCTTATATAGAATCCGAGTCTCGCGATAGAATCCGAGCCTCGCGAGAATCCGACAGCGTCATGATAACGTTCGGGCGCGCTCGGGTTAACCGAGCAAGGCGGGAAGATCCGAGTCGCTCGGACCCGTGAAAAAAAACATGAAGTTCGTGCGGGTTCGGATTCAGAGAAACCGAACCCGCTCATCTCTAGTTTATATATCATTTGGTTCAATGTAAAATTTGGAGGCTTTATGCTGGGAGGGTTTTTGCAAATTATTATTATCAGGGCTATTTTTCATCTGGAACGCTCCTTTATGCCATTCCTGAAATACATCTTTTCCCATTAAACCCCTTGCATGAGACCCCTTGCAACGAATATGAAACCCCTGGTAATGAACATGAGACCCATGGCAATGAGTAGAAAACCCTTGGCAATGAGCATGGAACCCAGAGCATGAAATCCCTGGCAGTGAGAATTAAACTTCTGGCAATGAGCATGAAATTCCTGGCAAAGAGCATAAGACCCCAGGCACAAGCATGAAACCCCTGGCAATGAGCATGAGTCCCCTGACACAAGCATGAAACCCCTGGCAATGAACATGAGACCCCTGGCAATGAGCAGAAAACCCTTGGCAACAAGCATGGAACCCAGAGCATGAAACCCCTGGCAATGAGAATGAAACTCCTGGCAATGAGCATGAAACTCCTGGCAACAAGCATGAAACCCCTGCCAATGAGCATTAGACCAATGGCAATGAGCAGGAAATCCCTGGCAATGAGCATGAAACCCCTGCCAATGAGCATGAAACCCCTGCCAATGAGCATGGAACCCTTGGCAATGAGCATGAGACCACTGCCAACAAGCAGGTAATGAAAAGTAACTAGAAGCCTTACTGTGTGGCATAATTTGTAAGGGGCAGTAATGTGTGTGTGGCATAAAATTGTGTCAGGGCCATAACTGTGTGTGGCATAATGTGTAATGAGCATTATGATGTGTAGCATAATGTGTAATGGGCATTATGATGTGTTGGATAATGTGTGATGGGCATTATGATGTGTGGCATAATGTGTAATGGGAATTACGGTGTGTGGCATAATGTGTAATAGGCATTATGGTGTGTGGCATAATGTGTAATGGGCATTACAGTGTTTGGCATATTGTGTAATGGGCATTATGGTGTGTAGCATAATGTGTAATGGGAATTACTATGTGTGGCATAATGTGTAATGGGCATTACAGTGTGTGGCCTATTGTGTAAGTGGCATTACTATAAGGAGGAAAAATTACAAATAATGGAAGGGGCATGAATCAGGATTTTTTTTCTTGTGGTGGACAATGTCTCGGGGTGCAGGTTGCAAAACTGGGAGTATAAGGTAGCCTTTTCTTGCAAGGCCATGATCCTTGCAGCAATTCCATATCCCTTACAGTGATGCCACACCCCTTTATTCTTACAAAGGATAATTCTTTATTTTTACAAAGGTCCCCCTCACTGTAGCTCTGCCCACCGCTACCCACCACTGTGAGTTCCTGAACCTATTTTTCTACAAAAATAAAACAAAAGAACTGGCGCTAAGGAGTATCTCCAATAATAAAAAGTGGATGGATAAAAATAAATATTTTATTAAACAGTGTAATTAAAATGACACTAATAGGTCACAATTTCTAAAACGACAATATTATATGGTAATATTGAGAAGCATAAAAATTGATAACAACTGCTCAAGTGTTTTCCACTTTTGGATCCCAGTCTAGATGGCAAATGTTTCCTGGGAGGTACCAAAAAAATTACAGCTGGTTTTACCCGTATTGATGGTATGTCCAAGTGCACTTTATATCCTCAGCAGGTAAGCTGTCAGTGTGCCATTCACTCGTTTTTTTCCAATCGATGCTGTTATGCAGTATGGTCCCACAATGGTAACATCCAATAACAAGGGAATCTTTAATAGTCCATATCTGGATCCATAGTCAGGTGGAGCAATGTGATGGCAGTTGCTGATCAGATGGTGGAGCAGTAGAAACATAAGCTTCGCTGGTGGATGATTTACTTTCAGGAATCTGTGGGAAGAAACAAGTAATGACACAGAACAATCACATGACTGGAAAAACTATATGCGCCTTGCTATAATGGTGGCAGATACACATTAAAGAACAATTAGTAATATGTAGAACTGTGACAATAATTAGGAAAGACTTTAGTTTATAGCAATACTTTACATTACTTGTAAATGTCCTCAAACATGCCTGCTACAGCTGTTGCCCCACAGGTTGTCCCTGTTACAGGAAAAGTGCATGAACTGTGCTTATTTTCCTGTCGCATAGTGAGGAACCAATAGCAGGGACCCCTGTTATATGTCAGCATTGTATTTGTTAGTCTTGGTTGCCAACATTCACAAGGAATGAAATTACTGTACAGTCTACATTATAAATATGGTCCCACTGGAATGCAGTCAATTTACCTACAATCAAAATCCCAACGATGAAAATATCGACAACCATTGACTGACTGTCAAAATCCCGACATGGTCAAAATAACGACATTTTAAATACAGACAAGGTCAAAATGCAGACATTAGTTTTTCATGATTTTTTAATTGAAACTGACTTGTTCACACATTACCATCCCAGTGGACCAATGAGTAAATTTACTAAGATGGGAGTTTTATTCAAGATGGGATGTTACCCATAGCAACCAATCAGATTCTACTTCTGATTTATCTAGCACCTTCTAGAAGATAATACCTGACATCTGATTGGTTGCTATGGGCAACATCCCATCTTAAATAGAACTCCCTTCTTAATAAATTTACCCCCTAGAGGGGGAATATAATAGTGTGCCCGAAGCATGGTGAGCACAGCGAGCCATGTGAGGGGACACGGTACACTTACACAGTGACCTATGTCGACATACAAACACACAAAAAAAAGAAGAAAAACTTGTATTGACTTTTTGACCTGTCCACATGTTAAATGTCTGTATTTTGACCTTGTTGGGATTTTGACCTTATCAGGCAATTGTTGTCGGTATTTTGATCGTCGGGATTTTGATTGTAGGTATTTCATACTAAACTTGTTCCACTACCCACCCCTTTCCTTGCCTTGGGATGAAGACTTGTTATTTAGGGCTTTTATGCCATGCTGTACAACATGTTATGACTATGTAAGCTGTGGCAATAAGTCTCCTTGCCAGGGTACCTGATCTCCTCTTTGTAGAAGTTGCACCAGTAGATACTTTTGGATCTTTTTTTGTTTTTTACTTTTCAACATAGTGTTAATGCCCTAAATGTCCCGGTGTGCCCAAGATTGTCACTGTTCCTCATCCTGCATCAATGTATAGAACCTCTCATTGGAAGCCCCAAGATGAAAAATAAAAAGCACACACATTGTCAGGTTACAGGGTCTAGGTACAGAGAGAGTGTTGGCTACTTACTTTAATTCAGCAAATCTGTTGGGTTTTGGCTAGCAGTAAACAGGTGTTGTGAAGACTGGCACACACCTATGCAATTATCAGTCTAATCACCCAATATCTGCTTATAGGCCCGGTAATTGCATAGGCGTGTATGCAGGAGCATTAGCTGATAAATGGCTTCAAACACTGGAGGGTGCATCTTACACATACTTGTCTACTTATTGCATGCTCCCTCCGGGAGGGAGAAGCCAAGTCGCACCGGAGGGTGTAGTCTGGGGGCGTGAAGGAGGCAGTCTGGGGGCGTGGAGATGTGATTGTGTCATCGTAGCCCCACCCACTGCTTTACCGGAATTGTATTGTATCTATGATGACACAGTTTAGCACGGATCATGTAATCGCCATGGACGTGAGCAGGTGAAAGGGGTGGCGTGGGCAATGGGGAGAGGGATGTGGGAGACTTGCCACACATTTTTTGGGAGCCTCCTGGCCATTCCGGGAGAGTAGGCAAGTATGATCTTACAGTATGAGCTGCTTAAAAGTTGCGATAACCGGCCTTTGGGCCCCCCTATAGAAATAGGTGCTTAATGTGTACAGGTACATACTAATCATGGGATTGGAGGATTTATCTGATCTGCAGAGTGATCTGTACTTTTTTTACCCAGCTTTATAGTTATGCAGAACGCAGTGTTAGAGGGCTAGTAGGGCTAGAGTTACGTAATATTTATATTAGTGATGTGCACCGGAAATTTTTCGGGTTTTGTGTTTTGGTTTTGGGTTCGGTTCCGCGGCCGTGTTTTGGGTTCGAACGCGTTTTGGCAAAACCTCACCGAATTTTTTTTGTCGGATTCGGTTGTGTTTTGGATTCGGGTGTTTTTTTCAAAAAACCCTAAAAAACAGCTTAAATCATAGAATTTGGGGGTCATTTTGATCTCATAGTATTATTAACCTCAATAACCATAATTTACACTCATTTCCAGTCTATTCTGAACACCTCACACCTCACAATATTATTTTTAGTCCTAAAATTTGCACCGAGGTCGCTGGATGGCTAAGCTAAGCGACACAAGTGGCCGACACAAACACCTGGCCCATCTAGGAGTGGCACTGCAGTGTCACGCAGGATGGCCCTTCCAAAAAATACTCCCCAAACAGCACATGACGCAAAGAAAAAAAGAGGCGCAATGAGGTAGCTGTGTGAGTAAGCTAAGCGACCCTAGTGGCCGACACAAACACCTGGCCCATCTAGGAGTGGCACTGCAGTGTCACGCAGGATGGCCCTTCCAAAAAATACTCCTCAAACAGCACATGACGCAAAGAAAAAAAGAGGCGCAATGAGGTAGCTGTGTGAGTAAGCTAAGCGACCCTAGTGGCCGACACAAACACCTGGCCCATCTAGGAGTGGCACTGCAGTGTCACGCAGGATGGCCCTTCCAAAAAATACTCCCCAAACAGCACATGACGCAAAGAAAAAAAGAGGCGCAATGAGGTAGCTGTGTGAGTAAGCTAAGCGACCCTAGTGGCCGACACAAACACCTGGCCCATCTAGGAGTGGCACTGCAGTGTCACGCAGGATGGCCCTTCCAAAAAATACTCCCCAAACAGCACATGACGCAAAGAAAAAAAGAGGCGCAATGAGGTAGCTGTGTGAGTAAGCTAAGCGACCCTAGTGGCCGACACAAACACCTGGCCCATCTAGGAGTGGCACTGCAGTGTCACGCAGGATGGCCCTTCCAAAAAATACTCCCCAAACAGCACATGACGCAAAGAAAAATGAAAGAAAAAAGAGGTGCAAGATGGAATTGTCCTTGGGCCCTCCCACCCACCCTTATGTTGTAAAAACAGGACATGCACACTTTAACGAACCCATCATTTCAGCGACAGGGTCTGCCACACGACTGTGACTGAAATGACTGGTTGGTTTGGGCCCCCACCAAAAAAGAAGCAATCAATCTCTCCTTGCACAAACTGGCTCTACGGAGGCAAGATGTCCACCTCATCATCATCGTCCGATTCATCACCCCTTTCACTGTGTACATCCCCCTCCTCACAGATTATTAATTCGTCCCCACTGGAATCCACCATCTCAGATCCCCGTGTACTTTCTGGAGGCAATTGCTGCTGGTGAATGTCTCCATGGAGGAATTGATTATAATTCATTTTAATGAACATCATCTTCTCCACATTTTCTGGAAGTAACCTCGTACGCCGATTGCTGACAAGGTGAGCGGCGGCACTAAACACTCTTTCGGAGTACACACTGGAGGGAGGGCAACTTAGGTAGAATAAAGCCAGTTTCTGCAAGGGCCTCCAAATTGCCTCTTTTTCCTGCCAGTATACGTACGGACTGTCTGACGTGCCTACTTGGATGCGGTCACTCATATAATCCTCCACCATTCTTTCAATGGTGAGAGAATCATATGCAGTGACAGTAGACGACATGTCAGTAATCGTTGGCAGGTCCTTCAGTCCGGACCAGATGTCAGCATCAGCAGTCGCTCCAGACTGCCCTGCATCACCGCCAGCGGGTGTGCTCGGAATTCGTAGCCTTTTCCTCGCACCCCCAGTTGCGGGAGAATGTGAAGGAGGAGATGTTGACGGGTCGCGTTCCGCTTGACTTGACAATTTTCTCACCAGCAGGTCTTTGAACCTCTGCAGACTTGTGTCTGCCGGAAAGAGAGATCCAACGTAGGTTTTAAATCTAGGATCGAGCACGGTGGCCAAAATGTAGTGCTCTGATTTCAACAGATTGACCACCCGTGAATCCTGGTTAAGCGAATTAAGGGCTCCATCCACAAGTCCCACATGCCTAGCGGAATCGCTCTGTTTTAGCTCCTCCTTTAATGCCTCCAGCTTCTTCTGCAAAAGCCTGATGAGGGGAATGACCTGACTCAGGCTGGCAGTGTCTGAACTGACTTCACGTGTGGCAAGTTCAAAAGGTTGCAGAACCTTGCACAACGTTGAAATCATTCTCCACTGCGCTTGAGACAGGTGCATTCCACCTCCTTTGCCTATATCGTGGTCAGATGTATAGACTTGAATGGCCTTTTGCTGCTCCTCCATCCTCTGAAGCATATAGAGGGTTGAATTCCACCTCGTTACCACCTCTTGCTTCAGATGATGGCAGGGCAGGTTCAGGCGTTTTTGGTGGTGCTCCAGTCTTCTGTACGCGGTGCCTGTACGCCGAAAGTGGCCCGCAATTCTTCTGGCCACCGACAGCATCTCTTGCACGCCCCTATCGTTTTTTAAATAATTCTGCACCACCAAATTCAAGGTATGTGCAAAACATGGGACGTGCTGGAATTTGCCCAGATGTAATGCACGCACAATATTGCTGGCGTTGTCCGATGCCACAAATCCCCAGGAGAGTCCAATTGGGGTAAGCCATTCTGCGA
The DNA here is from genome assembly GCF_028390025.1 of Pseudophryne corroboree. Lineage (NCBI taxonomy): Eukaryota > Metazoa > Chordata > Amphibia > Anura > Myobatrachidae > Pseudophryne > Pseudophryne corroboree. Next base: position 220,345,146 of record NC_086446.1, read on the forward strand.
TGATCTACCTCAGTTGCCGTAAGAGGTTTTCAGCTGTGTGCGTATTCTGGAAAGCGGTGATACAAAGCGTAGCCTGCCTAGGACCAGTTGGCGTTTGCGAGATGCTGCTACTGGTGCCGCCGCTGCTGTTCTTGCAGCGGGAGGCAATACATCTACCCAGTGGGCTGTCACAGTCATGTAGTCCTGAGTCTGCCCTGCTCCACTTGTCCACATGTCCATGGTTAAGTGGACATTGGGTATAACTGCATTTTTTAGGACACTGGTGAGTCTTTTTCTGACGTCCGTGTACATTCTCGGTATCGCCTGCCTAGAGAAGTGGAACCTAGATGGTATTTGGTAACGGGGGCACACTACCTCAAGCAATTGTCTAGTTCCCTGTGAACTAACGGCGGAAACCGGACGCACGTCTAACACCAACATAGTTGTCAAGGCCTCAGTTATCCGCTTTGCAACAGGATGACTGCTGTGATATTTCATCTTCCTCGCAACGGACTGTTGGACAGTCAATTGCTTACTGGAAGTAGTACAAGTGGTCTTCCGACTTCCCCTCTGGGATGCCGATCGACTCCCAGCAGCAACAACAGCAGCGCCAGCAGCAGTAGGCGTTACACTCAAGGATGCATCAGAGGAATCCCAGGCAGGAGAGGACTCGTCAGACTTGCCAGTGACATGGCCTGCAGGACTATTGGCTTTCCTGGGTAAGGAGGAAATTGACACTGAGGGAGTTGGTGGTGTGGTTTGCGCGAGCTTGGTTACAAGAGGAAGGGATTTACTGGTCAGTGGACTGCTTCCGCTGTCGCCCAAAGTTTTTGAACTTGTCACTGACTTATTATGAATGCGCTGCAGGTGACGTATAAGGGAGGATGTTCCGAGGTGGTTAACGTCCTTACCCCTACTTATTACAGCTTGACAAAGGCAACGCACGGCTTGACAACAGTTGTCCGCATTTCTGTTGAAATAATTCCACACAGAAGAGCTGATTTTTTTGGTATTTTGACCAGGCATGTCAATGGCCATATTCCTCCGACGGACAACAGGTGTCTCCCTGGGTGCCTGACTTAAACAAACCACCTCACCATCAGAATCCTCCTTGTCAATTTCCTCCTCAGTGCCAGCAACACCCATATCCTCATCCTGGTGTACTTCAACAGTGACATCTTCAATTTCACTATCAGGAATTGGACTGCGGGTGCTCCTTTCAACACTTGCAGGGGACGTGCAAATGGTGGAAGGCGCAAGCTCTTCCCGTCCAGTGTTGGGAAGGTCAGGCATCGCAACCAACACAATTGGACTCTCCTTGGGTATTTGTGATTTCGAAGAACGCACAGTTCTTTGCTGTGCTTTTGCCAGCTTAAGTCTTTTCATTTTTCTAGCGAGAGGCTGAGTGCTTCCATCCTCATGTGAAGCTGAACCACTAGCCATGAACATAGGCCAGGGCCTCAGCCGTTCCTTGCCACTCCGTGTCGTAAATGGCATATTGGCAAATTTACGCTTCTCCTCAGACGCTTTTAATTTTGATTTTTGGGTCATTTTACTGATCTTTTGTGTTTTGGATTTTACATGCTCTGTACTATGACATTGGGCATCGGCCTTGGCAGACGACGTTGATGGCATTTCATCGTCTCGGCCTTGACTAGTGGCAGCAGCTTCAGCACGAGGTGGAAGTGGATCTTGATATTTCCCTATTTTTTTAACCTCCACATTTTTGTTCTCCATATTTTAATGCGCACAACTAAAAGCCACCACAGGTATACAATGTAGATGGATGGATAGTATAGTATTATATATTACTTATGGACGACGAGTGCCCTGACGACACAGAGGTAGGTACAGCCGTGGCCTACCGTACTGCTTATATATATAATATACTGTATAACGGACCTGGTGGACACTGTCAGCAGACTGCTAAACTAGTATGAAGAAAAAAAAAACACCACAGGTATACAATGTAGATGGATGGATATACTATAGTATAGTATTATATTACTTATGGACGACGAGTGCACTGACGACACAGAGGTAGGTACAGCCGTGGCCTACCGTACTGCTTATATATATAATATACTGTATATAACGGACCTGGTGGACACTGTCAGCAGACTGCTAAACTAGTATGAAGAAAAAAAAACCCACCACAGGTATACAATGTAGATGGATGGATAGTATAGTATTATATTACTTATGGACGACGAGTGCACTGACGACACAGAGGTAGGTACATCCGTGGCCTACCGTACTGCTTATATATATAATATACTGTATATAACGGACCTGGTGGACACTGTCAGCAGACTGCTAAACTAGTATGAAGAAAAAAAAACCCACCACAGGTATACAATGTAGATGGATGGATAGTATAGTATTATATTACTTATGGACGACGAGTGCACTGACAACACAGAGGTAGGTACAGCCGTGGCCTACCGTACTGCTTATATATATAATATACTGTATATAACGGACCTGGTGGACACTGTCAGCAGACTGCTAAACTGGTTTGAAGAAAAAAAAAAACACCACAGGTATACAATGTAGATGGATGGATAGTATAGTATTATATTACTTATGGACGACGAGTGCACTGACGACACAGAGGTAGGTACAGCCGTGGCCTACCGTACTGCTTATATATATATAATATACTGTATATAATGGACCTGGTGGACACTGTCAGCAGACTGCTAAACTAGTATGAAGAAGAAAAAAAAAACACCACAGGTATACAATGTAGATGGATGGATAGTATAGTATTATATTATATTACTTATGGACGACGAGTGCACTGACGACACAGAGGTAGGTACAGCCATGGCCTACCGTACTGCTGCTTATATATATAATATACTGTATAACGGACCTGGTGGACACTGTCAGCAGACTGCTAAACTAGTGTGAAGAAAAAAAAACCCACCACAGGTATACAATGTAGATGGATGGATAGTATAGTATTATATTACTTATGGACGACGAGTGCACTGACGACACAGAGGTAGGTACAGCCGTGGCCTACCGTACTGCTTATATATATATATAATATACTGTATATAACGGACCTGGTGGACACTGTCAGCAGACTGCTAAACTAGTATGAAGAAGAAGAAAAAACACCACAGGTATACAATGTAGATGGATGGATAGTATAGTATTATATTACTTATGGACGACGGGTGCACTGACAACACAGAGGTAGGTACAGCCGTGGCCTACCGTACTGCTGCTTATATATATAATATACTGTATAACGGACCTGGTGGACACTGTCAGCAGACTGCTAAACTAGTATGAAAAAAAAAAAACCACCACAGGTATACAATGTAGATGGATGGATAGTATAGTATTATATTACTTATGGACGACGAGTGCACTGACGACACAGAGGTAGGTACAGCCGTGGCCTACCGTACTGCTTATAAATATATAATATACTGTATATAACGGACCTGGTGGACACTGTCAGCAGACTGCTAAACTAGTATGAAGAAGAAAAAAAAACACCACAGGTATACAATGTAGATGGATGGATAGTATAGTATTATATTACTTATGGACGACGAGTGCACTGACAACACAGAGGTAGGTACAGCCGTGGCATACCGTACTGCTGCTTATATATATAATATACTGTATAACGGACCTGGTGGACACTGTCAGCAGACTGCTAAACTAGTATGAAGGAAAAAAAAAACCACCACAGGTATACAATGTAGATGGATGGATAGTATAGTATTATATTACTTATGGACGACGAGTGCACTGACGACACAGAGGTAGGTACAGCCGTGGCCTACCGTACTGCTTATATATATATAATATACTGTATATAACGGACCTGGTGGACACTGTCAGCAGACTGCTAAACTAGTATGAAGAAGAAAAAAAAACACCACAGGTATACAATGTAGATGGATGGATAGTATAATATTATATTATATTACTTATGGACGACGAGTGCACTGACGACACAGAGGTAGGTACAGCCGTGGCCTACCGTACTGCTGCTTATATATATAATATACTGTATAACGGACCTGGTGGACACTGTCAGCAGACTGCTAAACTAGTATGAAGAAAAAAAAAAACCACCACAGGTATACAATGTAGATGGATGGATAGTATAGTATTATATTACTTATGGACGACGAGTGCACTGACGACACAGAGGTAGGTACAGCCGTGGCCTACCGTACTGCTTATATATATATAATATACTGTATATAACGGACCTGGTGGACACTGTCAGCAGACTGCTAAACTAGTATGAAGAAGAAAAAAAAACACCACAGGTATACAATGTAGATGGATGGATAGTATAGTATTATATTACTTATGGACGACGAGTGCACTGACGACAGAGGTAGGTACAGCCGTGGCATACCGTACTGCTGCTTATATATATAATATACTGTATAACGGACCTGGTGGACACTGTCAGCAGACTGCTAAACTAGTATGAAGGAAAAAAAAAAACCCACCACAGGTATACAATGTAGATGGATGGATAGTATAGTATTATATTACTTATGGACGACGAGTGCACTGACGACACAGAGGTAGGTACAGCCGTGGCCTACCGTACTGCTTATATATATATAATATACTGTATATAACGGACCTGATGGACACTGTCAGCAGACTGCTAAACTAGTATGAAGAAGAAAAAAAAACACCACAGGTATACACTGTAGATGGATGGATAGTATAGTATTATATTACTTATGGACGACGAGTGCACTGACGACACAGAGGTAGGTACAGCCGTGGCCTACCGTACTGCTGCTTATATATATAATATACTGTATAACAGACCTGGTGGACACTGTCAGCAGACTGCTAAACTAGTATGAAGAAAAAAAAAACCACCACAGGTATACAATGTAGATGGATGGATAGTATAGTATTATATTACTTATGGACGACGAGTGCACTGACGACACAGAGGTAGGTACAGCCGTGGCCTACCGTACTGCTTATATATATATAATATACTGTATATAACGGACCTGGTGGACACTGTCAGCAGACTGCTAAACTAGTATGAAGAAGAAAAAAAAACACCACAGGTATACAATGTAGATGGATGGATAGTATAGTATTATATTACTTATGGACGACGAGTGCACTGACGACACAGAGGTAGGTACAGCCGTGGCCTACCGTACTGCTGCTTATATATATAATATACTGTATAACGGACCTGGTGGACACTGTCAGCAGACTGCTAAACTAGTATGAAGAAAAAAAAAAACCACCACAGGAGTGTTTTTCAGGCAGACAAACGTATACTGGACTGGTGGTCACTGTCAGCAAAACTGTGCACTGTACTCCTGCTATAACTGCTCCCCAGTCCCCACAATTAGGCAGTGTGAGCAGAGCAGTGCACTCAGCACAGATATATATCATGCAGCAGGAGTGCAGCACACTGAGCACAGATATGGTGGAGCGTTTTTTTCAGGCAGAGAAACAAAGGATTAAACTCACTGCACTGTACTCCCTAACAGCTGCTCCCCGTCCCCAATACTCCCCACAATTATAACTAAGTCACTGAGTCAGTTTACTCTTTTCTTTTCTAATATAACGGAGAGGACGCCAGCCACGTCCTCTCCCATTCAATCTCAATGCACGTGTGAAAATGGCGGCGATGCGCGGCTCCTTATATAGAATCCGAATCTCGCGAGAATCCAACAGCGGGATGATGACGTTCGGGCGCGCTCGGTTTACCCGAGCCACACGGGAGAATCCGAGCACGGCTCGGACCCGTGTAAAAAGGCTGAAGTTCGGGGGGGTTCGGTTTCCGAGAAACCGAACCCGCTCATCACTAATTTATATATGTGCATTTTTCAAATGCCTGAATGGACCTGTTCCTGACCACTGAGAGGAGCTGTCACCCGGGAAGACAAATGTTATCGGCACTTGTCACCCCAGTGCACATCTGTTTGTTATCTAGCAAAGGGGAAGAGCAATTGCTTAAGATTCTTCTAAATGATATGGGAACTTCGGGCTCTATGCAATCTGGATGGACTGATAAGTTATATGTGATATTTATCATTGTGTATCAAATGCTTATTTCCCTATAGATTACTGTATAAGCTTGTGAGCAGGGTATTTTTACCTCTTTGTCTGTTATTACTCATTCCTTTAGTACTGTCCTATTATTATTTTGTTCCCAATCGTAAAGTACAATGGAATATGCCGGTTCTATATAAGAAAATGTTAATAAAAATGGATGGATGTATGTGTGTATGTATGTTCCAGCATTCATACACACATACCTGGAGCAATTTACACCAAACCTGCTACACATATGACTTATAATCTGGAAAAACATGCTGTAGAGGTAAGACACCCCTAGCACCCCTAGTTTTCGGGTTCGCTGAGATGAATAGTGACACTCCTGATGCCGTTTAAGTCCAAGTTCAGCCCCCATCAGCATGGGGGTGAAAAGGGGTGAAAAATAAAATGTCCAAGATGACCGACATTAGTGTCAAATTATGCTGGCGCTATAAGCATCAAACTGACAAGTATATAGCCCAGAGGCTCATTACATAGTGACCCATGGGGGAACAGCTCCAGTATAGACTACACCCGGCTGAGGTAATGTAACAATGACAGCAGTCGGCAATGTGTGTAGAGCCTGGGGGTGGGGGATGGTGCAGCCCTGCTGCTGCTGCTTCCACACTTACCCACAAAAACAGACTCTCACACAGATCCACCCGGTCCAGGCTCTCCACATAGGGGGTGATCCTGGGAGGTTCCCAGCAGCGGGCGTCCCCTCCGTCAGTGGGTTGCTCCCTTCAGGTGCTGCTGGCTGTTGCCTTGCTGGGGGATGGGTGGTCTAAGTTTTCCAGGAAGTCCTTCAAAACGAAAGTTATACGCACGGAAATACTTGAAATTCCGTATCGAAGCTCAGGTATTCAGCTAGTAAATAATACATGCAAAACTATGGGGTCTGTTTACTAAACATTGGAGAGAGATAAAGTGGAGATAGATAAAGTACCAGTCAATCCACTTCTAACTGCCATGTTTCATGCTGTGTTTGAAAAATTACAGGAGCTGATTGGTTGGTAGTTTATATTTCTCCACTTTATCACTCTCCAATGCTTTGTAAATAGACCCCTATGTCCTCAATGCAGATACACACTTTTCTCATAAACAGAGAAAAATCTGCCTCCCGTATATATATATATATATATATATATTGGATCTAATAGTACTAACAACAGGGGAATTCACTGCCTTCAGGATCGCATCAAGAAAATTAATGATTTAAAAAATATTGAATGCATTTTGCACAGGGTTGTCTGCAGAAGAAGGACATGCCCACACAAAATGTTTGCATGCTGTGTCCCTTTCTACACATACTTTATTCTACATAGTTATGGAATGGTTTGTGCTAGGGATGGCTATCAACCATTGATAGTTAGCAACCATCAATTACAGTGGTGCATGAAAGTTTGTGAACCCTTCAGAATTTTCTATAGTTCTGCTGAAATTCGGCATAAAACTACCTCAGATTTTCATGCAAATCCTATAAACAGATAATGAGAACCAAATCAAAAAAATGAGACAAAAAATTACGTGCTCATTTTTTTTATTGAGGAAAACGATCCAATATCACACGTCTGTGAGTGGCAAAAGTATGTGAATCTTTGCTTTCAGTATCTGGTAGGACCCCCTTGTGCAGCAATAACTGCATGTAAAGATTTCCAGTAATTGTTGATTAGTCTGGAACAACGGCTTGGAGGAATTTTACCTCATTCCTCTATACAAAACCGCTTCAACTGTTATGTTGGTGAGTTTTCTCCCGTGAACTGCTGGCTTCAGTTCCTTCCACAATATTTCAAATGGATTAAGGTCAGGAATTTCACTTGGCCATTCCAAAATTTTAATCATTCTTTGGTCGAAAGACTTGTGTGCTTTGGGTCATTGTCTTGCTGCATGACTCACATTCTCTTGAGATGCAGCTCATTAACAGATGTCCTGACATTTTTCTTTACAAAATTCTGGTATAATTCAGAATTTAATCTCCCATCAATGATGCAAATCGTCCTGGGCCAGATGCAGCAAAATAGGCCCAAACCATGATACTAGCACCACCGTGTTTCACAGATGGTTTGATGTTTTTATGCTGGAAGGCAGTGTTTTCCTTTCTCCAAACATAACACTTCTCATTTAAGTCAAAAAGTTCTATTATGGACTCATCTGTCCACAAAACATTGTTCCAATAGCCTTCTGGTATGTCCAGATGATCTTTAGCATAGTGCAGATGGGCAACAATATTCTTTTTGAAGAGCAACAGCTTTCTTCTTGCGATCCTGCCATGCACACCATTGTTGTTTAGTGTCCTCCTGATGGTGGACTTCTGAACATTAACATTAGCTAATGTGAGAAAGTTCTTCAGTTGCTTAGATGTTCCCTTAGGTTCCTTTGTGACTTTACAACCTATTACATGCCTTGCTCTTGGGGGGACTTTGTTGGTCGACTACTTCTGGGAAGGGTAATAATGATCTGAAATTTCTTCCATTTGTACACAATCTGTCCAACTGTTGGTGAAGTCCAAAATCTTTATAGAAGGTTCTGTAACCTTTTCCACTCTGGTGAGCATCAACAACTCTTCTTTTGAGGTCCTCAGAAATCTCCTTTGTTCGTGGCATGATACACTTCCACAAATGTGCCTTGTAAACATCAGACTTTGATAGAGCCCTGTTCTTTTAAAAAGGCAGGTTGTACACTCACACCTTATTGTCATCCCACAGATTGAAAATACCTGACTCTAATTTCACCTACAAAATATCTGCTAAGCCTAAAGGTTCATATACTTTTGCCACGCACAGAACTGTGATATTGGATCTTTTCCTTTTAAAAAAAAAAATTAGCATGACTAGTTTTTTTTAATCTCATTTGTTTAATTTGATTCTATCGATCTACTTTTAGGACTTTAGTGAAAATCTGAGATAGTTTTAGGCCAAATTTCAGTAGAAATATAGAAAATTCTGAAGGGGTCACAAACTTTCAAGTACCGCTGATGGATTTACAGTACTATTGATGGAGGTTCTCTACCTAAATTCTAAACTTAGTATAAAAACACAATGGCCCTCATTCCGAGTTGTCGCTCGCTAGCTGCTTTTAGCAGCATTGCAAATGCTAGGACGCCGCCCTCTGGGAGTGTATCTTAGTTTAGCAGAATAGTGAACGAAAGATTAGCAGAACTGCTACTAAATAATTCCCTGCAGTTTCTGAGTAGCTCCAGACCTACTCCTAGACTGCGATCACCTCAGTCCATTTAGTTCCTGGTTTGACGTCACAAACATGCTCTGCGTTCGGCCAGCCACTCCCCCGTTTCTCCAGCCACTCCTGTGTTTTTACCTGGCACGCCTGCGTTTTTTAGCACACTCCCTGAAAACGGCCAGTTTCCGCCCAGAAACACCCTCTTCCTGTCAATCACACTACGATCACTCGAGCGATTAAAAAAACGTTGCTCGAGCTTGTGTAAATCTACAAAGTTTTGTGTAAAAGTACTTAGCGCATGCGTGCTGCGTAACATGCGCATTTTTACTGTTTTTTTCACTTGATCGCTACACTGCGAAAATCGGCAGCGAGCGAACAACTCGGAATAACCACCAATATGTGTTTATGTGCAAAAGATGCCAGTGTTATACTTGTGCCTAATTTAGACCTGATTGCTGTTGTGTGAAATCGCAAAGCGGCCAATTATTATGCAACTGCGCATGTGCACGGATCGTATTGTGCAGACGCGAGGCCTAACTGTGAATAAATCCTGTGTCTTTTTTGATTGCTAAGTAAACACAGGCTGATAGATAGGAAGCAGGTGTTGTGGGTGGTAACTGGACGTTTCTGGGAGAGCTGGGAAAAATGCAGGCGTTCCCAAGGGTTTTCGTGGAGGGTGTGTGATGTCAGCTCCGGCCTGATCAGACTTTCTCTTTCGCACTGTAGGAGTAAGTCCTGGACTACACACAGACTGCGCAGACTGGAAAAATTATTCGATAATGAGTGATTTGCGAACGGATTTGCAGCTGACCGGCGTTTGCAAATCTTTTCAAATCTTTTCATACGGCGTACGCAGACTTGCACAGGGCGGTATTTCACTCTGTCTTGGCGGCGACTATCTGATTGCAAACCTCAGCAGATTCGCAGAGATGTGATTAGGTCTGAAATTGGCCCTTTGCTCCTAGCTCTGAATCATGCCCAAAATGAGGGGATCCAACTCGGTTTCAAATCTTCATTCAAGATAAATGTTCTTGGTAGAAAGTTTTATGTTTCACTGTACAGTACCTTTGAGAGTGTATACATTTAAAATACAGTACATATAATTAACCAGCGGCAGCTTCTACCTGGGTGGAGGAGGAGGGTTTCCACTTTCCACTAGCATACCTCCCAACATGACCCTCTCCAGGAGGGACACCATGGTCTGCTCCTGGACTTTTCTCTTAATGTATGATTGCCATCACCTGTTTTGAACAGGTTAATGAATAAGAAAGGTGTTTCACCACAGGTGATGGCAATCATACATTAAGAGAAAAGTCCAGGAGCAGAGCATTCTGTCCAACCTGGAGAGGGTCATGTTGGGAGGTATGCACTAGCTATGTTGCCAGGTCTCCCTGACACTTTGTCCCCATTGCCTGGTCCCTGCTGCCACCTGGGTCCCGGCACCTGTACTATGTAGTTCACAGATGCCGGGACCCAGTGCATGTGCACTAGCGGCTACGGCACTGTGCATTCACAAAACCCTGGCTTCTATGGACTGCATCGGCTGCAGTCTGTAGAGGTTTGCTAGGGCTGACGAGGCAGGTAGTTGTTTCCTACAGGAAAAACCGCCACTGTGATTATTTATTAACAAGTCCAGAATATTAATAATTTCTCAGGAATATCAATGTGCGTAAGTCATACTTGCCTACCTGACCCTCTCCATGGGGGAGAAAATGCTCTGTTCCTGGATTTTCCTGGTAATGTATGATTGCCATCACCTGTGGTGAAACACCTTTCTTATCAATTAACTAGCTCACCACAGGTGATGGCAATCATACATTACCAGGAAAGTCCAGGAACAGAGCATTGTCTCCCTCATGGAGAGGGTCAGGTAGGAAAGTATGGCGTAAGTCAAAGTACACAACTGGTATAGTTGAAGCAGAAAAGAAACATTTGAGAAATGTATTGACCCTTATTTGAAACAACCTAATTACTTGTGGTTATTATACTTTGTACTGTAGTGCATTACAACATTAACGTTTAACCCAAGTAAAGGGTTTGTTTTATGCTTTATACTTGAAGAGCCTGTTGGTACTTTGAAGTGTTTTGCTCGTCTACGGTCTGTTCACACCTGCATGTGCTTTGTGTGATTATAGTTACTTTGATGTTATTTCACAGTAACATGATCTGTCCTTAAAGGTGTGCTGATAAGCTGATAACAGATCAGGAGAAGGAACTGAACAAAATGATCAATAATAGTCACAGTCCCTCACAAAAAGTAAGGCAGCTTATCCCGCACAAAGATTAATTAACATATCCATCATAATTTAGACCTTTAAATGCTGCCAGTGTCAAATAATCTTGTATGTTCTTTTAAAGCAACATGTCCCATACTTGCCTACCTGACCCTCTCCATGAGGGAGAAAATGCTCTGTTCCTGGACTTTCCTGGTAATGTATGATTGCCATCACCTGTGGTGAGCTAGTTAATTGATAAGAAAGGTGTTTCACCACAGGTGATGGCAATCATACATTACCAGGAAAGTCCAGGAACAGAGCATTTTCTCCCTCATGGGTTCACTAAGATATGCCGGCGGTCGGGCTCCCGGCGACCAGCATACCAGCGCCAGGAGCCCGACCGCCGGCTTACCGACAGTGTGGCGAGCGCAAATGAGCCCCTTGCGGGCTCGCTGCGCTCGCCACGCTACGCGCGCCACACTATTTTATTCTCCCTCTAGGGGGGTCGTGGACCCCCACGAGGGAGAATAAGTGTCAGTATGCCGGCTGTCGGGCTCCCGGCGCTGGTATACTGAGCGCCGGGAGCCCGACCGCCGGCATACAGAAGACCACCCCTCCCTCATGGAGAGGTCAGGTAGGCAAGTATGACAAGTCCTATTCACAGATCAAATAGTGTGCATTAGCACAGTAACTACTCATTTAATAACTCAAGTTGGGGCAGTAAAGCCACAGACACCTGATGAAATCACCTGGACTGGTGAGGGGTCCATTAGCTTGCCATGTGAGGCCAAATGTAAGAGTGAGAGTTTCAAAAAAATGAAAGACTTGGTAAGGTTTTGCAGTTTTTTTAAAAGTGGCAATCATTTACACAGCAAGATCAACCTGGTTTTGCAGTATAAATGATTGCCACTTTAAAAAAAAACTGAAAAACCTTACCAAATCTCTCACTTTCTGAAACACTCACTCTATTACATTTGGCCCCTGGTGCTGGTGCATACACATGGTGCGATTTCGGCTTATGGTCGATATCGGCTAGAAATTGGCCGGAGGCATGAGCCTCCGATCTAGCCAATATCGGCCCTACCTGCACAGTCTTTTTTTTTCTTACCATGCCAACTGTTTGGTACTGCACAGCTTTGCAGCAACTTACACATGATAATGATATACCTTTAACCCTTTATAATCCCTTGTTCATTTAATTGGATGTTATAAAAAAATTGTATTGTGTAGACTGTATCGTGATGACGGTCGCCATTCAAATCCCAAAGTCCATTTAAATGTATAAAAATACTGTGAACATTTTCTGGCTGATGCTAAAGTATCAAAATATCGAATTAGAATGAATTACAATGTTTTAGTTTACGAGTTACATTGCTTTATGTACTAAAAACATATTTTTGGCGGGTTACTTAGGGCCTCATTTGTCTACTTTACCAGTGTCATCACTAGGATACACCAGAAACATGCAATGGGTCATACAGGGTTAATTAAACAAAAAAAACAAACATAAGTAATATATAAAACAAAAGGATATAACAGGAAGGATGCATATTTTGCCTTAACTTCTCAGAATTCTCCTCTTTTTCATTCTATCACCATATTCTGGCATTTATTCATCATAACATGTCACTTTTGAGCAATATACTTAACAATCTTGTTTTTTTACACATTTTCTAACTGATTCAGCTGTCCAAGTCCAGTAACACTTTATAGATGTTCCATCATAAAAATGCTAATTCATTAGCAACATGGTGTTATCAAAACGTCATTTTTAAACCTACTGTGTTAAGAGTAAAAGCTGCTTTTGCCAAATAAGTCATTTTATTGCACAGTATTTGAAAGAAAAGATTTGTTTATTGTAATTTACTGTAATTGTTTTTTTTTTTTTTACACAAGTTTCATAAGGTATACAGTTTGAGATGGGCATAAATGTAAGTTGTACCTTTTTTTTGCTACAACTTGCTCTATTTTTAGTACATGTGTGTCTTTTTACAACACATCTTTTTTTTTCCAGGCAAATTACACTTGAGTGTCTGTGACATGGGGCCCCTGATTAAGGTGGGAAAGTTTGTGTAGATTTGCCCAAAGTACAGAAAAGGTTGTGGGAGTGCATAAATGAATTGTGCTAATACAGTATGTCAGGCAAAAAGTTGCAGATGCGCCTATCAAATGCTGCATTTGATTTGTAAAAAACACGTTAGACACACCCACTAATACAAATGCAGTTGAACTGCTGTGACTGGATTTTAAAAGTAAGATTACATTGCACTGAATACGTTTTTTTTTTAAATAAAGTGAGTTTGGGATGGTAAAGGCTGCCTGAATGTTTATGAGGATTGTCTTTAAAAAAATGTAAGGGACAGATGTACTAAGAGCCTTGGAGAGAGATCAAGTGGAGAGAGAAAAAGTACCAACCAACCAACCAACCAACCAACCAACCAACCAACCAACCAGCTCCTAACAGTCATTTTACAAACACAGCCTGTAACATGGCAATCAGAAGCTGATTGGCTGGTACTATATCTCTCTCCTTGGCATAGTACATCTGCCCCTAAATGTTAGATTTGAGTCTAGTTCAAATAGCATTTCACATAGTCCATGCAACCTGGGTACTTATCTGCACTTTCTGATTATTTACTGTAATGTGTATGCATTGTGTACTGTGATTTTTAGCATCTTTTGTACTCACAGTGAAGCCACAACTCCTGTCATGTTCCTGGTCCATCTGCTCCTGTTACTTGTATAGGGAGGGGGCCATAATTGCTACTTATGCAGGCTTCACGCTTCTGCAGCCAACTCAGAATGCATATCAAAATGTGACCGTCCTATCTGGATGCATTTACAATTAAGTTTGTGTCCAACACTGAATAAGGATCTATATGTGTGTGTTACTTGTATTAAAACTCTTGTAATGCTATTTTCAGTAATAATGGGAGATACTGGACATGTGATAGGGAACAATGCATAACATTAACCAGGCAGAAATAAGACATCAAGGGATATTGGGGTATGACTTCATAATGTATAGAAAAATAATGAGTCACAGGAAAAGGAACTTATTATTACATGGTTGTATGCAAACAAGGAAATCTACAGCTCTGGAAAGCACCAACAGCCACACAGGGGTCTAACAGGAGACAAAACCTACCACTCTGACAGGAAGAAGCAGCTACACAAATATGGTTTTCGTGAGATGCTGAGGAAAGGACACGGATGTTTGCAGAAGAAAATTGTGGGAGAACACAGAAACCCACCACAGAACAACAACTAAAAACAACAAAAAAACAGCTACAGTAGCTTGTCAAATTACTAACATCATAAATCTATGTACTGTGGTTGAAATTCAGCCAGATCAGACCATTTACTGACGTCTGAAGCAAAATTTATATCCTTAGATTTGAGCCTGTCTTTTAATTTTTTTGTTTTTGCATGTCTATCAATTTTTTTCTTTAAAAAGATGGTTTCCTGTACATGACATATTTTAAGTGTCAAGGGTATTTCAAAACATTGAGGGAGCCAGTGTACAAACATGACTGATGCGCAGAAGAAATATGTTGCATTCACAGAAGCAGACAAACTACTGTATAGTGCCAGCCCCATATGCCATTGCCACTGCACCAGGGGTTAAAGTGAGGGGGAATGAGGTGAAACTGAGTTCCGCCACCTGTAATGATAGGGGAACTAGTTCCACCACCTCCATTGCTCTACTCAGTAATTCCAACAGTAAAACCTGCCCCATCACCTACATCAACAGATGTGTTACAGATGAGCTGCAGACACCTCGCCCTTCCTCAGGTCCTGGTGGCTCCACAGTCCTCTTCCATTTACAGCCCATCCCTCCTGGTACTCATACATGCTGTGTCTGTTGGATAGCATTCATCCCCTCCCCAGGTCCCAGTGGTTTCCTTTTCCATCACGGTGTATGTGATGTCATGCTGTCACCGCTGCTGAAGTGAAGAGGAGCAGGCTCTGTGCATCTTGAAGACAAGATGATAGGTGGCTGGAGGGACAAAAGAGGTGGTGGAAGCTGCAGGAGGGATACAGGGCATGGAGCTGCTGGAGGGATACAGACAGTGAGCTGCTGGATTGACATAGGCAGAGATGTGTATAAGGGGCACTACTGTGGGCATTATGTGTATAAGCAGCACTACTGTGGTCATTATGATTAAGGGGCAGTACTATTGAAGGCATTATGTGTAGGGACACTACTACTGTGGGATTTGTGTATAAGGGGCACTACTGTGGGAATTGTGCATAAGGGGCACCACTGTGGGCATTGCATATAAGGGGCACTACCCTGTGGCATAATGTGCATAAAGGGTACCATTGTGTAGTGCAATGTGAATAAAGGGCACTACTGAGTGATGTAACCTGAATAAGGGGCATCACTATGTGGTGTAATATGAATTAGGGGCACTACATGTGGTGTAATGTGAATAAGATTGTGCTACTGTGTGGTGTAATTTGAAATGGGGATACTATTATGTGACCACGCTGCTTCTTTGTGAGATGTCCCTTTATAAAGTATGGGAAGTAGGGCACTGATTTATAGCTCGCATGGAGGTGCTGAAAACACTAGCACTGGCCATGACTCCACTTAATTTGTAGGGGGCGGGGGTTGGGGTTTAGGTGGCAGGGAAAATGAGTTCCACCACCTCTCCAGGACCACTTTAAACCCTGCACTGCACCATCCCAATATTGATGCACCAGTATTCTAATTTTGGGAGAACAACAGATATTAAAAGACATTTATTCCCTGTTGTTAAAGGTATTTATATTGAAAGACTGGGAATTGCATTTTACAGATATACATAAAGCAAAATATAACTGCCATGCCTCAAACAGTGACATATTATCATCCTTTATTTAGATGAAGTCAACATATTACATATGGTTCTTACTTTTAAATTATATCCTCCAGGAGATCCTGGACGGGAGGAAGGGTGGGATGCATAAGGAATGCAGTGTCAAATGTACACTGTACGTATATAAGCCAGTGCCACATTATGTAATTACAGATTTACATTTAGACAAAGTAGTCCCTGTCCCATGGTGTTTACAATATAATTTTACTACATTAGGTGCATTCTAAAGTACATTGATTTGTGTGCACAGATAGCAGCATCTGTAGGGGTTGGCTTGTAGTAGTTGGGCAGATCATGGGCAATCCCTTGACAAGTATGGATTATGCATATGACGGTGCCTACCTTTTGCAAGGTGATTTAAAGGGGTAGTTAGGACAGGTGGGCTTATAGCTTTTCTGGAGGATAAACAGCATTTTGTTTACTTGTCTGTACTTTTAATTGGATGCATTTTGTACTGTCCACATAATCGCATGCAGAAAATTGCAGTTCTACATGGATGTTGAAGAATGTAATAAATATTTTCTTGAAACACATGAATTAAACTAAACCAGTATTGTAGTAAAATAAAAAAGCTAAAGGATTTAACGAATAAACATAGTGTTCCTAAAATAGAATTTGTTTGAAGTGACGCTTTTCTTTTTATTCCTGCTCTTCACTCTTTTACTTGCATACTCCTATAAGGAGTCTGTTCATAAAGAAGTTGGCTAGACGTATATGGGTCTCTGGTGTCTCACCACCTTGCCTGATACTTTGGATAGATAAGCAGCTCCCAGCATCATGGTTTTCAGTACAGGCATTCACTGAGTGGAGACACCTACAATTGTATTTAGTAAGGACTGTATTTGCTATAAGCACTATCACATCACTATCATTCACTAGCTATTCATAGTAATGGATGCAGTCCTATATTGGAAAAAAACTTTATCAGCCCTACACTGACTACCCTTTCCGCACTGACTACCCTTTCCGCACTGACTACCCTTTCCACACTGACTACCCTTTCCACACTGACTACCCTTTCCACAGATACCTTACATTGTATTTTCAGTCTGTGGAGCATAAGATATGTCTATCTATGTATCTATCTATGTATCTATCTATCTATCTATCTATCTATCTATCTATCTATCTATCTATCTATCCACCTCTTTCTCTCTCTCTCGCTCTCTCTCTCTCTCTATCTATATATATATATATATATAAATATTGGTAAAGTCCACACTCCAGACTTGATAAGATCAACGATGGGGTGCTCCACAAAGGCCCATAGGCCAGTGTATAGAAATTTGGGTATGCAGGCACTCACCAGTAAATTCAACAGGTATTTATTAATAACTCACAGAGACATAAAGACGGTGTGTCGACGTTTCGGTCATCACGTGACCTTCTTCAGGACATCATACAGGGACATCAGGAAGACAACTGTCCAGTGCATCACCATTCACCATATGTCACCCAGGCTTCCCTTAAATAGCAGAGACAGGCCCAAGCCTCACCCAACCAGTAATTGCCACAGGAAGTGCCGCAAAGGGCACTAATTTCTGCACAAAAACAACTATCTTAACAAACACATAAAGCCTATATGGGCAATAGTACTGTAATGTGACTCAAATCCTAATATATCTATCTAGAACGTCACAAATAAGTCAAAAACAGGCAAAACACGGCCGCGACCGGAAGTGCCATTCGTTCCACTGTCAGTGGAACGCATCATAACCGGAACCGGAAGTGACGGCCGGAACCGGAAGTGGCATTGTAAACGTCAGAAAGAGCTTTTCGCAATGTTAAGAGGCAAGTGGGAGGTAGTATACACGTAGTAAGCCACACTCCGCCCCCCTAAATGAACAAATTACCATGGTAACCAGCCACTTAAAGGTATATATATGGAAATAATGAATGCTTAATTATTCTATCACAAAAAAAATATATAATAATCCGTCTAGCCAGGCGATTATTGTGGGAGTGTCAAGTGCTGCAGCCTCACCCATAAAAGGGGAAAGCCTGAGGACAAAGACCACATAAAACAAATACTTACAAAAATACCAGGAACTGCTTGTGCGGAGCAGACAAAGTCCAACCCCCTGTCTCTGCTATTTAAGGGAAGCCTGGGTGACATATGGTGAATGGTGATGCACTGGACAGTTGTCTTCCTGATGTCCCTGTATGATGTCCTGAAGAAGGTCACGTGATGACCGAAACATCGACACACCGTCTTTATGTCTCTGTGAGTTATTAATAAATACCTGTTGAATTTACTGGTGAGTGCCTGCATACCCAAATTTATATATATATATATATATATATATATATATACTCCTCGCTGCAGTCCGGCACTCTCACTCCACCTGGGTATTTGCTCAGGTGCCTTCCTCAAGGAGTGATACTCCTTATACAACCAAAGAAAGAAGGCGGCACTCAGAGTCTCAAGAGCTTAGTGAAAACCGACCCGTGTTTATTTTAGAAATAAACACGGGTCGGTTTTCACTAAGCTCTTGAGACTCTGAGTGCCGCCTTCTTTCTTTGGTTTTATATATATATATACAGCATATAAAAAAAGTTTGGTCCACACTCACATTATTGTAGATCACTTGCTGGTGTGCCATCAAATGAAGGAAACCCTGTGGTCACCATTCCAATGTAATTGCAATAAATGGGAGCACTCATCAGTCTTCTTTATGCCAGTATTTGATTTAGACCATCATACCATACCGCTTATGAATTTTTCATGGTATGATGGTCTAAATTAAATATCGTCATAAAGAAGACTGGTGAGTGCTTCCATTTATTGTCTGGGAGGAGACAGACTCACATCCTGCTGGAGCTATATTCAAACATCATCATTTTTTGATCACCATAATATATATAAAAAAATCTTTTGATCTGGTGAAGCGGGGTCACTCTATGATCCTATTTCTTCCCATTTATCAGTAGTACTATACTATCCAGCTACACTGTGGGTATACCTTACCACTAATGAACTGCTTACATCTCCTTTTTTGGATGGCGGCTTCTTAAAGAGTTTTATCTCTGATTTGATTTTCCCTGATGAAGTCCTTATAAGGACGAAACGCAATCTTCTTAAAGGACAACAAGCCCCCCAAAAATCAGTCTTGTAGGGGTCTATATACAGTACTTCTCCAATTTGTCATGATATTGTGATTTAATAAATTTTAACTTAATTTTATGTATTCGGTTGCTGGTTGGATTCTATTTTTAATATATAATTGGTATCAATTAGAGATGAGTTGGTTCAGATTTACTCGGTTCTTTACGCCAGAATTATTGCCATTTCTTATTTGCTGGATTTTTCTTATTGGCTAACCAAAACACGTGACATCCGATAACCAATAAGGAGATTCGGGTAAATCCGAGTAAAACCGACCCTGCTCATCTCTAGTATCAATTGTTCATTGTGCGCCCTCTGAATTTGTTATATATATATATATATATATATATATATATTATGTGGCAGGAGAGGTACTTTGCCACCTGTAAGCTACACACAGGGTCCTCGGGGCAGATGTCCATTTGGCCCAGACCAGGTCTTGTAGGCTTCTTAGCCTAAGAAGCTGCTTCATCAGACAGCTCCTGGCTGCTGGGTTTAAAGCAGAGTCTCTCCCATGAGTCAGGGCTCCTGACGGCAGTTAGTGCCCAGGTGATACGTCTGCCAGGGACAGTGGGATTTGGAAGACTGGGGCACTATTGTCAGGATGCCGGGGCCTGAAGGGTTCCTTATTAAGTAAAAGGGAGTGAGGCAGGGCCTAGCCTCCCTGGTTGTTTATACTAGAGACAGCGATCTTTTCATTATGTGCATCTTTGTATTTGAGCAACCTGAATAAAAGGTATTTGTTGTTTTTGCACAAGCCTGGAGTCGGTTGCTGGTGGAATTTGTGTAGCAGAGTGCATTCTAGCAAGACTCCTGTTACAAATGGCGCCTGAACAGGGACTCTTCTGCTAGTCGTGTCACATGTGGCAGAGGACCAAACAGTCGTAAGGTAGCGGCACACATACCAGCGAGCTCCAGACCAAGCTGACGTCGTGGGCATCAGTACCAGACCAAGGGTGTTGTGAGTAGTGGTTAAAACCAACCCCACGGGGTAAAAAAAAAATGATATGTTTTGTTTAAACTGGATGTGTTTGATTTTGGTGCAAAGGTTTGCCTTGGCAGCAAAGAGGTTAAACAGAGTGCAAGGACTGTTCTGTATTTCCTGCTTCGCAACATTCATTGAAAGTAGCTGTGTTGATTTACTCCATGGGGTTGCAGGCATCTGATAATTTATGACTGAATTTCTTTTCCAAGCTTATTTTTACCTGTGCCTGCAAAATCTAGTAGAGGGAGACTGGTGTCCCTGTTAATTAGCTCATTAAGACAAATCAAGCAAAGTTGAAACCTTTTAGAAATGTGGTTCTATTTAAAAAAAAATGTTGTGGCACTATGTGTTCCAGCAATCCCTGAGTTCTAGTTTTAAGAGCCTGAAGGGAGAAGTTGTTTATTTACACTACCACTGTAAGGTATTTGTGACCACTATGTACATGCTACCATTCAGTGCTTTGCTAAAAGCTTAATCTGTGCTAAAAAAAAAAAAAAGGAATTTTTATTTTCCCTTTCACTTACAGTTTTCAAATGTAACGGGGTGAATTAAGATTTTCAGATATACAGCATATTCTGAAGTGTCTCTTCAAATGGGTAACAAAAAGAGTATTGCTACTTAAAAAAACAAAAGGGGTGACAGCTCTAACACCTCAGGTCAGGAACTTATGTGACCCTATTAAAGCTCCACAGTTGGAAAGTGAAGTAGAGAGCTTATTGGGGAGTAATTCAGATCTTGTGGAAGATTTTAGCATGGAACCTTTTTTTTTATGTCACATGATAAGTGCCCTTGAAAGGAATGTCCAATTAAAGGACCAGGAGCTAGAAGAGCATAAGGAAAAATGTGATTTTCTTCAAGAGCAGGTGAACACCTTAACGCAAAAGCTGGAGGAGAAGGAATCTCTTTTGTATGACTCTCTGACCAAATTGGGAAGGAGTAGAAAAGAGATTGCCAAGCTCTCAGACCAGGTGTCAGAGTTGCAGAAAACCTTGGCAAAGGCTAAACCCAGATCTGAAAACTTTGTAGTACATAGCCAAGGACTATTAGAGGAAATCTCCTGTGAATAGACACGATATGGGAGTCTGGTGCTGGCCAATAATGCTCGGTCTCAAGACTTGGCGGAGCTTCAGGAGGAGGTTTCTAAGCTAAAACCGTTGGCTATGCCTAGTTTCAGTTCAGAGACAGGTGTAGCTACACCAATTGCTGAAGACGTTATGCCGAATGTAGTGTCAGAGATATTATCAGCCGAAATGGAAATGCTATCTTTGGGGGAATTGACGCTGATGGTGGTGCAGGCTGCGGAAGAATGGTACCATACTGCAGTGGAACCTGGCTATACTGGATTCCCTGTTCCAGCCAGAAGGAACAGGAAAGTTGAGCCAGAGCTGCCTGTGCCTAGGGACCGGAAGTCTCCCTGCTCTGCCACTAGTAAGGCCATCTGCCTGGAAAGTGGAAATCAGGGCCCTTCCTCAGAGGTAGAGCATTTACAGGCACTAATGTCCATTCAGTTGGTATTGCCATTCCAGAGAATGAGCAAGAGCCCATCATAGAACTGGAAGTCTAATCTGAGCCAGAGGTTGTTTCTGTTGAGGTCTTGGAAACCCAGGATCCTTCCCCTGTTGACTTGATGTACGTTCACAAGTCAATCCCTGATGGAACATCACAGGTTCAGAAGCCCTCAGTTCTGGATATCCAGTACACATGTGAGACTTTCTCTGGCAAATCACAGACAAAGACCGTACCTTTGGTGGTGTCTCACCTACGTGAGCTAGTCATGGCTAAACTAGTTCCAATACAGGAGTCTACTTCCGAAGTCATCCGGGAACCTGCTTCTGAAGGAGTTCCACTCGTGTATGTGGAGGATAAGATCTTGAGGTTGTTGCACCATGACATGATCCACCACGAGAGGCTCAAGATACAATTGCTGAACTGGGAAAATTCATAGAGGACACACTAAGTAAGGAGCAAGAGCCTGTCTCAGATGAATCGGTGCAGAGTCCCATTTCTGAGGTTGCTCTACCCAGGAAGAGTTCTCTATATGAGACATGAGAGCTGGAAAATTTAAGCGGAGAGTTCCAAAAGCTGGCCCTAAGTAATAGCCAGCTAAAAGAAACCGTGAAGTAGATTCCTAAACTATGGAGTCGAATAAGAGACCTGGACAAGAAAATAAAAATGGGTAATGTGCCTGTCATAGAACAGCTAGAGACGGTGATTAGGGTCAAAGATGGGAGATCGGAGGACGAAGCAGTTACGTTAATGAAGAAAATGTTATCAAAGCTGGAAAGACTGAAGGAAGCACTAAAAGCTCAACAAATGAAAGGACTTTCTGAGACTCAGGACCAATGCCTCACTCTGAGGGAAAGGGTGGAGGCAAAGTTGGACCATGACCTCAGAACAATTAAAGTCAGGGCAGAGACAAGGTGATACTGGTGCCAAGAGCTAGGCCATAAAAGGTGGAGTTGTCCATATAGGCCAAGACCAGTGAGGGCCGGGGTGACTACTAGGCCCAGAGTGAACTTAAAAACCTTCCCCAGTCCAGAGTTGGTTAAGGTCAGGTGTCACAAACACCCAGACAAGAATGAAGTGACTTCCTCAGTAGCCATTAAATCCGAGCCCGATAGGGGAAACATCTCTAAAAGTGGAATGGTGAAGAGGAGGGGAAGTTTAGTGGGCAACGGGAAGTTGCCCATTAAAACGACCACTTCGGCCAATATGCCAAAGTGGAGGGAAAGGGATGGTGGCACAGTGGAGTCGGTGCCACCAACCTTTAATGGAAATAGATTCCAAGGTCAGTTAAAAGGGCATGGGCGTGTACTTGGGAGAGGAACTTGGGACCCAGGTGTATGGGCCCAAGTTATGTCCCAAAGATTGGTCAGCCCAAAATAATTGGCAAATGTGAAACCTTGCCAATGTCACATGCTGCTTTTCTGAGCCAGGAAAAGCTGAGGGAAAGGGTATGTGGCAGGAGAGGTACTTTGCCACCTGTAAGCTACACACAGGGTCATGGGGGTAGATGGGAAGTGTGGATGGACCGGGTTCCCATCCATTTGGCCCAGACCAGGTCTTATAGGCTTCTTAGCCTAAGAAGCTGCTTCATCAGCCAGCACCTGGCTTCTGGGTTTAAAGCAGAGTCTCTCCCATGAGTCAGGGCTCCTGATGGCAGTTAGTGCCCAGGTGATAGGTCTGCTAGGGACAGTGGGATTTGGAAGACTGGGGCACTATTGTCAGGATGCCGGGGCCTGAAGGGTTCCTTATTAAGTAAAAGGGAGTGAGGCAGGGCCTAGCCTTCCTGTTTATAGTAGAGACAGTGATCTTTTCTTTATGTGTATCTTTGTATTTGAGCAACCTGAATAAAAGGTATTTGTTGTTTTTGCACAAGCCTGGAGTCGGTCGCTGGTGGAATTTTTGTAGCAGAGTGCATTCTAGCAAGAATCCTGTTACAATATAACCAACATGGTAGTAATATTTCAAGCATTCTAACTGCGTCGTCATTCTAACTTTAAACTTAATGCATCACCATCATGTTTAAAGTTATAATGCCAACACGGTTAAAATTGCAGGAATAACATTACTACCGTGTCAGCATTCTCAGGTCGGCATTACACTGTCTCACTGTCAACACTGACTGAAATAACAAATAGCAATAAGAATACATGATTTATTGATGCCTCATGTTGTGAATATCTTAAGCGTAAATACTATAATTCCTTGAGGCACCGTGTGTGCTAAACCATAATTACTCAAGAGTATTAGAGCCTTAAAACTCTTGGCAAATTGCTACACTCATCAGTAGCAGTTTTGTTTATTTTATTATTAAGTTTTATATATATTTAAATTTAATTTAAGTCTGGCATGTGACAGAAAATCCAATTACACATTTCTATGCACACGAAAGGCCAGTTCATTATTCCAGAGGAGTCTTTAGCTGATGTGAGAATATCACTCAGATTAAACACTCAGCACTTGGCATCAATCAGGGAGGTTTCAGTGATAGTACATTTGGTATGCATATTACACACATAGGGGGTCATTCCGAGTTGTTCGCTCGTTGCCGATTTTCGCTATACTGCGATTAGTCGCTTACTGTGCATGCGCAAGGTTCGCAGAGTGCATGCGTTTAGTTATTTTACTCAAAAGTTAGGTATTTTACTCACAGCATAACAAAGCTTTTTCATCATTCTGCTGATCGGTGAGTGACTGACAGGAAGTGGGTGTTTCTGGGCGGAAACTGACCGTTTTCTGGGAGTGTGCGGAAAAACGCAGGCGTTTCTGGGAAAAACGCGGGAGTGGCTGGAATAACGGAGGAGTGTCTGGCCGAACGCTGGGTGTGTTTGTGACGTCAAACCAGGAACGAAACTGACTGAACTGATCGCAATGTAGGAGTAAGTCTCGAGCTACTCAGAAACTGCTAAGAATTTTCTTTTCGCAATTCTGCTAATCTTTCGTTCGCAATTCTGCTATGCTAAGATACACTCCCAGAGGGCGGCGGCTTATCGTGTGCAATGCAGCTAAAAGCAGCTAGCGAGCGAACAACTCGGAATGAGGGCCATTATGTGGATGAACACGGAAAGCATATGACCCAAACAGGACGTTTCATCTACATTTATCAGTTGATTCTGATCTAGACATATACTTTCTGTTCCCTTGCGACTCTTACATGAACCCCACAACATCCTTGAAAAATGTTTGTACAGTTGCTCTGTAGAGATAACAAACATTATTTTTACGGAAGACTTTATTACACAATATTGATTGAAATAAGGAGATCTTCATAAGTATCTTTGTTTTTATTTTTACTTGGCAAAAGGCTAGAGATTATGAGTAGAACAAATAAACTCTAACAAATAAAACCTTAATAGATAACCACACATACTGGATAAAATGCTTGTATACAAAATAGATTGGATTTTACACCATGCCTTATGTAACAAGCATTATATATATTTAATAATACCTTTTAAATGCATATTGATTTGTTATATAACTCTAAGTGTTGCTCTGATGCTGGAAAACAGAATGATAAAATTCACTGACTGGCATGTTAGCTGGTTTGCTATCTGTACTGTACACTGCAACTTTACCAGCGAAAAAGCATAATGACAACATAGCAGGGGCGTCAGAACAGTTTTAGGTTGGAGGGGGCAAGATATATTCTCAGTTTGTCGCCCCTAGCTACCTAGCAAACTGCGGCCCTAGGGGAAATATACACTGGTGATGGGGGGGGGGAATATGCACTGGTGACAAGCTGTGGGGGAGTGGGTTTAAAGCAGTGCCGTAACTAGGCATTTAAGCGCTGTGTGCAAGAAACGACATTGGTGCCCCCCTTATGTAAAACGGGCAGTGCGCGCCATAGTTGCGCATAAAATATATAGGGGCGTGGCTTCATGGGGAAGGGGTGTGGCCACAAAATAATACCAATTCATACTACGTTGCACAGTAGTCTCCATTATTCAAATTACACCACACAGTAGCACCACTACAACAGGTAGAGCCCCTTTTACACATTACGGCAGACAGTCCCCATTTTTACACATTGCGGCAGACAGCGTCCCCTTTTTACACATTACGGCAGCCAGTCCCCCTTTTTACACAGTACGGCAAACAGCGTCCCCTTTTTACACATTATGGCAGACAGTGTCCCCTTTTTACACATTACGGCAGACAGCGTCCCCTTTTTACACATTACGGCAGACAGCATCCCCTTTTTACACATTACGGCAGACAGCATCCCTTTTTACACATTACAGCAGACAGGGTCCCCTTTTTACACAGTACGGTAGACAGCGTCCCCTTTTTACACAGTACGGTAGACAGCGTCCCCTTTTTACACATTACGGCAGAGAGCGTCCCCTTTTTATACATTACACATTACGGCAGACAGCGTCCCCTTATTCCACGGCAGACAGCGTCCCCTTTTTTCACATTACGGCAGACAGCGTCCCCCTTTTTACACATTACGGCAGACAGCGTCCCCTTTTTACACATTACGGCAGTCAGCATCCCCTTATTCCACAGTACAGCAGACAGTGTCCCCTTTTTACACATTACGGCAGACAGCGTCCCCATTTTTACACATTACGGCAGACAGCGTCCCCTTTTTACACATTACGGCAGACACACTGTGACCAGAGTGGGGACAGGGGCGTACGCACAATAGTGACTGGGGGGGGCTGGAGACATTCACACTGGTGACATGGTGACCTACTGGGAGAGACAGAAGTCAGACCTACAACGTGAAGTAAAAGGAGCAGAACTGAGTACAGAGGTGAGGAGGAGCACAGGTCAGCCAGGTATAATCAGAGGCTTACCAACGTGACTAGCCCAGCAGCGAGGTCCAACTCTTTAATATAGAGGAGCCTCGCTCTTCATTCTCCGCTGCGGCTGTCCTGCAATTCTTACCAGCAACATTGGTGGCTGCGCCCACTTGATTCCGGCAATGGCTCAGCCTGCTCCCCCCCTTGTCCTCGCCCACCCAGCAGACGTACAGCGGCTGTGCAGAGTGTTAACGGCGTCTCCCTTCCTCAGGCCAGGGTGGTGCTGTACCTGGCGTTATGGTCGGCCTGACTCTGTGTGCGGCAGCGGTATTTCACAAAGCCGCTGCCGCTCCTCTGCCCCAGTATTGACGCCTCTGTCATGTGCAGGGGGAGCCCCCCCATTCTGACGCCCCTGCAACATAGCCAATGCTTTTATCCACCCAGGTCATCTACACAGTGGTGCCAAGAGAGGGGGGGGGGGGAGAGGGTACAAATTACCCAGGTCTGATGGAAGGGCCCAGCGAGGGCCCAGTGGGGGCCCCCGGGCTTCCTCCCCCATAACTGGCAGCAGCAACAGCTATTCTCCTAAGCCCTGAAGATGCTGCTGACTACCGGGCTGGAGTGTGGCCATGGTGGTGCTTAAAACACAATTTTTGGGGGTGTTTTTTTCTATCTCTATATATGTCATGGCTGACACTCTGACCAAAATACTGCACAATTGCCCAGGTGCCCTTAGTGGGGTGACAGATAGTCTAAACAGAAATACAGTGGCACTCTCGGGACTTACTTATGTAACAATATATTCTGGTGATGACCATTAGTGTGAAAGTCAACATTTCAGTTTATTCAACTTCAATCATAGTAAGTCCTGAAAGTTCTGTGGTATTTCTGCATGTACTACTGTATGTGTGTGTGTGTGTGTGTGTGTGTGTGTATACATACAGTAATTGCACTTACACGCTATAGCGCATCCTTTATCCCAAAATTACAATGGAGGATCCACTTTTACAAAATGATATTGTTCCAGGGAATGTGCTCTGCAACCAATGTAGCATTTATATCTCTGCCCCACCATCCTAATAGTGAACACTTTTGTCCCAGCTGCTGGGAAGTATGTCATGCGCCTGTGAGTGGGTACTTCTTCTTTGCTAGACAAGCCCCCATAGTGGTTCAGCCATGCAACTAACATGTTGTGGCTACATCCCCTGTAGAAGGGGCTGGGAAGATACTGTACCAAGGCCCAGGAATTCTGTTGGCAGCCCTGCATCTAAATGAGACCATGCCCTTTTTTGTCAGGTGACCAAAATTGTGACTGTAATTCAACTATAGTTGGTTTTAAACTAGAGATGTGCGGCGGGCACTTTTAATCTCTTGTGGTTTGGTTTTGAATCTGGATCCTCGCTCGTGTTTTGGATCTGGATTGGTTTTGCCAAAACCACCCTTTCGGGTTTTGGTTTTGGTTTTAGTTATGGATCTGTATGATTTTTGAAAAACAAACAAACATAAAAACAGCTAAAATCATAGAATTTGGGGGTAATTTTGATCCTATGGTATTATTAACCTCAATAACATTAATTTCCACTCTTTTCCAGTCTATTCTGAACACCTCACACCTCACAATATTGTTTTTAGGCCAAAAGGTTGCACTGAGGTCGCTGGATGACTAAGCTAAGCGACCCAAGTGGGCGGCACAAACACCTGGCCCATCTAGGAGTGGCAATGCAGTGTCAGACAGGATGGCACTTTTAAAAACTAGGCCCCAAAGAGCACATAGTGCAAAGAATAAAAAAAAGGTCCACCGAGGTCACTGGATGACTAAGCTAAGCGACCCAAGTGGGCGGCACGAACACCTGGCCCATCTAAGAGTGGCACTGCTGTGGCAGCCAGGATAGCACTTTTAAAAACTAGGCCCCAAAGAGCACATAGTGCAAAGAAGAAAAAGTGGTGCAATGAGGTAGCTGTATGACTAAACTAAGTGACACAAGTGTACAGCAAAAATACCTGGCCCATCTAGGATTGGCACGCAGTGGCTGAATGTCGAGAGTAGCCCGCAATTGTTTGGGCCACCGACAGCATCTCCTGCACACCCCTGTCATTTTTCAAAACATTCTGCACCACCAAATTAATTGTATGTGCAAAACATGGGACGTGCTGGATTTTGCCCAGATGTAATGCACGCACAATATTGGTGGCGTTGTCCAATATCACAAATCCCCAGGAGAGTCTAAGTGGGGTAAGCCATTGTGCGATGCTGCCCCTCAGTTTCCGTAAGAGGTTGTCAGCAGAGTGCCTATTATGGAAAGCGGTGATACACAGCGTAGCCTGCCTAGGAACGAGCTGGTGTTTGTGAGATGCTGCTACTGATGCCACTGCTGTTGTTGCTGCGGGAGGCAATACATCTACCCAGTGGGCTGTCACAGTCATGTAGTCCTTAGTTTGCCCTGCTCCACTTGTCCGTGGTTAAGTGGACATTGGGTACAACTGCATTTTTCAGGACACTGAGAACACTTTTCTTAATGTCCCTTGATAATGTCGGTATTATCTTAGACCGCAAAGCTGTACCCCTGAGTACACAATTACCGTTGAGCCGCTATGGCCGCTAGACTACGTGCTACGCACTTTGTACACTATTTGCGTACAGAGTCCTGCACGTGGTACGCACTTGGCGTACGCATGCTGCGCTGAGTGTACGGAGAACACACAGCGAGCGCACACACAATTGATAACCTTTAAACCTTGTTAATTATATAATGTAATGATATGCTTACACTTTAAACCTTTAACAGTAAAGTACTGCAATGATATTATACCTTTAAACCTTACGTAGCGCTGGCAATACAAAGTACCCGCAGTGCGTACACCTTATCAATGCTATACACCTTATACAGATAAATCTACTTTAAAGCCCATGCAGGAAAGTGAAAACACAACACTGTTTGTAGTTTAAACCACAGGGTTCTAAGGCTACCGTGGATTGATTCCAAAAGATACAAACAATACAATTTATACACTACAGGCTAACAAGTAAATCTAAACAGAATAATGGCTACAGAGAATGTACGTACGTGAGAATATTCGCAAGCGCAACCCGAATCCGGTCCTCCGCTGGTCATACAGATAGCGTTTAGAGTCTTCTGACCTGCCAGGCAACAATGGTCCTTTTATACACAACATGCATACACAATACAATGGTCACTGTAATCTCATTGTTCATTGGACACAGAGATATGTCTCCACATTACAGCAAAGGTCATAGGTGGATTTGAAAAGGTGGGCGATGTCTCTTCCAACTGCTCTTGTGGGTGGTATCCTCTGGATTCCCGCCGCATATGTAATTTACAGTAAATACAGTTAATGTTCATAATCTACTTTTGTACATAACTATATGCAGGAACCAGCGATCTTTCTCTAACTAACACCGGAATGTTACCCTCAAAATACCCTACAGCTGGATACTAGACATCACCTTCCAACCGTTATCTGACCCTTCCTATCATGCAAAGGCGAATCTCTCTGTCCAGGAACTGTTTAAACTAATAATACTTGCTGACATGGTCTAGGGGAACTATATCTACAAAATGCACTATTTGGGTTAAATATGTAATGTTCTAATAACCCGCTACGCGCTCACAAACTCCGCCGTAAATACCCATATCATGCGCATGATCGCCGGAGCGATCTTACGCAAATTGCGGATATGTGCACGCACGGCGGACTGAGTGCACGAGCAGCGGGCATGTGCATGGGGTTAGTACAAGGCATATGCATTATGATATTTTTCGACTTTGACACCCTGTACAGTCAAGGAATCGCTTTCCTAGTAAAGTGGAATCTAGATGGGAATTTGGTACCAGGGACACACTACCTCCATCAATTGTCTAAATCTCTCTGGACTAATGGCGGATACCGAACGCACGTCTAACACCAACATAGCTGTCAAGGCATCAGTTATCCGCTTTGCAATAGGATGACTGCTGTCATATTTCATCTTCCTCGCAAAGGACTGTTGGACAGTCAATTGCTTAGTTGAAATAGTACAAGCGGTCTTCCGACTTCCCCTCTGGGATGACGATCGACTCCCAGCAGCAACAATAGCAGCGGCAGCAGCAACAGTAGGAGGAAGTGGTTCTTGATCTTTCCCTATTTTATCCTCCAAATTGTTGGTCTCTATTATTTTTCTGGAGTTATATAACAATGGGGGTAATTCCAAGTTGATTGCAGCAGGAATTTTGTTAGCAGTTGGGCAAAACCATGTGCACTGCAGGGGAGGCAGATATAACATGTGCAGAAAGAGTTAGATTTGGGTGGGTTATTTTGTTTCTGTGCAGGGTAAATACTGGCTGCTTTATTTTTACACTGCAAATCTAACTCTCTCTGCACATGTTAAATCTGCCTCCCCTGCAATGCATAAGGTTTTGCCCAACTGCTAACAAAATTCCTGCTGCGATCAACTTGGAATTACCCCCCATATGCGGCATAGGAGAAAGTACCTCTACACCACACAGGGCAACCCCTTTAAAAATTATTTGGATTAAATATTAATAACCCCTTTATTTGGAGTAAATAAATTATAGTACAGGACAGCACCACTGGATTTATACGGCAGTACCACTGGACTGGACTTATACGGTAGTAACCCTAGACTTATACGGCAGAACCACTGGACTTATACGGCAATACCCCGGGACTTATACGGCAGTACCCCTGGACTTATACGGCAGTACCCCTGGACTTATACGGCAGTACCACTGGACTTATATGGCAGTACCACTTGACTGTACTTATATGGCAGTACCACTGGACTTATACAGCAGTATCACTGGACTTATATGGCAGTACCATTGGACTTATACGGTAGTACCACTGGACTTATACGGTAGTACCACTGGACTTATACGGTAGTACCACTGGACTTATACGGTAGTACCACTGGACTTAGAGGGCAGTACCACTGGACTTAGAGGGCAGTACCACGGAACTGGACTTATACGGCAGTACCACTGGACTTATATGGCAGTACCACTGGACTTATATGGCAGTACCACTGGACTGGACTTATACGGCAGTAACAATGGACTTATACGGCAGTATCACTGGACTTAAATGGCAGTACCACCGGACTGGACTTATACGGCAGTACCACTGGACTCATACGGCAGTACCACTGGACTTTTACGGCAGTACCACTGGACTTATACGGCAGTACCACTTGACTTATACTGCAGTGCCACTGGACTTATATGGCAGTACCACTGGACTTATATGGCAGTACCACTGTACTTATACGGCAGTACCACTGGACTTATACAGAACTACTACTTGACTGGACTTATACAGCAGTACCACTGAACTTATATGGCAGTACCACTGAACTTATATGGCAGTACCACTGAACTTATACGGCAGTATAACTGGACTTATTCGGCAGTACCACTGGACTTATTCGGCAGTACCACTGGACTGGATTTATACGGCAGTACTGCTGGACTTATACGGCAGTATCACTGGACTTATACAGCAGTACCACTGGACTGGACTTATTCGGCAGTACCACTGGACTTATTCGGCAGTACCACTGGACTTATTCGGCAGTACCACTGGACTTGTACGGCAGTTTCACTGGACTTATATGGCATTATCACTGGACTTATATGGCAGTACCACTGGACTGGACTTAAACAGCAGAACCACTATACTGGACATATACGGCAGTACCACTGGACTTATACGGCAGTTTCACTGTACTTATACGGCAGTAGCACTGGACTTGACTTATACAGCAGTACAAATAGCACGGGACTTATATGGCAGTGCTACTGGACTAGACTTATACGGCAGTATCACTGGACATATACGGCACTGGACTTAAATGGCAGTATCTCTGGACTGGACTTATACAACAGTACCACTGGACTTATATGACCGTATCACTGGATTTATATGGCAGTACTGCTGGACTTATATGGCAGTACCACTGGACTAGACTTATATAGCAGTACCACATGACTTATACGGCAGTACCACTGGACTTAGAGGGCAGTACCACTGGACTTATATGGCAGTACCACGGAACTTGACTTATACGGCAGTACCACTGGACTTATATGGCAGTACCACTGGACTTATATGGCAGTACCACTGGACTGGACTTATACGGCAGTAACAATGGACTTATACGGCAGTATCACTGGACTTAAATGTCAGTACCACCGGACTGGACTTATACGGCAGTACCACTGGACTCATACGGCAGTACCACTGGACTTTTACGGCAGTACCACTGGACTTATACGGCAGTACCACTTGACTTATACTGCAGTGGCACTGGACTTATATGGCAGTACCACTGGACTTATATGGCAGTACCACTGTACTTATACGGCAGTACCACTGGACTTATACAGAACTACTACTTTACTGGACTTATACAGCAGTACCACTGAACTTATATGGCAGTACCACTGAACTTATATGGCAGTACCACTGAACTTATACGGCAGTATCACTGGACTTATTCGGAAGTACCACTGGACTTATTCGGCAGTACCACTGTACTGGATTTATATGGCAGTACTACTGGACTTATACGGCAGTATCACTGGACTTATACAGCAGTACCACTGGACTGGACTTATTCGGCAGTACCACTGGACTTATTCGGCAGTACCACTGGACTTATTCGGCAGTACCACTAGACTTGTATGGCAGTTTCACTGGACTTATATGGCATTATCATTGGACTTATATGGCAGTACCACTGGACTGGACTTAAACAGCAGAACCACTATACTGGACATATACGGCAGTACCACTGGAATTATACGGCAGTTTCACTGTACTTATACGGCAGTACCACTGGACTTGACTTATACAGCAGTACCAATAGCAATGGACTTATATGGCAGTGCTACTGGACTAGACTTATACGGCAGTACCACTGGACTTATACGGCAGTATCACTGGACATATACGGCACTAGACATAAATGGCAGTATCTCTGGACTGGACTTATACAGCAGAACCACTGGACTTATATGACTGTATCACTGTATTTATATGGCAGTACCGCTGGACTTATATGGCAGTACCACTGGACTTATACGGCAGTACCACTGGACTTATACGGCAGTACCACTGGACTTATACGGCAGTACCACTAGACTTATATGGCAGTATCACTGGACTTATACGGCAGTACCACTGGACTTGACTTATACGGCAGTACCACTGGACTTATATGGAAGTATCTCTGGACTTATACAGCAGTACCAATAGACTTATACGGCAGTACCCTTGGACTGTACTTATACGGCATTTTCACTGGACTAATACAGCAGTTCCACTGGACTGGTCTTATACGGCAGTAATACTGAACTTATATGGCAGTATCACTGGACTTATACGGCAGTACCACTGGACTTATATGGCAGTACCACTGTACTTATATGGCAGTATCACTGGACTTATACGGCAGTACCAATAGATATTATACGGCAGTACCCTTGGACTGTACTTATACGGCATTTTCACTGGACTAATACAGTAGTTCCACTGGACTGGTCTTATACGGCAGTAATACTGAACTTATACGGCAGTATCACTGGACTTATACGGCAGTACCACTGGACTTATATGGCAGTATCACTGGACTTATACGGCAGTACCACTGGACTTGACTTATACGGCAGTACCACTGGACTTATATGGCAGTATCACTGGACTTATACAGCAGTACCACTGGACTTATATGGCAGTATCACTGGACTTATACGGCAGTACCACTGGACTTGACTTATACGGCAGTACCACTGGACTTATATGGCAGTATCACTGAACTTATACGGCAGCACCAATAGACTTACACGGCAGTACCCTTGGACTGTACTTATACGGCAGTACTACTGGACTTATACGGCATTTTCAATGGACTAATACAGCAGTTCCACTGGACTGGACTTATACAGCAGTACCACTGGACTTATATGGCAGTACCACTGGACTGGACTTTTACGGCCGTACCACTGGACTTATATGGCAGTATCACTGGACTTATATGGCAGTACCACTGGACTGGACTTATACGGCAGTACCACTGGACTGGACTTATATGGCAGTAACACTGGACTTATATGGCAGTACCACTGGACTGGACTTATACTGCAGTACCACTGGACTGGACTTATACGGCAGTACCCCTGGACTTATATGGCAGTACCACTGGACTTATATGGCAGCACCACTGGACTTATATGGCAGTACCACTGGACTTATATGGCAGTACCACTGGACTTATACTGCAGTACCAGTGGACTTATACGGCAGTAACACTGGACTTATATGGCAGTACCACTGTACTTATATGTCAGTACCACTGTACTTATAAGGCAGTACCACTGTACTTATACGGCAGTACCACTGGACTTATACAGAACTACTACTTTACTGGACTTATACAGCAGTACCACTGAACTTATATGGCAGTACCACTGAACTTATATGGCAATACCACTGAACTTATACGGCAGTATCAGTGGACTTATTCGGCAGTACCACTGGACTTATTCGGCAGTACCACTGGACTGGATTTATACGGCAGTACTGCTGGACTTATACGGCAGTATCACTGGACTTATACAGCAGTACCACTGGACTGGACTTATTCGGCAGTACCACTGGACTTATTCGGCAGTACCACTGGACTTATTCGGCAGTACCACTAGACTTGTATGGCAGTTTCACTGGACTTATATGGCATTATCATTGGACTTATATGGCAGTACCACTGGACTGGACTTAAACAGCAGAACCACTATACTGGACATATACGGCAGTACCACTGGAATTATACGGCAGTTTCACTGTACTTATACGGCAGTACCACTGGACTTGACTTATACAGCAGTACCAATAGCAATGGACTTATATGGCAGTGCTACTGGACTAGACTTATACGGCAGTACCACTGGACTTATACGGCAGTATCACTGGACATATACGGCACTAGACATAAATGGCAGTATCTCTGGACTGGACTTATACAGCAGAACCACTGGACTTATATGACTGTATCACTGTATTTATATGGCAGTACCGCTGGACTTATATGGCAGTACCACTGGACTTATACGGCAGTACCACTGGACTTATACGGCAGTACCACTGGACTTATACGGCAGTACCACTAGACTTATATGGCAGTATCACTGGACTTATACGGCAGTACCACTGGACTTGACTTATACGGCAGTACCACTGGACTTATATGGAAGTATCTCTGGACTTATACAGCAGTACCAATAGACTTATACGGCAGTACCCTTGGACTGTACTTATACGGCATTTTCACTGGACTAATACAGCAGTTCCACTGGACTGGTCTTATACGGCAGTAATACTGAACTTATATGGCAGTATCACTGGACTTATACGGCAGTACCACTGGACTTATATGGCAGTACCACTGTACTTATATGGCAGTATCACTGGACTTATACGGCAGTACCAATAGATATTATACGGCAGTACCCTTGGACTGTACTTATACGGCATTTTCACTGGACTAATACAGTAGTTCCACTGGACTGGTCTTATACGGCAGTAATACTGAACTTATACGGCAGTATCACTGGACTTATACGGCAGTACCACTGGACTTATATGGCAGTATCACTGGACTTATACGGCAGTACCACTGGACTTGACTTATACGGCAGTACCACTGGACTTATATGGCAGTATCACTGGACTTATACAGCAGTACCACTGGACTTATATGGCAGTATCACTGGACTTATACGGCAGTACCACTGGACTTGACTTATACGGCAGTACCACTGGACTTATATGGCAGTATCACTGAACTTATACGGCAGCACCAATAGACTTACACGGCAGTACCCTTGGACTGTACTTATACGGCAGTACTACTGGACTTATACGGCATTTTCAATGGACTAATACAGCAGTTCCACTGGACTGGACTTATACAGCAGTACCACTGGACTTATATGGCAGTACCACTGGACTGGACTTTTACGGCCGTACCACTGGACTTATATGGCAGTATCACTGGACTTATATGGCAGTACCACTGGACTGGACTTATACGGCAGTACCACTGGACTGGACTTATATGGCAGTAACACTGGACTTATATGGCAGTACCACTGGACTGGACTTATACTGCAGTACCACTGGACTGGACTTATACGGCAGTACCCCTGGACTTATATGGCAGTACCACTGGACTTATATGGCAGCACCACTGGACTTATAAGGCAGTACCACTGGACTTATATGGCAGTACCACTGGACTTATACTGCAGTACCAGTGGACTTATACGGCAGTAACACTGGACTTATATGGCAGTACCACTGTACTTATATGTCAGTACCACTGTACTTATAAGGCAGTACCACTGTACTTATACGGCAGTACCACTGGACTTATACAGAACTACTACTTTACTGGACTTATACAGCAGTACCACTGAACTTATATGGCAGTACCACTGAACTTATATGGCAATACCACTGAACTTATACGGCAGTATCAGTGGACTTATTCGGCAGTACCACTGGACTTATTCGGCAGTACCACTGGACTGGATTTATACGGCAGTACTGCTGGACTTATACGGCAGTATCACTGGACTTATACAGCAGTACCACTGGACTGGACTTATTCGGCAGTACCACTGGACTTATTCGGCAGTACCACTGGACTTATTCGGCAGTACCACTGGACTTGTACGGCAGTTTCACTGGACTTATATGGCATTATCACTGGACTTATATGGCAGTACCACTGGACTGGACTTAAACAGCAGAACCACTATACTGGACATATACGGCAGTACCACTGGACTTATACGGCAGTTTCACTGTACTTATACGGCAGTAGCACTGGACTTGACTTATACAGCAGTACAAATAGCACGGGACTTATATGGCAGTGCTACTGGACTAGACTTATACGGCAGTATCACTGGACATATACGGCACTGGACTTAAATGGCAGTATCTCTGGACTGGACTTATACAACAGTACCACTGGACTTATATGACCGTATCACTGGATTTATATGGCAGTACTGCTGGACTTATATGGCAGTACCACTGGACTAGACTTATATAGCAGTACCACATGACTTATACGGCAGTACCACTGGACTTAGAGGGCAGTACCACTGGACTTATATGGCAGTACCACGGAACTTGACTTATACGGCAGTACCACTGGACTTATATGGCAGTACCACTGGACTTATATGGCAGTACCACTGGACTGGACTTATACGGCAGTAACAATGGACTTATACGGCAGTATCACTGGACTTAAATGTCAGTACCACCGGACTGGACTTATACGGCAGTACCACTGGACTCATACGGCAGTACCACTGGACTTTTACGGCAGTACCACTGGACTTATACGGCAGTACCACTTGACTTATACTGCAGTGGCACTGGACTTATATGGCAGTACCACTGGACTTATATGGCAGTACCACTGTACTTATACGGCAGTACCACTGGACTTATACAGAACTACTACTTTACTGGACTTATACAGCAGTACCACTGAACTTATATGGCAGTACCACTGAACTTATATGGCAGTACCACTGAACTTATACGGCAGTATCACTGGACTTATTCGGAAGTACCACTGGACTTATTCGGCAGTACCACTGTACTGGATTTATATGGCAGTACTACTGGACTTATACGGCAGTATCACTGGACTTATACAGCAGTACCACTGGACTGGACTTATTCGGCAGTACCACTGGACTTATTCGGCAGTACCACTGGACTTATTCGGCAGTACCACTAGACTTGTATGGCAGTTTCACTGGACTTATATGGCATTATCATTGGACTTATATGGCAGTACCACTGGACTGGACTTAAACAGCAGAACCACTATACTGGACATATACGGCAGTACCACTGGAATTATACGGCAGTTTCACTGTACTTATACGGCAGTACCACTGGACTTGACTTATACAGCAGTACCAATAGCAATGGACTTATATGGCAGTGCTACTGGACTAGACTTATACGGCAGTACCACTGGACTTATACGGCAGTATCACTGGACATATACGGCACTAGACATAAATGGCAGTATCTCTGGACTGGACTTATACAGCAGAACCACTGGACTTATATGACTGTATCACTGTATTTATATGGCAGTACCGCTGGACTTATATGGCAGTACCACTGGACTTATACGGCAGTACCACTGGACTTATACGGCAGTACCACTGGACTTATACGGCAGTACCACTAGACTTATATGGCAGTATCACTGGACTTATACGGCAGTACCACTGGACTTGACTTATACGGCAGTACCACTGGACTTATATGGAAGTATCTCTGGACTTATACAGCAGTACCAATAGACTTATACGGCAGTACCCTTGGACTGTACTTATACGGCATTTTCACTGGACTAATACAGCAGTTCCACTGGACTGGTCTTATACGGCAGTAATACTGAACTTATATGGCAGTATCACTGGACTTATACGGCAGTACCACTGGACTTATATGGCAGTACCACTGTACTTATATGGCAGTATCACTGGACTTATACGGCAGTACCAATAGATATTATACGGCAGTACCCTTGGACTGTACTTATACGGCATTTTCACTGGACTAATACAGTAGTTCCACTGGACTGGTCTTATACGGCAGTAATACTGAACTTATATGGCAGTATCACTGGACTTATACGGCAGTACCACTGGACTTATATGGCAGTATCACTGGACTTATACGGCAGTACCACTGGACTTGACTTATACGGCAGTACCACTGGACTTATATGGCAGTATCACTGGACTTATACAGCAGTACCACTGGACTTATATGGCAGTATCACTGGACTTATACGGCAGTACCACTGGACTTGACTTATACGGCAGTACCACTGGACTTATATGGCAGTATCACTGAACTTATACGGCAGCACCAATAGACTTACACGGCAGTACCCTTGGACTGTACTTATACGGCAGTACTACTGGACTTATACGGCATTTTCAATGGACTAATACAGCAGTTCCACTGGACTGGACTTATACAGCAGTACCACTGGACTTATATGGCAGTACCACTGGACTGGACTTTTACGGCCGTACCACTGGACTTATATGGCAGTATCACTGGACTTATATGGCAGTACCACTGGACTGGACTTATACGGCAGTACCACTGGACTGGACTTATATGGCAGTAACACTGGACTTATATGGCAGTACCACTGGACTGGACTTATACTGCAGTACCACTGGACTGGACTTATACGGCAGTACCCCTGGACTTATATGGCAGTACCACTGGACTTATATGGCAGCACCACTGGACTTATATGGCAGTACCACTGGACTTATATGGCAGTACCACTGGACTTATACTGCAGTACCAGTGGACTTATACGGCAGTAACACTGGACTTATATGGCAGTACCACTGTACTTATATGTCAGTACCACTGTACTTATAAGGCAGTACCACTGTACTTATACGGCAGTACCACTGGACTTATACAGAACTACTACTTTACTGGACTTATACAGCAGTACCACTGAACTTATATGGCAGTACCACTGAACTTATATGGCAATACCACTGAACTTATACGGCAGTATCAGTGGACTTATTCGGCAGTACCACTGGACTTATTCGGCAGTACCACTGGACTGGATTTATATGGCAGTACTACTGGACTTATACGGCAGTATCACTGGACTTATACAGCAGTACCACTGGACTGGACTTATTCGGCAGTACCACTGGACTTATTCGGCAGTACCACTGGACTTATTCGGCAGTACCACTAGACTTGTACGGCAGTTTCACTGGACTTATATGGCATTATCATTGGACTTATATGGCAGTACCACTGGACTGGACTTAAACAGCAGAACCACTATACTGGACATATATACGGCAGTACCACTGGAATTATACGGCAGTTTCACTGTACTTATACGGCAGTACCACTGGACTTGACTTATACAGCAGTACCAATAGCAATGGACTTATATGGCAGTGCTACTGGACTAGACTTATACGGCAGTACCACTGGACTTATACGGCAGTATCACTGGACATATACGGCACTAGACTTAAATGGCAGTATCTCTGGACTGGACTTATACAGCAGAACCACTAGACTTATATGACTGTATCACTGTATTTATATGGCAGTACCGCTGGACTTATATGGCAGTACCACTGGACTTATACGGCAGTACCACTGGACTTATACGGCAGTACCACTAGACTTATATGGCAGTATCACTGGACTTATACGGCAGTACCACTGGACTTGACTTATACGGCAGTACCACTGGACTTATATGGAAGTATCTCTGGACTTATACAGCAGTACCAATAGACTTATACGGCAGTACCCTTGGACTGTACTTATACGGCATTTTCACTGGACTAATACAGCAGTTCCACTGGACTGGTCTTATACGGCATTAATACTGAACTTATATGGCAGTATCACTGGACTTATACGGCAGTACCACTGGACTTATATGGCAGTACCACTGTACTTATATGGCAGTATCACTGGACTTATACGGCAGTACCACTGGACTTATATGGCAGTACCACTGTACTTATATGGCAGTATCACTGGACTTATACGGCAGTACCAATAGATATTATACGGCAGTACCCTTGGACTGTACTTATACGGCATTTTCACTGGACTAATACAGTAGTTCCACTGGACTGGTCTTATACGGCAGTAATACTGAACTTATACGGCAGTATCACTGGACTTATACGGCAGTACCACTGGACTTATATGGCAGTATCACTGGACTTATACGGCAGTACCACTGGACTTGACTTATACGGCAGTACCACTGGACTTATATGGCAGTATCACTGGACTTATACAGCAGTACCACTGGACTTATATGGCAGTATCACTGGACTTATACGGCAGTACCACTGGACTTGACTTATACGGCAGTACCACTGGACTTATATGGCAGTATCACTGGACTTATACGGCAGCACCAATAGACTTACACGGCAGTACCCTTGGACTGTACTTATACGGCAGTACTACTGGACTTATACGGCATTTTCAATGGACTAATACAGCAGTTCCACTGGACTGGACTTATACAGCAGTACCACTGGACTTATATGGCAGTACCACTGGACTGGACTTTTACGGCCGTACCACTGGACTTATATGGCAGTATCACTGGACTTATATGGCAGTACCACTGGACTGGACTTATACGGCAGTACCACTGGACTGGACTTATATGGCTGTATCACTGGACTTATATGGCAGTACCACTGGACTGGACTTATACTGCAGTACCACTGGACTGGACTTATACGGCAGTACCCCTGGACTTATATGGCAGTACCACTGGACTTATATGGCAGCACCACTGGACTTATATGGCAGTACCACTGGACTTATATGGCAGTACCACTGGACTTATATGGCAGTACCAGTGGACTTATACTGCAGTACCAGTGGACTTATACGGCAGTAACACTGTACTTATATGGCAGTACCACTGTACTTATATGGCAGTACCACTGTACTTATAAGGCAGTACCACTGTACTTATACGGCAGTACCACTGGACTTATACAGAAGTACCACTTGACTGGACTTATACAGCAGTACCACTGGACTTATATGACAGTATCACTGAACTTATATGACGGTATCACTGGACTTATACGGCAGTATCACTGGACTTATTCGGCAGTACCACTGGACTTATACAGAAGTACCACTGGACTGGACTTATACGGCAGTACTACTGGACTTATACGGCAGTATCACTGGACTTATACAGCAGTACCACTGGAATGGACTTATACAGCAGTAATACTGGACTTGTACGGCAGTACCACTGGACTTGTACGGCAGTATCAATGGACTCATACGGCAGTATCACTGGACTTATATGGCAGTACCACTGGACTGGACTTAAACAGCAGAACCACTATACTAGACATATATGGCAGTGCCACTGGACTTATACAGCAGTATCACTGGACTTATACGGCAGTACCACTGGACTTGACTTATACAGCAGTACCAATAGCAATGGACTTATATGGCAGTGCTACTGGACTAGACTTGTACGGTAGTACCACTGGACTTATACGGCAGTATCACTGGACATATACGTCACTGGATTTATATGGCAGTATCTCTGGACTTATACAGCAGTACCACTGGACTTATATGACAGTATCGCTGGACTTATACGGCAGTATCACTTGACTTATACGGCAGTACAACTGGACTTATACGGCAGTACCACTGGACTTGTACTGCAGTACCAGTGGACTTATACGACACTACCACAGGACTTATATGGCAGTACCACTGGACTTATATGGCAGTACCACTGGACTTATATGGCAGTACCACTGGACTAGACTTATACAGCAGTACCACTGGACTTATACGGCAGTGCCATTGGACTTATATGGCAGAACCACTGGACTTATATGGCAGTACCACTGGACTAATACGTCCAATACCACTGGACTTATACGGCAGAACACAGTAACAATGGACTTATACGGCAGTATCACTGGACTTAAATGGCAGTACTACTGAACTGGACTTATACGGCAGTACCACTGGACTTATACGGCAGTACCACTGGACTTATACGACAGTACCACTGGACTTATACGACAGTACCACTGGACTTATATGGCAGTACCACTGGACTTATATGGCAGTACCACTTGACTTATACAGAAGTACCACTTGACTGGACTTATACAGCAGTACCACTGGACTTATATGACAGTATCACTGAACTTATATGACGGTACCACTGGACTTATACGGCAGTATCACTGGACTTATTCGGCAGTACCACTGGACTTATACAGAAGTACCACTGGACTGGAATTATACGGCAGTACGACTGGACTTATACGGCAGTATCACTGGACTTATACAGCAGTACCACTGGACTGGACTTAAACAGCAGTAATACTGGACTTCTTCGGCAGTACCACTGGACTTGTACGGCAGTATCACTGTACTTATACGGCAGTATCACTGTACTTATATGGCAGTACCACTTGACTGGACTTAAACAGCAGAACCACTATACTGGATTTTTACGGCAGTACCACTGGACTTATACGGCAGTACCACTGGACTTATATGGCAGTATCACTGGACTTATACGGCAGTACCCCTGGACTGGACTTAAACAGCAGAACCACTATACTGGATTTTTACGGCAGTACCACTGGACTTATACGGCAGTACCACTGGACTTATATGGCAGTATCACTGGACTTATACGGCAGTACCACTGGACTTGACTTATACAGCAGTACCAATAGCAATGGACTTATATGGCAGTGCTACTGG
This sequence comes from Pseudophryne corroboree, assembly GCF_028390025.1. NCBI lineage: Eukaryota > Metazoa > Chordata > Amphibia > Anura > Myobatrachidae > Pseudophryne > Pseudophryne corroboree. The sequence continues at coordinate 220,389,224 of NC_086446.1, forward strand.
AATAGACTTATACGGCAGTACCACTGGACTTATACGGCAATATCACTGGACATATACGGCACTGGACTTATATGGCAGTATCTCTGGACTGGACTTATACAGCAGTATCACTGGATTTATATGGCAGTATCACTGGATTTATATGGAAGTATCGCTGGACATATACAGCAGTATCACTGGACTTATACGGCAGAACCACTGGACTTATACTGCAGTACCAGTGGACTTATATGGCACTACCACAGGACTTATATGGCAGCACCACTGGACTTATATGGCAGTATCACTGGACTTATATGGCAGTACCACTGGACTAGACTTATATAGCAGTACCACTGGACTTATATGACTGTATCACTGGACTTATACGGCAGTACCACTGGACTTATATGGCAGAACCAATGGACTTATATGGCAGTAGCACTGGACTGGACTTATACCGCAGTACTACTGGACTTATACGGCAGTATCAGTGGACTTATATGGCAGTATCACTGGACTTATATGGCAGTATCACTGGACTTATATGGCAGTATCACTGGTCTTATATGACAGTATAACTGGATTTATATGGCAGTATCGCTGGACTTATACGGCAGTATCACTGGACTTATACGGCAGTACCACTGGACTTATACTGCAGTACCAGTGGACTTATGGCACTACCACAGGACTTATATGGCAGCACCACTGGACTTATACGGCAGTATCACTGGACTTATACGGCAGTATCACTGGACTTATACGGCAGTATCACTGGACTTATTCGGCAGTACCACTGGACTTATACAGAAGTACCACTGGACTGGACTTATACGGCAGTACTACTGGACTTATACGGCAGGATCACTGGACTTATACAGCAGTACCACTGGAATGGACTTATACAGCAGTAATACTGGACTTGTACGGCAGTACCACTGGACTTGTACGGCAGTATCAATGGACTCATACGGCAGTATCACTGGACTTATATGGCAGTACCACTGGACTGGACTTAAACAGCAGAACCACTATACTAGACATATATGGCAGTGCCACTGGACTTATACAGCAGTATCACTGGACTTATACGGCAGTACCACTGGACTTGACTTATACAGCAGTACCAATAGCAATGGACTTATATGGCAGTGCTACTGGACTAGACTTGTACGGTAGTACCACTGGACTTATACGGCAGTATCACTGGACATATACGTCACTGGATTTATATGGCAGTATCTCTGGACTTATACAGCAGTACCACTGGACTTATATGACAGTATCGCTGGACTTATACGGCAGTATCACTTGACTTATACGGCAGTACAACTGGACTTATACGGCAGTACCACTGGACTTGTACTGCAGTACCAGTGGACTTATACGACACTACCACAGGACTTATATGGCAGTACCACTGGACTTATATGGCAGTACCACTGGACTTATATGGCAGTACCACTGGACTAGACTTATACAGCAGTACCACTGGACTTATACGGCAGTGCCATTGGACTTATATGGCAGAACCACTGGACTTATATGGCAGTACCACTGGACTAATACGTCCAATACCACTGGACTTATACGGCAGAACACAGTAACAATGGACTTATACGGCAGTATCACTGGACTTAAATGGCAGTACTACTGAACTGGACTTATACGGCAGTACCACTGGACTTATACGGCAGTACCACTGGACTTATACGACAGTACCACTGGACTTATACGGCAGTACCACTGGACTTATATGGCACTACCACTGGACTTATATGGCAGTACCACTTGACTTATACAGAAGTACCACTTGACTGGACTTATACAGCAGTACCACTGGACTTATATGACAGTATCACTGAACTTATATGACGGTACCACTGGACTTATACGGCAGTATCACTGGACTTATTCGGCAGTACCACTGGACTTATACAGAAGTACCACTGGACTGGAATTATACGGCAGTACGACTGGACTTATACGGCAGTATCACTGGACTTATACAGCAGTACCACTGGACTGGACTTAAACAGCAGTAATACTGGACTTCTTCGGCAGTACCACTGGACTTGTACGGCAGTATCACTGTACTTATACGGCAGTATCACTGTACTTATATGGCAGTACCACTTGACTGGACTTAAACAGCAGAACCACTATACTGGATTTTTACGGCAGTACCACTGGACTTATACGGCAGTACCACTGGACTTATATGGCAGTATCACTGGACTTATACGGCAGTACCCCTGGACTGGACTTAAACAGCAGAACCACTATACTGGATTTTTACGGCAGTACCACTGGACTTATACGGCAGTACCACTGGACTTATATGGCAGTATCACTGGACTTATACGGCAGTACCACTGGACTTGACTTATACAGCAGTACCAATAGCAATGGACTTATATGGCAGTGCTACTGGAATAGACTTATACGGCAGTACCACTGGACTTATACGGCAATATCACTGGACATATACGGCACTGGACTTATATGGCAGTATCTCTGGACTGGACTTATACAGCAGTATCACTGGATTTATATGGCAGTATCACTGGATTTATATGGAAGTATCGCTGGACATATAAGGCAGTATCACTGGACTTATACGGCAGAACCACTGGACTTATACTGCAGTACCAGTGGACTTATATGGCACTACCACAGGACTTATATGGCAGCACCACTGGACTTATATGGCAGTATCACTGGACTTATATGGCAGTACCACTGGACTAGACTTATATAGCAGTACCACTGGACTTATATGACTGTATCACTGGACTTATACGGCAGTACCACTGGACTTATATGGCAGAACCAATGGACTTATATGGCAGTAGCACTGGACTGGACTTATACCGCAGTACTACTGGACTTATACGGCAGTATCAGTGGACTTATATGGCAGTATCACTGGACTTATATGGCAGTATCACTGGACTTATATGGCAGTATCACTGGTCTTATATGACAGTATAACTGGATTTATATGGCAGTATCGCTGGACTTATACGGCAGTATCACTGGACTTATACGGCAGTACCACTGGACTTATACTGCAGTACCAGTGGACTAATGGCACTACCACAGGACTTATATGGCAGCACCACTGGACTTATACGGCAGTATCACTGGACTTATACGGCAGTATCACTGGACTTATACGGCAGTATCACTGGACTTATATGGCAGTACCACTGGACTGGACGTATACTGCAGTACCACTGGACTTGTATGGCAGTATCACTGGACTTATACGGCAGGATCACTGGACTTGTATGGCAGTACCACTGGACTGGACTTAAACGGCAGAACCTCTGGACTTGACTTATACGGCAGTTCCACTGGGCTTATACGGCAGTTCCACTGGACTTATACGGCAGTACCACTGGACTTATACGGCAGTAACAGTGGACTTATACGGCAGTACAACTGGACTTATATGGCAGTATCACTGGACTTATACGGCAGTATCACTGGACTTATACGGCAGAATCACTGGACTTATACGGCAGTATCACTGGACTTATATCGCAGTACCATTGGACTGGACGTATACTGCAGTACCACTGGACTTGTATGGCAGTATCACTGGACTTATACGGCAGGATCACTGGACTTGTATGGCAGTACCACTGGACTGGACTTAAACGGCAGAACCTCTGGACTTGACTTATACTGCAGTACCACTGGACTTATACGGCAGTACTACTGGACTTATATTGCAGTAACAGTGGACTTATACGGCAGTACAACTGGACTTATATGGCAGTATAACTGGACTTATACGGCAGTACCACTGGACTTATACGGCAGTACCACTGGACTGAAATTATATAGCAGTAACAATGGACTTATACGGCAGTATCACTGGATTTATATGGCAGTATCACTGGATTTATATGGAAGTATCGCTGGACATATACTGCAGTATCACTGGACTTATACGGCAGTACCACTGGACTTATACTGCAGTACCAGTGGACTTATATGGCACTACCACAGGACTTATATGGCAGCACCACTGGACTTAAATGGCAGTATCACTGGACTTATATGGCAGTACCACTGGACTAGACTTATATAGCAGTACCACTGGACTTATATGACTGTATCACTGGACTTATACGGCAGTACCACTGGACTTATATGGCAGAACCAATGGACTTATATGGCAGTAGCACTGGACAGGACTTATACCGCAGTACTACTGGACTTATACGGCAGTATCACTGGACTTATATGGCAGTATCACTGGACTTATATGACAGTATAACTGGATTTATATGGCAGTATCGCTGGACTTATACGGCAGTATCACTGGACTCATACGGCAGTACCACTGGAATTATACTGCAGTACCAGTGGACTTATGGCACTACCACAGGACTTATATGGCAGCACCACTGGACTTATACGGCAGTATCACTGGACTTATACGGCAGTACCACTGGACTTATATGGCAGTATCACTGGACTTATACGGCAGTATCACTGGACTTATATGGCAGTACCACTGGACTGGACGTATACTTGCGTACCACTGGACTTGTATGGCAGTATCACTGGACTTATACGGCAGGATCACTGGACTTGTATGGCAGTACCACTGGACTGGATTTAAACGGCAGAACCTCTGGACTTGACTTATACTGCAGTACCACTGGACTTATACGGCAATACCACTGGACTTATACGGCATTACCACTGGACTTATATTGCAGTAACAGTGGACTTATACGGCAGTACAACTGAACTTATATGGCAGTATAACTGGACTTATACGGCAGTACCACTGGACTTATACGGCAGTACCACTGGACTGAAATTATATGGCAGTAACAATGGACTTATACGGCAGTATCACTGGACTTCAATGGCAGTACCACTGGACTGGACTTATACAGCAGTACCACTGGACTTATATGGCATTATCACTGGACTTATATGGCAGTACCACCGGACTTATATGGCAGTATCACTGGACTTATACGGCAGTATCTCTGGGCTTATATGGCAGTAACACTGGACTGGACATATACAGCAGTACCGCTGGACTTATACGGCAGTACCACTGGACTTATACAGCAGTACCACTGGACTTGACTTATACGGCAGTACTACTGGACTTATACGGCAGTATCACTGGACTTATACAGCAGTACCACTGGACTGGACTTATACAGCAGTAATAATGGACTTATTCAGCAGTACCACTGGACTTATATGGCAGTATCACTGGACTTACATGGCAGTACCACCGGACTGGACTTATACGCCAGTACCACTGGACTTATACGGCAGTATCACTGGACTTATATGGCAGTATCACTGGACTTATATGGCAGAACCACTGGACTGGACTTATACGCCAGTACCACTGGACTTATACGGCAGTACCACTGGACTGAAATTATATGGCAGTAACAATGGACTTATACGGCAGTATCACTGGACTTCAATGGCAGTACCACTGGACTGGACTTATACAGCAGTACCACTGGACTTATATGGCATTAACACTGGACTTATATGGCAGTACCACCGGACTTATATGGCAGTATCACTGGACTTATACGGCAGTATCTCTGGGCTTAAATGGCAGTAACACTGGACTGGACATATACAGCAGTACCGCTGGACTTATACGGCAGTACCACTGGACTTATACAGCAGTACCACTGGACTTGACTTATACGGCAGTACTACTGGACTTATACGGCAGTATCACTGGACTTATACAGCAGTACCACTGGACTGGACTTATACAGCAGTAATACTGGACTTATTCAGCAGTACCACTGGACTTATATGGCAGTATCACTGGACTTACATGGCAGTACCACCGGACTGGACTTATACGCCAGTACCACTGGACTTATACGGCAGTATCACTGGACTTATATGGCAGTATCACTGGACTTATATGGCAGAACCACTGGACTGGACTTATACGCCAGTACCACTGGACTTATACGGCAGTATCACTGGACTTGTACGTCAGTACCACTGGACTTGACTTATACCGCAGTACCAATGGACTTATATGATAGTGCCACTGGACTTATATGGCAGTACCACTGGACTTATACGGCAGTATCACTGGACTTATACAGCAGTACCACTGGACTGGACTTATACAGCAGTAATAATGGACTTATTCAGCAGTACCACTGGACTTATATGGCAGTATCACTGGACTTACATGGCAGTACCACCGGACTGGACTTATACGCCAGTACCACTGGACTTATACGGCAGTATCACTGGACTTATATGGCAGTATCACTGGACTTATATGGCAGAACCACTGGACTGGACTTATACGCCAGTACCACTGGACTTATACGGCAGTACCACTGGACTGAAATTATATGGCAGTAACAATGGACTTATACGGCAGTATCACTGGACTTCAATGGCAGTACCACTGGACTGGACTTATACAGCAGTACCACTGGACTTATATGGCATTAACACTGGACTTATATGGCAGTACCACCGGACTTATATGGCAGTATCACTGGACTTATACGGCAGTATCTCTGGGCTTAAATGGCAGTAACACTGGACTGGACATATACAGCAGTACCGCTGGACTTATACGGCAGTACCACTGGACTTATACAGCAGTACCACTGGACTTGACTTATACGGCAGTACTACTGGACTTATACGGCAGTATCACTGGACTTATACAGCAGTACCACTGGACTGGACTTATACAGCAGTAATACTGGACTTATTCAGCAGTACCACTGGACTTATATGGCAGTATCACTGGACTTACATGGCAGTACCACCGGACTGGACTTATACGCCAGTACCACTGGACTTATACGGCAGTATCACTGGACTTATATGGCAGTATCACTGGACTTATATGGCAGAACCACTGGACTGGACTTATACGCCAGTACCACTGGACTTATACGGCAGTATCACTGGACTTGTACGTCAGTACCACTGGACTTGACTTATACCGCAGTACCAATGGACTTATATGATAGTGCCACTGGACTTATATGGCAGTACCACTGGACTTATACGGCAGTACCACTGGACTTATACGGCAGTACCACTGGACTTATACGGCAGTACCACTGTACTTATACTGCAGTACCACTTGATTGGACTAATACAGCAGTACCACTGGACTTATACGGCAGTACCACTGTACTTATACGGCAGTACCACTGTACTTATACGGCAGTACCACTGGACTTATACGACAGTACCACTGGACTTATACGACAGTACCACTGGACTTATACGACAGTACCACTGGACTTATACGGCAGTACCACTGGACTAGACTTATATAGCAGTACCACTGGACTTATATGACAGTATCACTGGACTTATATGGCAGTACCACTGGACTGGACTTATACGGCAGTATCACTGGACTTATACGGCAGTATCACTGGACTTATACGGCAGTACCTCTGGACTTATATGGCAGTATCACTGGACTTATATGGCAGTACCACTGGACTGGACTTACACGGCAGTACCACTGGACTTATATGGCAGTATCACTGGACTTATATGGCAGTACCACTGGACTTGACTTATACGGCAGTACCACTAGACTTATACAGCAGTGCCCTTGGACTGGACTTATACGGCAGTACTACTGGACCTATACGGCATTATCACTGGACTTATACAGCAGTACCACTGGACTGGACTTATACGGCAGTAATAATGGACTTATATGGCAGTTTCACTGGACTTATACAGCAGTACCACTGGACTGGACTTATACTGCAGTACCACTGTACTTATACAGAAGTTTCACTGGACTTATATGGCAGTACCACTGGACTGGACTTATGCGGCAGTACCACTGGACTTAACGGCAGTACCACTGGACTTATACGGCAGTACATCTGGACTTATACGGCAGTACATCTGGACTATACGTATACTGCAGTGCCACTGGACTGGACTTATATGGCAGTGCCACTGGACTGGACTTATACGGCAGTACCACTGGACTTTTATGGCAGTATCACTGGACCTATACGATAGTATCACTGGACTTATATGGCAGTACCACTGGACTGGACTTATACGGCAGTACCACTGGACTAATACTGCAGTACCAGTGGACTTATATGGCAGTATAACTGGACTTATATGACAGTATAACTGGACTTATATGGCAGTATAACTGGACTTATACGGCAGCACCACTGGATTTATACGGCAGTACCACTGGGCTGGAATAATACAGCAGTAATTCTGGACTTATACGGCAGCTTCACTGTACTTATATGGCAGCACCACTGGACTGGACTTATACAGCAGTAATACTGGACTTATTCGGCAGTTCCACTGGACTTATACGGCAGGATCACTGGACTTGTATGGCAGTACCACTGGACTGGACTTAAATGGCAGAACCTCTAGACTGGAATTTTTCAGGAGTACCACTGGACTTATACGGCAGTGTCACTGGACTGATACGGCAGTACCACTGGACTAGACTTATACGGCAGTACCAATGTACTTATATGGCAGTGCCACTGGACTGGACTTATACGGCAGTACAACTGGACTTATACAACAGTATCACTGGACTTATACTGCGCTGGACTTATATGGCAGTATCTCTGGACTGGACTGATACAGCAGTACCACTGGACTTATATGACAGTATCTAAGGATTTATATGGCAGAACTGCTGGACTTATACGGCAGTATCACTGGACTTATACGGCAGCACCACGGGACTTATACAGCAGTACCACTGGACTTATACTGCAGTACCACTGGACTTATATGGCACTACCACTGGACTCATATGGCAGTACCACTGGACTTATACGGCAGTACCACTGGACTAGACTTATACAGCAGTACCGCTGGACTTATACGGCAGTACTACTGGACTTATAAGGCAGTACTACTGGACTTATATGGCAGTACCTCTGGACTTATATGGCAGTACCACTGGACTGGACTTATACGGCAGTACCAATGGACTTATATGGCAGTGCCACTGGACTGGACTTATACGGCAGTACTACTGGACTTATACGGCAGTATCACTGGACTTATACTGTGCTGGACTAATATGGCAGTATCTCTGGACTGGAGTGATACAGCAGTACCACTGGACTTATACGGCAGTATCACTGTACTTATACGGCAGTACCTCTGGACTTATACGGCAGTATCACTGCAATTATATGGCAGTACCACTGGACTTATACTGCAGTACCACTGGACTTAACCTGCAGTACCACTGGACTTATATGGCAGTACCACTGGACTTATATGGCAGTACCACTGGACTTATTTGGCAGTACCACTGGACTTATATGGCAGTACCACAGGACTGGACTTATACAGCAGTACTACTGGACTTATACAGCAGCACCACTGGACTGGACTTATACAGCAGTATGGCTGGACTTATATATAAGTATTACTGGACGGGAATTATACTGCAGTACCACTGAACTTATATGGCAGTATCACTGGACTTATATGGCTGTTTCACTGGACTGGACTTATATGGCAGTACCACTGGACTTATATGGCAGTATCACTGGAATTATATGGCAGTACCACTGGACTAGACTTATATGGCAGTACCACTGGACTTATATGGCAGTGTCACTGGACTTATATGGCAGTACCACTAGACTTATACAGCAGTACCCTTGGACTGGACTTATACGGCAGTACTACTGGAACTATACGGCATTATCACTGGACTTATACAGCAGTACCACTGGACTGGACTTATACGGCAGTAATACTGGACTTATATGGCAGTATCACTGGACTTATACAGCAGTACCACTGGACTGGACTTATACTGCAGTACCACTGGACTTATACAGCAGTTTCACTGGACTTATATGGCAGTACCACTGGACTGGACTTATGCGGCAGTATCACTGTACTTATATGGCAGTACCTCTGGACTTTACGTTTGCTGCAGTACCACTGGACTTATATGGCAGTGCCACTGGACTGGAGTTTTACGGCAGTACCACTGGACTTATACGGCAGTATCACTGGACCTAAATGGCAGTATCACTGGACTTATATGGCTGTACCACTGGACTGGACTTATAAGTCAGTACCACTGGACTTATACGGCAGTACCACTGGACTTATATTGCAGTACCACTGGAATTATACGGTAGTACAACTGGACTCAAATGGCAGTACCACTGGACTTATATGGCAGTACCACTGGGCTGGACTTATACAGCAGTAACATTGTACTTATATGGCAGTATGATTGGACTTTTACAGCAGTACCACTGGAGTGGACTTTTAAGGCAGTAATACTGGACTTATACGGCAGCTTCACTGGACTTGACTTATACAGCAGTACCACTGGACTGGACTTATACAGCAGTAATACTGGACTTATTCGGCAGTACCACTGGACTTATACGGCAGTACCACTGGTGTTATACGGCAGTGTCACTTTACTTATACGGCAGTACCACTGGACTTGACTTATACGTCAGTACCAATGGACTTATATGGCAGTGCCACTGGACTGGACTTATATGGCAGTACTACTGGACTTATAATGTGCTGGACTTATATGGCTGTATCTCTGGACTGGACTGATACAGCAGTACCACTGGACTTATATGACAGTATCAGTGGATTTATATGGCAGTATCACTGGACTTATACTGCATTACCAGTGGACTTATATGGCAGTACCACTGGACTTATATGGATGTACCACTGGACTTATATGGATATACCACTGGAGTTATATGGCAGTACCACTGGACTTATATGGCAGTACCACTGGACTTATATGGCAGTGCCACTGGACTTATATGGCAGTACCACTGGACTTATATGGCAGTACCACTGGACTTATATGGCAGTACCACTGGACTTATACAGCAGTACCACTGGACTGAACTTATACGGCAGTACTACTGGGCTTATACGGCTGTATCACTGGACTTATACGGCAGTATCACTGGACTTATACGGCAGTACCACTGGACTTATACGGCAGTACCACTGGACTTATATGGCACTACCACTGGACTGGACTTATACGGCAGTACTACTGGACTTATACGGCAGTGTCACTGGATTTATACAGCAGTACCACTGGACTGGACTTATGCGGTAGTATTGCCGGACTTATACGTCAGTATCACTGGACTGGACTTATACTGTAGTACCACTGGACTTATATGACAGTATCACTGGACTTATATGGCAGTACCACTGGACTGGACTTATACAGCAGTACCACTGGACTGGACTTATACGGCAGTACCACTGGACTTATACGGCAGTACCACTGGTCTTATACGGCAGTACTACTAGTTTTATACGGCAGTACCCTTGGACTTGACTTATACGGCATTACTACTGGACTTATACAGCATTATCACTGGACTTATACAGCAGTACCACTGGACTGGACTTATACGGCAGTAATACTGGACTTATACGGCAGTATCACTGTACTTATACGGCAGTACCTCTGGACTTTACTTATACGGCAGTACCACTGGACTTATATGGCAGGTCCACTGGACTGGACGTATTCGGCATTACCACTGTACTTATACGGCAGTACCACTGGACCTATACTGCAGTACCACTGGACTTATACTGCAGTACCACTGGACTTATACTGCAGTACCACTGGACTTATACGGCAGTACCACTGGACTTATACGGCAGTACCACTGGACTGGACTTATACGTCAGTATCACTGGACTTATATGGCAGTACCACTGGACTTATATGGATGTACCACTGGACTTATATGGATATACCACTGGAGTTATATGGCAGTACCACTGGACTTATATGGCAGTACCACTGGACTTATATGGCAGTGCCACTGGACTTATATGGCAGTACCACTGGACTTATATGGCAGTACCACTGGACTTATATGGCAGTACCACTGGACTTATACAGCAGTACCACTGGACTGAACTTATACGGCAGTACTACTGGGCTTATACGGCTGTATCACTGGACTTATACGGCAGTATCACTGGACTTATACGGCAGTACCACTGGACTTATACGGCAGTACCACTGGACTTATATGGCACTACCACTGGACTGGACTTATACGGCAGTACTACTGGACTTATACGGCAGTGTCACTGGATTTATACAGCAGTACCACTGGACTGGACTTATGCGGTAGTATTGCCGGACTTATACGTCAGTATCACTGGACTGGACTTATACTGTAGTACCACTGGACTTATATGACAGTATCACTGGACTTATATGGCAGTACCACTGGACTGGACTTATACAGCAGTACCACTGGACTGGACTTATACGGCAGTACCACTGGACTTATACGGCAGTACCACTGGTCTTATACGGCAGTACTACTAGTTTTATACGGCAGTACCCTTGGACTTGACTTATACGGCATTACTACTGGACTTATACAGCATTATCACTGGACTTATACAGCAGTACCACTGGACTGGACTTATACGGCAGTAATACTGGACTTATACGGCAGTATCACTGTACTTATACGGCAGTACCTCTGGACTTTACTTATACGGCAGTACCACTGGACTTATATGGCAGGTCCACTGGACTGGACGTATTCGGCATTACCACTGTACTTATACGGCAGTACCACTGGACCTATACTGCAGTACCACTGGACTTATACTGCAGTACCACTGGACTTATACTGCAGTACCACTGGACTTATACGGCAGTACCACTGGACTTATACGGCAGTACCACTGGACTGGACTTATACGTCAGTATCACTGGACTTATATGGCAGTACCACTGGACCTATACTGCAGTACCACTGGACTTATACTGCAGTACCACTGGGCTTATACCGCAGTTTATCTGGACTTATACGGCAGTACCACTGGACTTATACGGCAGTACCACTGGACTTGACTTATACGTCAGTATCACTGGACTTATACAGCAGTACCACTGGAGTGGACTTATACGGCAGTAATACTGGACTTATATGGCAGTATCACTGGACTTATATGGCATTACCACTGGACTGGACTTATATGGCAGTACCACTGGGCTTATACGGCAGTACCACTGGACTGGACGTATACAGTACTACCCCTGGACTTATACAGCAGCAGCACTGGACTTATGGCAGCACAGGACACCACCACTGGACTAATGGCAGCACAAGACACCACCACTGCACTGGACTTATACAGGAGCAGCAGTGGACTTAGGGCAGCACAGGACACCACCACTGGACTTGGGCTTATACGGCAGTACCACTGGACTGGACGTATACAGTACTACCCCTGGACTTATACAGCAGAAGCTCTGGACTTATGGCAGCATAGGAACCCAACACTGGACATATGGCAGCACAGGACACCACTACTGGACTGATGCAGCACTACTCAGCACCACTGCACTGGACTTATACAGTAGCACTGGACTTATGGCAGGCAGCACTGGACACACCACTGTGACTGGACTGATGCAGCATAAGACACCACCACTGGACTGATGCAGCACAAGACAGACTTGAATGACTCATAGGAGCAGGTCGACTCGCCACACCACTTTCCCACACAGACAGACACTCAGAAGAGAAACACGTCCTCTCGCTACACTCTCCAGGAGTGGAGTGAACATGGCGGCAATGCGCGGCTCCTTATATGAAATCCAAAACCCGCGAGAATCCGACAGCGGGATGATGACGTTTTGCCTCGTTCTGGTTTCCAAGTCTGGTGGGAAGTCACGAGCTGGGCTCGTATACGGGCTCAGGACGTGAAGTTCGGGGGGGTTCGGTTCTCCAAGAACCGAACCAGCTCATCTCTATTTTAAACTGTTACAAAACGCAAGAAAATGAAAACATATACTTAAAAATGGATTGCTAATAAAAAAAGTGATACATTTGTACTTTATACTAAATAACATCAGATCTACAGTCATAGTAAATTCTGGACATTCACCGTGCCGTTGAGAAGGGGCGTGGCCACACAATAGTTCTCCCCAATTCAAATCACGCCACACAGTAGTGTTCCTTATACATACCTCCCAACATCCTGGACCAGTAAGTTGGGACTTCTTTGTGAGGCAAAGCCGCGCACTCCCGGAAAAAAAGGTACATGGTCTTAGTAAAAGGGGGTATGGATTCATGGGAATGCCGCAAATGAGAGCCATGCCTCCCATTTTCATCACTAAGGGGGCATGCCCACTGCTCCTCTTTCTCCTGTGAATAGATGCATGTGTAGAGATGTGCCCTGTGGGCACATCTGTGGTGGTGTCCCTAGCTGGGGACAGCGCTGGGGCAGCTTGTCTGTCCCCAGCGCTGGGTGCGTGGCGGCGGGTGTCCGGTGCAGGGATTACCCTTTTCCCTGCACCGGACCAGAGGCTTTTGAATCTTGGCGCCCTCCGGGAGCCAATCGCGGCTCCCGGAGCGGCAGCCAATCAGAGAGGGACGCGGCGAGCCAATCGGCGCTCGCCGCGTCATAGGCCCCGCCCCCGGCGTCTGATGTCAGACGCCGGGCGGGAGCCGAAGGGACCGCGCGCGCGGAAGAGCGCGAAGAAAGAAGACGGGCGGGAGCAGCGGAGATCGTCGGCGCGCAGGAGCGCAGAAGATAGTCCGGCGCGGAGGAGAAGACGACGGCCGTGGGAAGAAGAGCTCCGGTGGCCGCTGAAGAGGCCGGAAGACGTCGGGCTCCGGGAAGATGTCCAGCGGCGGCTGGACGCGGCGAAGAGACGGCGGCGCCGCTGGCCAGGACGGGCCAGCGGCAGAAGAATGCATCCAGGCCGAGAAGGCTGCAGTGGTGGGAAGCAATTGAGCTGTGCAGTTCCCCACTGCAGCCTTCTCCACCGCAGGTAGGCCCTTCTAAGGTGCCCCCTTCTCTCCTCCCTAGACCACCGGGTGTTCGGGCATTAGGCCCGTGGGCAGAGTCAGGCCCTCTCGGCCTGTGGGCATTCAGTCGGGCCCTCCCGGCCCGTGGGCACAAGCGTGGTCGGCTCTCTGGGTCCAAGGCCACGTGCAGCCGGGGTTCCACCCGGCCCGTGGCCCAAGTACCCAGACCCGACCACATTGATAGGGGGTTTGGGCATTAGGTCCAAGCCACCTCAAAGCGCCGCAGTAGGCGGGCACTAGGCCCGGGGGCAGTTCAGGCATTAGGCCTGTGGGGACGTTAGAGGGCAGTAGGCCCTAGTGTAATTGTGGCCAATTAGGGATACATTAAGGTGACCTTGGGCACAAGGCCCAGGTCACCCAACGGGCAGCAAGTTAGGCGGGCGCTAGGCCTGTGGGCGAAGTCAGGCCTGCGGCCTGTGTGCAGTTAGGGGGCGCTAGGCCCAGTGGATAAGAGCCCCGAGGTGAGTACAGGTGGCCCTGGGCACTAGGCCCAGGCCACCCCGAGGTATTTAGGAAGGCAGAGCTGAGGCCCACATGAGGGAAGGCACAGGAGGTGGGTAGGCCGTGCGGTGCCCACCCCCGTCCAGCGGCAGGTAGGGATTAAAAAGGGACAGCACTGTTTTATATTGTATTTCCGATGTGTGTTGTTACCGTGCAGGGTGAATTGCTGTTATAATGTTTGTGCATAGTTATGTCGCACCACACCCACAGAGCTAGTTTGAGGGCTCTGCCGTTATAGTTAGTATAGGGTGTGACACTAGGTCTAGTTAGGCCCTGCACGGCTGTTTCTTTCTTTTGCCTCCTTACAGGGACCTGTACTGGAGAAGATCGGAGTACCGGAGTGTAAGACGGTGAGTAACCACGGTCTGAGTGTTTGGTTGTGTTCCTTTCTATCTCCCTTCCTTCAGGGCAACGGTGAGCCTTGCACGGCTGTGCAAGGCGGAATTTCCACCTGGTGCGAAAGTGCCGATAGGTGAAATTCGGGCTCTGAGGCGGACGCCAATGATGACCCCCACCTAGCCCGAAAGCACTATTTTTCTAGAGGTCGGAGGGCGTTTCGGTCCACAGGTAGGAGGACGGCACTCAGCAATCTCTTTCCTCCTAGGTCGTCGTGTCCGGGTCCGACGGAAGAGTTGCCAGGTCCGTTGAAGGTTCCGGTACCTGAAGGTGAGAGAGAGCGGCGCCTGGTGAGTACAGAGTCTACACCTGCACGGCAGCAGGCACCACCACACGCACAGCAGCCGCACCTCTCACACTTGGCGTAGTCGGCAGGATCAAAGAGACCGGATCACGGACACGATGTGGAACGCCACCAAGAAGACCTCCCTGCGGACGGCTCCGGAGAAGACTCACCCCCGGACGTGTGCGGACCAGAGCGACTGGGTGACGGTGTCTGGGGCAGACATCCTGAAGATGGTGCAGCGGTCGGTCCAGCGTGGAAAAGAAGAGCGCCGGGAGAAGGGGCGCAAGAAAGCCGCTGTGACGCCCTGCAAGAGATGTCGGCAGACAGGGCACTTTGCCAGCGAGTGCACTTGGCGAGAGACGTCCCCAAAGAAGGTGGTCCAGGAAGCGGACCGAAGACGTCAGCAGGGCCAAGTGAAGAAGGAGTCCCGATGTTTGCTCTGCGGAAACTACGGGCATGAGCACAACAGTTGTCCTTGGGACGAAGAGTTGAGCGAAGACGAGGTTGATTCCCGGTGTGAAAGCTGTGGAGATCCCCGACATCGGCTCCTGGAATGTCCATGGACTGAAGACAGGACGGACTACGAGGCCACGGTGAAGCAGATGACGGAGTCTCGTCATCAGCTTTGGGACCGGGTGGCTGCAGAGCCTGTGTGTGCGCTTTGCGAGGCGAGAGGACATGCGCTTCCCGATTGTCCGTGGAATGAAGACCGGATGACTGCGGATGGTCACGCCCAGAGATGGGAGGAGGAAACCAGGGAAATGGAGCGGAAGACCCTGCTTGAAGGTAGTTCGCAGGTACCCATTTCCTCTGAGCCAGAACCAACGGGTGAAGATTCCCCAGTGAAGGAGGTGGACCAGGAACCCGTCTTGGAGAAGGTGGCAGTGGCCCTCCCTTGTTGGAAGTGTCGGCGACCAGGACATGCGGCCAGTGAGTGCCCCTGGGAAGATGCTGCGGACCTACTCTGTCCCAAGAAAGTGACCCCAGTAAGGCAGAATCCTTTCCCGCATGAGGCGGACGGCTGGGAGGTGAAGAGACCACGCTGCGAAGAAAAGCGTGAAGACCCAGTGACGGAGACGTCCGGAATCTACCCGCGATGGAACCGTCCACGTCCAGGACGTGCGGAACAGGAGTGTCCTGGGTACCAAAAGATGCCAGCGGAAGCGAAGGTGTACGCTGAGGAAGTCACGATGCCAGCGGAAGCGAAGGAGTACGCTGAGGAAGAAGAGATGCCAGCGGAAGCGAAGGAGTACGCTGAGGAAACAGAGGTGCCAGCGGAAAGGAAGAAGTACGCTGAGGAGGAAAATAATACCCCAGTCCAGATATCGGAGGAAGACTCGGACTACGGTGAGCTGTCCGCCGACGAATCCCTCCCAGAACAGATGGAGGACGACTCTGGCATCGGAAGCGCCGACGAGAGTGACTGGCAGGATCGGGTGGAGTCATGCTCCCAGTTGAATGCCCTCCGCGAAAAGGAGGAGATAGTCCTGGAGCAAGAGTACCTGCCGGGAGTGCCGAAATGGACGGATGTACGGGGACAGGATCGTGATGCCGTGGGAGGACCCGTTCCAGAGGAAGACACAGGACCTTTGGAGATGCCCCACGAGGAAATGCAACATATGGTGGCTGTTGCCCGGGAGGAAACGGATGCCCCGGAGGATTCCGCTGTTGGATGGTGGTCGATACCACACCCGGAAGACAGGGACAAAGCCACAGACGATAACGGAGGTCAAGAGTGGGTGACTGTTGTCCCCGTGGAAGATTCCCCTTGGTGGCCAACGTCGAGCGACCGTGAGGAGATGCCACTCCCCCAGAGGATCCGCCGATGGAGGTCAGGACGTAAGAGGAACCCGGAGCTGGAGGTGGAAGGATGTGGGGTCACAGCCTGTCCGGGCTGGACCCTCGAACACAACCTCGCCGAAGGGACCTCGGAATTCCCTGACCCGCGGACAATGGACGTCGTGAGGAACTTTGTAGGGACTACAAAGGAAAAAGGGGGGGGAAATGTAGAGATGTGCCCTGTGGGCACATCTGTGGTGGTGTCCCTAGCTGGGGACAGCACTGGGGCAGCTTGTCTGTCCCCAGCGCTGGGTGCGTGGCGGCGGGTGTCCGGTGCAGGGATTACCCTTTTCCCTGCACCGGACCAGAGGCTTTTGAATCTTGGCGCCCTCCGGGAGCCAATCGCGGCTCCCGGAGCGGCAGCCAATCAGAGAGGGACGCGGCGAGCCAATCGGCGCTCGCCGCGTCATAGGCCCCGCCCCCGGCGTCTGATGTCAGACGCCGGGCGGGAGCCGAAGGGACCGCGCGCGCGGAAGAGCGCGAAGAAAGAAGACGGGCGGGAGCAGCGGAGATCGTCGGCGCGCAGGAGCGCAGAAGATAGTCCGGCGCGGAGGAGAAGACGACGGCCGTGGGAAGAAGAGCTCCGGTGGCCGCTGAAGAGGCCGGAAGACGTCGGGCTCCGGGAAGATGTCCAGCGGCGGCTGGACGCGGCGAAGAGACGGCGGCGCCGCTGGCCAGGACGGGCCAGCGGCAGAAGAATGCATCCAGGCCGAGAAGGCTGCAGTGGTGGGAAGCAATTGAGCTGTGCAGTTCCCCACTGCAGCCTTCTCCACCGCAGGTAGGCCCTTCTAAGGTGCCCCCTTCTCTCCTCCCTAGACCACCGGGTGTTCGGGCATTAGGCCCGTGGGCAGAGTCAGGCCCTCTCGGCCTGTGGGCATTCAGTCGGGCCCTCCCGGCCCGTGGGCACAAGCGTGGTCGGCTCTCTGGGTCCAAGGCCACGTGCAGCCGGGGTTCCACCCGGCCCGTGGCCCAAGTACCCAGACCCGACCACATTGATAGGGGGTTTGGGCATTAGGTCCAAGCCACCTCAAAGCGCCGCAGTAGGCGGGCACTAGGCCCGGGGGCAGTTCAGGCATTAGGCCTGTGGGGACGTTAGAGGGCAGTAGGCCCTAGTGTAATTGTGGCCAATTAGGGATACATTAAGGTGACCTTGGGCACAAGGCCCAGGTCACCCAACGGGCAGCAAGTTAGGCGGGCGCTAGGCCTGTGGGCGAAGTCAGGCCTGCGGCCTGTGTGCAGTTAGGGGGCGCTAGGCCCAGTGGATAAGAGCCCCGAGGTGAGTACAGGTGGCCCTGGGCACTAGGCCCAGGCCACCCCGAGGTATTTAGGAAGGCAGAGCTGAGGCCCACATGAGGGAAGGCACAGGAGGTGGGTAGGCCGTGCGGTGCCCACCCCCGTCCAGCGGCAGGTAGGGATTAAAAAGGGACAGCACTGTTTTATATTGTATTTCCGATGTGTGTTGTTACCGTGCAGGGTGAATTGCTGTTATAATGTTTGTGCATAGTTATGTCGCACCACACCCACAGAGCTAGTTTGAGGGCTCTGCCGTTATAGTTAGTATAGGGTGTGACACTAGGTCTAGTTAGGCCCTGCACGGCTGTTTCTTTCTTTTGCCTCCTTACAGGGACCTGTACTGGAGAAGATCGGAGTACCGGAGTGTAAGACGGTGAGTAACCACGGTCTGAGTGTTTGGTTGTGTTCCTTTCTATCTCCCTTCCTTCAGGGCAACGGTGAGCCTTGCACGGCTGTGCAAGGCGGAATTTCCACCTGGTGCGAAAGTGCCGATAGGTGAAATTCGGGCTCTGAGGCGGACGCCAATGATGACCCCCACCTAGCCCGAAAGCACTATTTTTCTAGAGGTCGGAGGGCGTTTCGGTCCACAGGTAGGAGGACGGCACTCAGCAATCTCTTTCCTCCTAGGTCGTCGTGTCCGGGTCCGACGGAAGAGTTGCCAGGTCCGTTGAAGGTTCCGGTACCTGAAGGTGAGAGAGAGCGGCGCCTGGTGAGTACAGAGTCTACACCTGCACGGCAGCAGGCACCACCACACGCACAGCAGCCGCACCTCTCACACATGCACACATCTATTCAATGCTGCTCTTAGCACAGCAGTGAGTATATAATTACCACCCATATGCCTCTCACACGTATACATTGTTTTTATAATGTATTCTGTAAAACAGTATTTTATATATGAAGCACACACACACAGACTGTTCCCCCCTGTCCCCCATACTCGGACTGCAGATTATACACGCAGAGACACTCTCACTGTTCCCTCCCCTGTACACACCAGTGACGTGCGGTGGGGTGAGGCAGAGCCTTTCTTGTCATACTAACATTTGGGCCAGAGGTTTGATTATATCAAGTATAATATATTTGAAATGTCTAATCATTTTTACAGCCAAAACTCAGGAGTAAAAAGTCTACAGCAGGGGCCTCACCTGTTTATCTTTTCCGCACATCTCTGATCAAAGCTCATAAAATTTCCAGGAATTTATACTGTTGTACCTGTGTATAATGTGCAGATGTATCATTTGGCTCATATATTGTGTGTAAACCTGGCTCTGGTGCTAGCCAGTGCTTCCCTCTGGGATCGGTATGAAGGCCCTCATTCCGAGTTGATCGGTCGCAAGGCGAATTTAGCAGAGTTACACACGCTAAGCCGCCGCCTACTGGGAGTGAATCTTAGCTTCTTAAAATTGCGACCGATGTATTCGCAATATTGCGATTACTAACTACTTAGCAGTTTCAGAGTAGCTCCAGACTTACTCTGCCTGTGCGATCATTTCAGTGCTTGTCGTTCCTGGTTGACGTCACAAACACACCCAGCGTTCGCCCAGGCACTCCCACCGTTTCTCCGGCCACTCCTGCGTTTTTTCCGGAAACGGTAGCGTTTTCAGCCACACGCCCCTGAAACGCCGTGTTTCCGCCCAGTAACACCCATTTCCTGTCAATCACATTACGTTCGCCGGAGCGAAGAAAAAGCCGTGAGTAAAAATACTTTCTTCATAGTAAAGTTACTTGGCGCAGTCGCAGTGCGAACTTTGCGCATGCGTACTAAGCGGATTTTCACTGCGATGCGATGAAAAATACCGAGCGAACAACTCGGAATGAGGGCCGAAATACCTCCAATCAAAATCCCGACGTTCAAAATCCCGACACCAATTGACCGATGGTCAAAATCCCGACAAGGTCAAAATCCCGACATGGACAAAATACCGACATTTAAAATACCGACAAGGTCAAAATCCCGACATGGACAAAATACCGACATTTAAAATACCGACAAGGTCAAAATACCGACATGTAAAATGCCGACAGGTCAAAATACCGACACACATTTTCTTGTTTTTTGTGTGTATGTCGACATAAGTCAACATGGACACCATATAAAGTGTACCGCGTCCCCTCGCATGGCTCGCTGCGCTCGCCATGCTTTGGGCACGGTGCCTCGCTACGCTCGGCACAATATTATATTCCCCCTCCAGGTCCACTGGGATGGTAAAGTATGAACAAGTCGGTTTCAATTAAAAAAATAATGAAAAACTCATGTCGGTATTTTGACCTGTCGGCATTTTACATTTCGGTATTTTGACCTTGTTGGTATTTTAAATATCGGTATTTTGTCCATGTCTGGATTTTGACCTTGTCGGGATTTTGACCATCGGTCAATTGGTGTCGGGATTTTGAACGTCGGGATTTTGATTGGAGGTAAACTGACTGCATCCCCTTCCTGAGCCATTTAGCTCATTGCATGATCCTGATAAACACTCTGTACATTACATGCGGAACCTGCCTCTCTACACTATACTACACCATAGGTGTGCGCAGGGGGGGTGCCTGGTGCGCACAGGCACCCCCTAATGTCTGGCACCCTGATCTCACATGCTTGATGCAGCAATTGCTGAGGAGGCTGATTACTGTCCCCTCTGCGCTGCACCCTGTCAGGACTGTATTACTGACCGGACGCCTGGGTTAATCAAGGGTGCCAATGCCACCGGCTTTCAAACTCCCGGCTCCACCTCCATGTACAAAAACAGCGTGATGTGATGTGATGACATCATGCTGCTTGCACGCCCACCCGCCACATGCCCACCTCTCTCCTATGCTATGACAACGCCAGCCACTGATGAGGAGCAGCATGCAGCCAGCGTACCTCTTAGGAAGACAATTTCAATACTGGCAGGCGGTCGGCAGCAGCATTGACACGTCACTCGTTTTTCCAGCAGCAGCAGTACTAGTCTGCGACTGTCAGTGAGTGACTGACTTGTAAGTAAGCTGCTGCAGCTTGCAGGGGAAAGAGAGGGGGAGCCAGACCAGGCTGAGGAGGAGCAGTGTAATTGGAGTGAGTGCCATCAGGGGTGTTTGTTTGGTGCACACCACAACATCTGACAATGTATCTGCTTTATTAGGATTGGTACAAGGGTGGATATTTTATATTGCGTTGACCGTCAATAGATGGTGCTAGACATGCCCAAAAGGTGGTGCTAGACACACCCCTCCGACGGTGCACCCCCTAATAAAATGTGCTGCGCACGCCTATGTACTACACACCACACTTTACCATGCACCTGTAGTAGTGGCAGTGGAATTAAATTAGGTGCTGTCCGGACTTAAGCCGAGGCATGCAGTTTGTGACATCCTGATATGCATATGCCTATAGGAACTGCCTGGCAACTGCTCAGCCATAGCAGTAGCTGCGAGGAGCGGGTATGGTCAAGTGTTGTTAGTGTTCAACTTCCCCGACGCCTGTAGCAAAAAGAAAGAGCTGGGCTGTGCCATGGATGAGCTGGGAGGATGGCCCCTCCTCCCCCTCCGGCCGGACCTTAGCAGCACCTGAGCTCAGCTTAGGAGCTCATTCTGCTGCCAGTACTGGTGGCTCACAGTGCGCCAGCAGGCAGCATATAAAGACTCAGTGTGACTCATTGTAATTTATCTGGACTCCAGCTGCAGGCCCCTTCACTGTGGCGGTGCCCCGGTGCATAGCACTAGCTGTTCTGCCGCAAGTTCAGACAAAAAAAATAAATAAATTCCCCAAGCGCACTACAGTGGACCAGCAAAATATGAATACACCCTACATAATAATATAAATGCATTAATCTCAGTTACATACATTTGCAAACCTATAGTAAGCTACAAGCCACGGCAAGGTGATGGGTCATTAAATTCAGCAACTACCATTCTATGTATCGCTGTTCTGAGAGGCATGTATGGGAGCAGAACCTGGAGGGTATGCTGGTCCTTGTAGTTTTGTAGTGCCATATTGGAGGATCCTACGGTGAATTGGCTCTCAATTTAGAAATACATACAGTAAACATATGACCCAAAATGGAGCAATTATATTGTAGTGTATTAATACTGGTGGCTTACTATGTGTGTGAGATCTCTGCATTACTGTTATTATGTAGGATGTAAAGCAAGAAAAATATACCCCTTCTTTGAGGAAAAAGCCCTGTTCTAATAGCATTGGAACTTGTCCCAACATCCCTGTGTTGTAGCTATTTTAGTAATAATGTTTTAAAAGTGATTTTATAATCCAGTCTCTGGTATCCTATGGCTCTGTATGATCAATCCATTCCTGCCATCCATGTCTGTTACTCACTCAGAGCGCATGCTATCAGCAGCAAAGCCCACACCTGCTTGTGGGGGTCCTTAGTAAATACCTACAACCACGGGCGCAGCTATGCCAATGGGGGCCCCATAGCATAGTTTCCATGGGCCCCCTGAATGACTGCTCAGAAGCATGCCCTCCCCACCCCCCGTTAACTACTAAAACATCCCCTTCATCCCCCCTGACTTCTTAAAGACCCCCAAGTGGATTATCCACAGCAGGTGGGCACTTACCACTGGGGCCCCGGCCGGATCCATATGATCTCTCTTCACAGTCGCTGGGAGGAGGCATGGCCGTGTTCCAGGATGCCCCTTCAGACTCAGGCACACCTCCTCCCATGATTAGTTAGTATTCAGGAGAGGCGAGGTGAGTTGGTGTGGCTGAAGATACAAGCAGCCATGACCGGGGTTCAACAATTAGGTGCAGAGGAAGTATTGGACTCTGGCCCTAGAGATGGCCTTGGCCCCATAGCAGCTGCATTCCCTGCACCTATTGTTGCTACGCCCTTGCCTACAACAGATTAGGTTCTGTGCCTCTGAAGTGTGTAGCATCAAGTCAGGCTAACTGTACCTGGTCTGCTATGCTATATCCTCATGGACTACTAATAATAGTGTAGATCAGTGCTGTTCTACTTGTAATAAATGGGGTGCTAAATTATTTTTGACAGAGACTTACAAAGATTGTTGCAACAAGATATGAAAAAAAAATTCTCTGTAGATTGCTACATGCTATATAAGTAAATAATAACAATACGCAAGGTAAAGTGTGGCAATAAATAAAGTATTATGAACATTAATTTCCAGACAATTCCACTCAATTTTGACCACATCACAGCTCACATAGGCCCTCATTCCGAGTCGTTCGCTCTGTATTTTTCATCGCATCGCAGTGAAATTCCGCTTAGTACGCATGCGCAATAATCGCACTGCGACTGCGCCAAGTAATTTTACAATGGAGATAGTATTTTTACTCACGGCTTTTTCATCGCTCCGGCGATCGTAATGTGATTGACAGGAAATGGGTGTTACTGGGCGGAAACAGGCCGTTTTATGGGCGTGCGGGAAAAAACGCTACCGTTTCCGGAAAAAACGCAGGAGTGGCCGGGGAAACGGGGGAGTGTCTGGGCGAACGCTGGGTGTGTTTGTGACGTCAAACCAGGAACGACAAGCACTGAACTGATCGCAGATGCCGAGTTAGTCTGAAGCTACTCTGAAACTGCTAAGTAGTTTGTAATCGCAATATTGCGAATACATCGGTCGCAATTTTAAGAAGCTAAGATACACTCCCAGTAGGCGTAGGCTTAGCGTGAGCAACTCTGCTAAATTCGCCTTGCGAGCGATCAACTCGGAATGAGGGCCATAATTCTTCACCAATTTTGGCTAAAGGCTGGCTGGCTAAACTAACCAACAAAGCAGCGGCACAAACACACAGTATGTTTATCTGTTTAAAATTTGTAACACATTTGTAATGCAAAGACCATCCCAATGCCCCCCAAAATACAGCCCATTATAAAAAGAAAAGTGTTGCAAGATGGAATTGTCATTAGTTCCTCCAACCCACTTTTATGCACAGTTTAACAAACCAAGCACTTCAGCAACAGGGACTGGCACTTTTGTGGCTGAAGTGCTTTGTTTGTTTGGGCCACTGCAAAACAATTTTTTTGAAGAACTACCTCTGATCACTAATGAGGATTTTGATGACGAGGGTGTTAATTACATCATAATCTTGTAAAATACATTTCATTGCAAATGACGTAACATGGAGGACGTCTCTACCTCTACTAATTTTGCCCTCAAAAATAGAGCAGATACCTTTACAAATACTGTCAGGATATGGGTACAAATAATCCCACACCCAAGCGATGGCTTTATTGGTCTTATGTTCAGGCATCACAAGCACTTTCTTTTTATCATGGGCAAGAACTGGAGTCACTAGTGGCTGACTTTCTCAAACAGCATCAACATAATCATCACCAGTGTCAGATAGTAGTAGTAGTAGTAGTAGTACACATATATTCACTTCCATACAAGCATCCTCAATTTCTATTATGTCCTCATCACCATCTTTACTTGTACTGCTCCCCACATGTGCAGGTGGTACAGAAATGGTGGAAGGAGGCAAAATAGGCTTCTCTACAAGGACAGTGTGAGAAATACCAGACTCACACATAGCTAATATGGACATGTAACACCCTGGGGTTGGCAGGTGTCTATGTGGTTAGAGATAGGTTTCACGGGTGTTCAGTGGCTTGGTGATGGACCCATTCCCTGTGATTTTTTCCCCCATATCTTGTTCGATGTGAGTGGTTCAGAGAGGTAGGCCGATTGATACATAAACAGAAAGGTCATTTCACAGCAATCTCCATAGAGAACACTCTTTATTTTTCTGCAATGAATTCTGAATGGAAAAAGATTAATTGGTTCACACAATCAAGATAATCAAGAAAATGACATTCAAGAAGATTAAATCACTTGGTGACCTTCAATAAGGACTAATTAAATCGACAGCTCACAATACACTGGATGACTTAATGTGGATTAGGCCTAACTCAAACAATGGCTGATAAAGGTTCTGATTTATAATCAATCTAATCACAGTAATGCAAGTATTAATTAGTGCATTATTCAAGAAGACAATGAAGAAGAATATTATCAAAAATAATAATAATTTGCAAAAACTGATTAAAGTTACTGAGGCTCAGAAAAATACTCTCTCTATTCTCTCTTAATATCCCTACCACACAGTCCTGATCTTCTCTGGCAATTAGAATAACATTGGAGCTCAGGTATCCTACAGTATCATGGTGTTGCATTGGGATCCGAAGGTTTAGCATGAACTAGTTGCACAAAGGCTAAGTACCTCCGTAAATAAATATCAGTCCAGAGATTAAATACCTGACTCTCTGTGTTCAGGGTAGACAGTGTCACTGTATTCCAATTATAGACAAGGCTTGTGTTGCAAATAGGTGATTAAGTTCCAACTTGGTGAAATGTTTCTGTAGCAATTCTCCAAAATAACATGTTTCTCTATGTTGACAGGAATGCCTTTCAAACAAGGGTCAGTCTATGGCAGTTATCTGTAATATGCCCCCAGGTACATTTCTCAATGTGGTCACTTGGCGGTGTATATGTGTGAGGAAAAATGGAGCTTAGCACTCACCCTCCTGTAGTTTCAGCAATAAGCACAGTCTCTGTTACTCAGACTTTCAATGGCTCCTCTTTGCTCACACCTGTCTTCATGCAGTGTCTATAACTGTCTCAAGATGGCAACACCGTCCATGCCTCTGCTTAGGACTGGTGGCATCTGGTACCTGGCTGCGGTATCCCATGCCCGCTCTCTCTGCTCTCTGGTTCCCTGCTCTGCTCTGCTCATCACACATGCATCTTTTCACTGCAATGGCTCCAGCTCCAACAATGTCACACATTTCTTCCTCCCACAAGGCTCCGCTTGCTTCTCAGGCCTCATCCAATTGGATCTCGCTACCTCCCAATAGGACACGTGACCAGGCTCTATTATAACTCTGCCATGCTAGCAGTCATGCTCCCTGGTTAGCAACCGAAGTGTGCAAAACTAAAGGGGTGCACACATTTTTCTTTGGGGTGCCACAGACACCCTTATACTCGCACAGGGATGTAAGACGATTCTAAACACAGTTTGTTCTACTGCCTTAGTGGTTTTAATTTTTTTACACATCTTCTAGACTGAGTGAGAAGGACATACACTGTCATGAGAGGCAGAAGAAGATGCCTCACTGACAATTGCAGAATCACCACTCATAATGGCCAAGGCCTGAGCCTTTCCTTGCCACTTCATGTGGTGAATGGCATGTTGGCAGTTTTATGTTTTTATGCACCAAGCTTTCCCGTTATTAGAGGTGTTTTTTTTCTTCACCACTGTAAAATATTTTTTCGTTTTTTATTTTAGATGCCCTAACTTAATCCCTCTATGCCCTTGGGCATCAACTTTAGTAGATGACATTGCAGGACTAGTACCTGTATCATCGTGACTGGTGGCACTTGCAGCAGCTGCAGTGCTAGTGTTCAGTTGCTGCTCATGATCTTCTTTGAACTGCTCATTATCTATATTGATAAATACACAGATGTAGTACAAACAATAGAACAATGTTTTTTTTTTTTCTAAAATGACCGCTCACACTGCGGGGTATCACAGCACTAATATGTATGTGAACAAATGCAGTGGGGTTCAAAACATAGAAGTATTGCAAATAATAGCACAATATATTTTTTTGACTACTTTTTTCGCAAATGAGAGCCCACACTGCGGGGTATCACAGCGCTTACATGTATGAGAACAAATGTAGTGGGGTACAGCACACACAACAATTTGTACAAAAAAACAAAAAAAATTTCTTTAATAAACTTTTTGTTAAAGCAACATATCCCAATACACACATCAAGTACATTGGTTCGCCATAGAATAGTACATATATAAAAGCAAGTCAATGTCTACATTTGTCAATAGCAGTACAAATGACAATGTATAAATTGGCGGCTGCAGCTCCAACCACACATTTGCAGGAGGGAGCCGGCCAGCAAATATAAAAATACATGAGTGTATGGATAGTGGACACAACACAAAGAAGACAGCCCAGCCCAGAAACCACTGACTGGAGTATATGGACAGTGGACACAGCACAATTGAGACAGTCCAGTCCAGCCCAGCCCAAAAGCCACTGACTGCAGTGTATGGATGCAGTACAATGAAGACAGACCAGACCAGCAGCCACTTACTGGAGTGTATGGACAGTGGACACAGCACAGTAGAGACAGCACAGCCCAGCAGCCATTGACTGGAGTGTATGGACACAGTACACTGGAGACAAAACACCTTAGCAGCCAGCACAGCAATGTGGTCAGTGAGAAATGGCACAGAGTCACCACTGTGTGGTCCTTATATGGAATCCAAAACCCGCGAGAATCCAATGCCAGGATTATGACATTTTGCCTCATTTTAGAATCTGAGCAAGGCGGGAAAATCCAAGCCACCGCTCAGATTCCCTTGGATCAGGAAAATTCGGGTGGGCTCGGATCTCTGAGATCTGAGCCCGCACATATCTAGTCAATATGGAACAGGAAAATCAGTAGCCCTATCTAAAACTGTATGAATAAAGCATATAGAAATGTAAAAGAGAGAGGGCAAGAAGGTAGTATAAAGGACAAAGGAATTGGTGTGGAGGCATGAGTAGTAAAAGAGAAGGGGGGTAAGGGTAGAACAAGTTGATATGAGATGTAATGTTCAATATATTATGGCCTAACAACTGTGAAACTATATAGTGTTTAGGGGAGGTTTGGTCTCAGATTGGTCGGTCCATGAAGTTCAGATTTTAATAAAATTATCTAAAGTGTCAGGTAAAACTGAGATGATTCTCTCCACTCTTTAAGTAGACCATATCATATTGATCGCGGAAGATAGGGTGGGAGGCGTGAACGATATCCATAGTGATGCAAGGCGACACTTAGCTAAACATAGTATGTGTTTAATAAGTTTCTGCAAGGGGGCGGGAACCGAGGGATAGTCTGAGATAACAGTGAGTAAAGGGGAGACTGGCATTTGTATTCCAGTTACGGATCTAATTAAATCATGCTCCTTTGACCAGAAAAGCTAGATTTTGGGACCAGACCACCAGTTATGCAACAGTGTTCCTCACTGCCCACACATACGTCAGCATTGCTATGTCATGGTAGGGTAAAGAAGCCAAGTAGGAACTAGGAACCAGCAAGAAAAAAGTTTTGAATAGTTCTCGTTTATTCAGACAGAAATAGAAGCTTTGACAATTTCCAGTCTAATTTTGGACCACTCCTCAGTCTTACCCACATCATGTTCCCAGTCCAGTTTGTGCGCCTCCTTCTATGGCTGGTTGTTAGCGAGGAGTATTTAATAAATAGTAGAAACTAGTCCTTTAATTAGGAGTGTCTACAAAGGGATTCCATTGGCGAGGTAGAGGTGGTAGGAGAAATATGTGAAAGAGAATGGTAAAAGTGTCATAGTAGTGGACATTGGCAGAATACCTTAATAAAGAAGGGAAAAGTAAGTCGGTAATATCTAAGGGCAATGGTATATTTTGTCAGGTCAAGTAAAGTGACCGATGTTCTGACTACGGGGAGAAAGCTCCAGAGAGGGGTCAGCAGAGAATGTGAGGAACAAATGTGGTAAAGTCTGGTACAGGAGTCCCAGATGTTGAGTATAAATTGGACAGTGGGCAGTAAGGATATGGTGGCAGGACGGGTTGGATGTGGGCATCAGAGGAGGCTAGATGATGAGTAAAGCATACGCCTCTATGGTCCATACTCTGCACTCTGGAAGTGCATATCAGTGTATATACAGAGCAAGGTGTACAGCATGAAAATATTTTATGAGATCTGGGGCCCCTATCCTACCAGATGTATGAAGTTTCTGCACATTTTAATTCTGAGTTTTTTACCCGCCCAGATAAAGTTGGAAAGTTGACCCTGTTATTGTGGAGATATGTATCGGAACTTGGAAGTGCCAATTGCAATCAAGGCAAAACAGCTATTTTTACTGCGACCACACAGCTGAACCAAGAAATAAGCAGATTATTCCAGGTGGAGAAATACGACCTAATGGAGGTTGGTGCATTGTTAGATGGGTGCATTTTATGAGATACCAGTTATGGAGTCGGGATAAGAACTCACAGGTAGCTTCAAGGTCAAATATTAGTTTGGTTTCTGCTTTCCTCTGCTCTTCTGATAAACTAATAAGTATCCTATGGAGGGTTGTTTTGTGGGCTTTCCAAAGGGTAGAGGGAGTGATGTTGTTCCCAGGCTGTGACATGGATTGCAATAGAGGCAGTTAAAATTGAGGGTGAGAATTTTCAGTTTTATGGTGGATGATGCAGATCAGAGCTAGGACATGATGAGGTGACACATACTGACTGGTGAGGGCAGGAGTAGGCAGGTTAAGTACAAAGGAAAGGATGGAGAATAGGTGTTCGACATTTCTTTTGGTGAGAAACATGGCAATAGCACATGAGGTAGCAGGTGTGAAGGGGCTACAACATGTACTCTCGACTTGATTCTGCAGGACTTTAGGTAGTTCAACTATGATCCCAAAAGATTAGAGTTTATAACTTTGCGTAGGCATTTTAATTGTGTGAGTTTTTCCTTTCTAGTGACTAAAAGCTTGAAAGGGAGCACCATTTGTGTTAGGGTCTCCTGCCCTGTGCTGCCACGTCGTCATGGCAACCGGGAGACAAGTGCTAGCGGAGTAACCTGAGCGCAGCTGATACTCCGGTTCGGGTCTTTTGCTGTGCAGTGGTTATAGGCTCTGTGCATGGCAGGGGATCCGGTGCTGGTTTTTGTGCTCACAGTCTGTGAGGTCTGAGTGGGGCGTGGACAGCACCTGCTTTATAAGGCCTCTTTTCAGGGTAAGCAGATGCTGCTGAATCTTTGTTGGTTAGTCAGTTTCTGAAAGTTAGCCAGTACTGTGTAGCTTTGTATTTGTTTGTTGCTTACTGCAAATAGGCCTGGGGATTTGGTATTACACTCTGCCAATCCAGACCTAGCAGTAAGACTGGAGTCAGTCGTTTAGCTTGCTGGGGTTCTGTTACTACTCTGTGAACTTAGCAAGTTTGCGGCTGTATTCTAAGACTTGCCTGTCTAATCCTGTCTCACTGTGCTAGGTGTCAGGGGTCAGTTTAGTGGCAGTAAACCGAACCTGTGCACTGCAAGTGAGAATTAGGATTGTGGAGAATCTCCTTGTGTCTATCATTCCATCTCTGACCAAGGAGTTTACTGCCACACCCGTTGGTAACCCTTTAGGGTTTTGCTGTTGCCCTTAGCAACAGCATTTCGGGTTTTCTATGTATTAAAACACAACATCTTGCTTTTCACATCTGAGCAGTTCTAATACAAGGGAGATACCCAGTTCCTTAGCCTCTGGGCTTCTCTGTTCACGTTGTGTGTATTTTGTTACCCTACCACCTTCTGTGTACATTATGTCATATTCCCTAGTCTGTCTGTGAGTCCATTTGTTTTGCATAACAGTTCAAACACCAGTACATTCCTGCAGGCACTGGAGTGCATAACAGTCCTGACACCAGTACTTTCCTGCAGGCACTGGTGTGCATAACATTTGTACCTGATAGAGTGATTCCACAGAGCTTTAGTAACACTGATGAGGTCACATAATTTCTTAAGCATGGTATGAGCAAAGTCCTGGAACAACTGCAGTTGTGACCCAGAAAAATAATCCACCAGAATGCCTCTAATTGAAGCCATGACCCTGTCTTTGGCTTTGAAGTCATGGAAGTGAAGAATGACGTCATGTGGTGGTTGATTATGCAGCAGTTTAGAATGAAGAGCCCTGTGTGCATGACCAACATGAAGGGGATCTGTTGAAATATCCAGGACCGATTACAGAAACATTCTTTCCAAGTAAACATGGAGGACGTTGGTTGTCACCGACTCAGGAATATTGCTGATGCAAATAATATTCCGTTTGTTACGGTTTTCTAATTTCTCTAAATCATCATTGTAAGCCTCAAATTCTGCTTTAAAAGTCTTGCTCCATGGCCTTTTGGTACTAGCATACCTCCTCCATTTTATGTTCCAGGGTGATTCAGATCGGAAATCCAGTAAGACAAGCTGCATGGGGATAATGTCATGTAGATATTGAGAGCAGTATCATAAGGAGAAGCATCATCTGTATCCAATGCGTTTATCAGTCGTAGGCGAGTACAGAGTTAGGGATGGATCCAGTTTTTTCCCCTGGCGTGGAGGATGCTAGGTTTAAGAGTTGCAGAGGATTTGCAATTTCTCTGCGTTATGATGGGTGGAAAGAACTGTTGAAAAGAGAATAATGCTGATTACAAGGGGTGATCATCAATCAAATAGAGAAAGCTAAAGGCCAAAACAGTACGTCACAGAATACAGGCATGAGTTAGCACCTACACTCAAATGGGAAGTAGCACAGTCCCTCATACACACATTGCAGGTAATTCAGACCTGATCGCTAGGGTGCGTTTTTTGCAACCCTGCGATCAGATAGTTGCTGCCTAGGGTAAAGCCTGTGCAAGTGTGCGATCGCTTCTTTAGTAGAGCTGCACAAACATCAGTTGGGGAGGACCCACCAACATGCCCCAGCTGCAAGCCGCCTCAGCTCCACTGTATGGAGCATGGGAGTGGGGAGGACCCGCCAACATGCCCCAGACACAATTTGCCTCAGCTCCACTGTACAAAGCTTCAGAGCGGGGAGGACCCGCCAACATGCCCCAGCCGCAAGCCCCCTCAGCTCCACTGTACGGAGCATCGGAGCGGAGAGGACCCACCAGGCACTAGCATTTCCCCGCTACAGGCTGCCTCAGCTCCACCGTATGGAGCGAGGAGGACCCGCAAGCATGCCCCAGCCACAGGCGCCGCTCAGCGCCATTGCCCAGCCGCAGCCTGCCCCAGCACAGCAGCACCAGCCAGTGTCACAGAGGACTGAGTAGCGGCTCCAGTCCCCCTCCCTCCTTCTCCCCTGCCCGGGATCTGCCAGCACCGAGGAGCCTGACTGCCTGAGCTGGTGGGGAGAGATGGTGAGTGTCTGTCTCTCTCTCTCTCTCTATCGATGCTGTCTGCCATAATGTGTAAAAAGGGGGACGCTGTCTGCCGTAATGTGTAAAAAGGGGACGCTGTCTGCCGTAATATGTAAGAAGAGGATGCTGTCTGCTGCAATCTGTATAAAGGGGGACGCCATCTGCCGTAATGTGTAAAAAGGGGTTGCTGTCTGCCGTAATGTGTAAAAAGGGGGACACCGTCTGCCGTAATGTGTAAAAAGGGTTGCTGTCTGCCGTAATGTGTAAAAAGGTACACTGTCTGCTGTAATGTGTGAAAAGGGGGTGCTGTATGCTGTAATATGTAAGAAGGGGACGCTGTCTGCCGTAATGTGTAAAAAGGGGGACGCCGTCTGCCGTAATGTGTAAAAAGTGGAATGCTATCTGCCGTAAAGTGTAAAAAAGGGGATGCCGTCTGCCGTAATGTGTAAAAAGGGGACACTGTCTGCTGTAATATGTAAGAAGGGGATGCTGTCTGCCGTAATATGTAAGAAGGGGACAATGTCTGCCGTAATGTGTAAAAAGGGGACGCTGTCTGCTGTAATGTTTAAAAAGGGGATGCTGTCTGCCATAATGTGTAAAAAGGGGGACACTGTCTGCTGTAATGTGTAAAAAGGGGATGCTGTCTGCTGTAATGTGTAAAAAGGGGGATGCTGGCTGCCTTAATGTGTAAAAGGGGCTCTACCTGGTGTAGTGGCGCTACTGTGTGGCGTAATTTGAATAATGGAGACTACTGTGCACCGTAGTATGAATTGGTATTATTGTGTGGCCACACCCCTTCCCCATGAAGCCACACCCCCAATTTGTTTTTTGCGCGTGCCATAGGCGCGCACTGCCCATGTTTTGCATAAGGGGGGGGGGGCAATGCCGTTTCTTGCACACAGCACTAAAATGCCTAGTTACGGCACTAAAGTGGGGTATCTGTTTGCGGGAGGAGGTGAAATTGAGGCTGAAGCTTTAGGGAGGCGGTTAGGCCCAAGTACAAAAGCCTGTCAACGGGAGCCGGGAGTGAGGACGGCTGGTGTCACAGAGCCAGGGAAATATGGAGGGTCTGAACTGCTGCAGGGACAGAGGACAGGAGGGAGGAATCTAGGTATGAAAGGATCTTTTTAGCAGTTTATGAGTGGTTTCCGGCAGGTTTTGGTTATTTTTCCATTAGTTTTACAGCAACATTTAATCTCAGGTTCCATTGGAAACAAATTACCTTTACTCTTTAACATTTTTATATGACAGTCAAACCGATGCTTATACAGTATACTGCATTTTGAACCACAAAACCAACTGCAGTGTTTATCTATTTTGGACTGAGTGTAAAACTGCCATTAGTTTACTTTGTGGTGTCTCTAAGCAGTCACTTGGCCTTTATGGTAGCACTACCTATGAACATATAAGTATATAAATAATCTGTGATAGCCTTTGATATCTAATTTACTGTTTCTGTTTTCTAATTTAGTCATGGTAACAGATGTCATAAGCCAAATATGGCATCCATGCATGAAGGTCACATATGTTCCAGTAAGAGAATTTGAATGACCTCCTAATGCTTTAAAATAAAAAAATAAACCTATTTGGCTTCAGAAAGCAAACTTTTTATTAATTGATAATAGAATGAAGTGGATAAAAATACTGTACATCTTAAATTTATGGGCCAATTTATCATCGGGGGGAGGATACTTAGGGACCGATTCAGACCTGATCGCTGTTGTGCGAATTCGCACAGCGGATGATTATCGAATGACTGCAAAAGCGCATGCGATGCACTGCAATGCGTACACGCATCGCCAAACAGCAACAGAATGGTTTGAAAATTTTGATTGCACGGTGTATGCAAAGTGATTGACAGGAAACAGATGTTTGTGGGTGGTAACTGGGCATTTTCTTGGAGTGTCAGGAAAAACGCAGGCGTTCCCAAGTGTTTTCTGGGAGGGTGTGTGACGTCAGCTCCAGCCCCAGTCAGGCTGTTTGTATTGCACTGTAGGAGTAAGTCCTGGGCTACGCACAGACTGCACAGACTGAAAAAATCATTTGATTGTGGTGAGTTGCGAACAGATTTGCAGCTGTCCGCTGCCTGACGGAATTTTCGAACAGCGTACACATGCATTCACACCAGTGCCGTTTCTAGCGGCGGGCGAGCCGTGCAACCGCACGGGGCGTCCACCGCGGCACTTTGCAGGTCCTTTTCCCCCTCCTCCCCCTTCCTGAGTACTCCTGTTCGGGGAGTGGAGTTTTGCGGAATGACGCGGTTGCGTCGTGACGTCACAACGCAATTGCGTCATTCCACGAAACTCCGCTCCCCAAACAGGAGTACCGATGACAAGAGGAGGGGGAGCCAACTGGAAGGAGGAGGCAGCCGGCGCGGGCCAAAGAGCGGGAAGAGCCTCTTCATACTGTATGTAAGTATTCTCTCTCTCTCTCTCTCTCCCCCCCCCTCCCTCTCCCTTCCTCTCCCCCCACTTGACACTTGCCTGCCGTACTGTGTAAAATGGGGACACTTGCCTGCAATACTGTGTAAAATGGGGACACTTTCCTGCAATACTGTGTAAAATAGGGACTCTCGCCTGCAATACTGTGTAAAATGGGGACTCTTGCCTGCAATACTGTGTAAAATGGGGACTCTTGCCTGCAATACTGTGTAAAATGGGGACACATGCCTGCCGTACTGTGCAAAATGGGGACACGTGCCTGCCGTACTGTGTAAAATGGGGACTGCTGCCTGCCGTACTGTGTAAAATGGGGATTCTTGCCTGCGTAATGTGTAAAATGGGGACACTTGCCTGCAATACTGTGTAAAATGGGGACTATTGCCTGCGGTACTGTGTAAAATGGGGACTCTTGCCTGCCGTACTGTGTAAAATTGGGACACGTGCCTGCCGCAATGTGTAAAATGGGGACACGTGCCTGCCGTACTGTGTAAAATGGGGACTATTGCCTGCCGTACTGTGTAAAATGGGGACACTTGCCAGCGTAATGTGTAAAATGGGGACACTTGCCTGCAATACTGTGTAAAATGGGGACTATTGCCTGCGGTACTGTGTAAAATGGGGACTCTTGCCTGCCGTACTGTGTAAAATTGGGACACGTGCCTGCCGCAATGTGTAAAATGGGCACACGTGCCTGCCGTACTGTGTAAAATTGGGACTCTTGCCTGCAATACTGTGTAAAATGGGGACACTTGCTTGCAATACTGTGTAAAATGGGGACACTTGCCTGCAATACTGTGTAAAATGGGGACTCTTGCCTGCAATACTGTGTAAAATAAGGACACTTGCCTGCAATACTGTGTAAAATGGGGACTCTTGCCTGCAATACTGTGTAAAATGGGGACACGTGCCTGCCGTACTGTGTAAAATGGGGACACGTGCCTACCGTAAAGTGTAAAATGTGGACTATTGCCTGCCGTACTATGTAAAATGGGGACTCTTGCCTGCTGTACTGTGTAAAATGGGGACTCTTGCCTGCGTAATGTGTAAAATGGGGACACTTGCCTGCAATACTGTGTAAAATGGGGACTATTGCCTGCCGTACTGTGTAAAATGGGGACACGTGCCTGCCGCAATGTGTAAAATGGGGACTCGTGCCTGCATACTGTGTAAAATGGGGACTCTTGCCTGCCATACTGTGTAAAATGGGGACACTTGCCTGCCGTACTGTGTAAAATGGGGACACTTGCCTTCCGTACTGTGTAAAATGGGGACACGTGCCTGCCGTACTGTGTAAAATGGGGACACTTGCCTGCAATACTGTGTAAAATGGGGACACTTGCCTGCCATGCTGTGTAAAATGGGGACACTTGCCCGCAATACTGTGTAAAATGGGGACACTTGCCTGCAATACTTTGTAAAATGGGGACTCTTGCCTGCAATACTGTGTAAAATGGGGACATGTGCCTGCAATACTGTGTAAAATGGGGACACGTGCCTGCCGTACTGTGTAAAATGGGGACACGTGCCTGCCGTACTGTGTAAAATGGGGACTCTTGCCTGCGTACTGTGTAAAATGGGGACTCTTGCCTGCATAATGTGTAAAATGGGGACACTTGCCTGCAATACTGTGTAAAATGGGGACTCTTGCCTGCCGTACTGTGTAAAATGGGGACTTTTGCATGCCGTACTGTGTAAAATGGGGACACGTGCCTGCCATACTGTGATAAATGGGGACTCTTGCCTGCAATACTGTGTAAAATGGGGACATGCGCCTGCTGCAATGTGTAAAATGGGGACACGTTCTTGCCGCAATGTGTAAAATGGGGACTCTTGCCTGCCGCACTGCAGAGCCGGCCCTAACCAATATGATGCCCTAGGCAAGATTTTGGTTGGTGCCCCCTAGCACCACCGCTGGTTCCACCACTGACCTTGCACCTCTTTCCCAGCACCATAACCCCTCACCCATAGCAGTCCTTATTTTGGTGTTTGTACCCCTTATATTTTAAAAAGGAACAGTTCGCAGATTTGGCGCACAGCCCAAAAAGGGGTGTGTTTTTGATGGCAAGGGGTAAGGCCACACAATAGTAACCCCAATTCCAATTACGCCACACAGTACTGCAACTTTATTCACATTTGATCATGCGATAGTGTCCATAATTCATATTACATCCCACAGTAGTACCACTTTACCTTAAATGTTACTCCTCACAGTAGAGCCCCTTATTCACATTACATCACACTGAATTGCTCCTTATTCACATTATACCACACTCTGTTGCTCTTTATTCACATTAGACGACACAGTGGTGCCCTTTCTATATGCAACGCCACATAGTAGAGCACCCTATACACATAGTGCCACACATTAGTAATGCATTTATA
Organism: Pseudophryne corroboree; assembly: GCF_028390025.1. Lineage (NCBI taxonomy): Eukaryota > Metazoa > Chordata > Amphibia > Anura > Myobatrachidae > Pseudophryne > Pseudophryne corroboree. The sequence continues at coordinate 220,427,118 of NC_086446.1, forward strand.
CACATAATTTCACACAGTAATGCCCCTTACACATATGAGACACATTATTAATGTCCTTATAAACATAATGCGCCTTATACATTATGACAAACTTTATTAATGCCCTTTTACACATAATGTCCCTTACACATATGCCGCACATTATTAATGCCCTTATATACATAATGACACACATAGCGCCCCCTACACATTTGCTGCACATTTTTAGTGCCCATATACACATGACACACATACAGTAGTACCCTGTTACACATTGCCGTGCATTATTAATGCCCTTATACACATAATGACACACATAGTAGCCCTTACACATATGTTGCACATTATTAATGCATTTTTACATGACACACATTATGCTCCTTACACATATTCCAAACACTACTTAACAACCAACCCACTCACATGCACACAGCACTCACACTGCCACTAACACTGTGACCTCTGCCTCTGCTTGGATACAGATGTGTCCTCATAAATCTTGCCTCAATGCTAACGTCGGGCACCTTTTTTTTTATGAAAATGCATCTTATCTGCATTGCTATGTGGCTAGGATGCACAAACAGCTTCTGCTGATTAAAATGATATGCAGCATGCCTATATACTGTGTGAGACTGTGGCTGTATCTGCATATGAAATGCTACACACAGAATATAGGCGTGCCGCATATCATTTTAATCAGCAGAAGCTGCTGATGCCCCTAGGCATATCAAATGCCCTAGGCAATTGCCTAGTTTGCCTATGGTCGGCTCTGCCTCACTGTGTAAAATGGAGACTTTTTTTTTTCCTGTGGTGGCCGTGATGATGAGATCAGATGAGGCCACGCCCATTTTAATGAGGCCACACACCCTTTCCGGGAGCGCGCTTGCTTTTTCTTTTTCTATCTATGGGGGGGGGGGGGGGGCGCATATATATATATTTTTTTATGTCAATGGGTGGGGGTGGGGGCGCATTTTGAAATCTTGCACTGGGAGCCAAATTGGCTAGAAACAGCCCTGATTCACACAGTTGCACGGGGCAGGTTTTCACTCTCCCTGGGCGGCGACTATCTGATCGCAGACTTCTGCAAATTTACGGCGCAGCGAACAAGTCTGAATTGGGCCCTTAATCAGTATTGGTTAAAAAAAAGCAGTACTCTGGTAGCAGTGATACTTACCATGCCGGGACTTCCCAGTGCGCATGCGTTACCTGAGGTAGAGACATGGCCACACCCTCTACAAAAGATGTAAAAAAAAATACTATATGCTGAACTGGCGGGTGCAAGAGACTGCTCAGCCAGGGGCACATCTGATGAGTGGGGGGGAGGTGTCAGAGGTGAGAAGTCCTATCACGAGGGCAAAGACTGCTGCAGCTTCCCTAGACACACCACAGCCCAGCACACAGCAGTGTGATTTCCATTTCAGAAGTGTACTGGATGGGGAAAAGGGGGTAACCCCTCCAACAAGCCCAAGTCAATATACGCTCCCCTCCTCACAGCACTCCTGTATATACTTGAGTAATATAACCATGTTTACCATTTAAAAAATAAATAAATAAAATGGTAAAGGATGCAGCCATGCCACACACAACATTTATCATAACTAAAATAAGAACAGATCCTTTTGGCTCATTTTTTTTTTACTACGGATGTGGAGCTTCCCATACAGGCTGGTCTGGAGGATGGAGGCATGAATTCAAATGGAAACTTCGATTAAGTGTGTTTAGATATAAAACATTACTATAAATTATTTATTTTTATGTGACTATAAATAGATGCTAGTATAGAAATCCGCACTGCTTACGTAAAGTCGTAGGGACAGCTTGTTCTACCCACTAGTCTCTGCATGACATGTGGCAGTAATAGGGAATTATAGTCCCCTCGTGGGGAAGCCTGTTATACAGTTGCTGGGCTATGGTGAGAAAGCGAGTCTTGGCATGTTCACCGTTTTTTATTTTGTTCCAAAACTACAGGATTATATAGGTAATCTGTTAGTTAGGAAGGGTAGAAACTCTGTAAATGACCTGAAAAACATTCCAGCTAACATCAGAACCTAATTTCCAAATGGGCGGGATGTACTAACCTTGCGGTGTACATCCCGCCACACATCGCCGATCATCACACCTATAGCACTAACATATGCGATTGGTATTGCGAAGGACAGCTTGTCTGATATGAGCTGTCCTTTGCAATGAGCTTCCTTCACTTCACTTCCGGGCTTATGACCCAGGAGTCCACCTGTGTATGCACAGAGACGCGGCGGCCGCAGGGCATGCTGGAACCCTCTAACAGCATCCAATGCGGAGAGAAGCCCATAGGCTTCTATATGGTTAGAGCATCAATGGGTTAGCTCATACAGGAAAAGCGCATTAGTGCATCCTGCCCAAAGAAATGGAACTCAAAAACTTATGATATATGGAGTGAGGTCATCAAAATACACTAAACATTATGGGCCATAAGAACTGAATTCTTGTGTGTCCTGACTAAAATAACAGAATAGAAAATGACATTGACAATCCAATATGTAGGGAAAAGTCTTTTAATGGTTTAACACCTGAACCTTTATGTAAATGGCTCTACAAAGCAATTCCCTGGTGTACATCTGTACGTCTCAATGTGTAAGGACTGAGAAGCCCACTGGCGGCGTCCGTAGATGCTGAAATACTAATTGCTGCATCTTTAGATGTGCCATCGGTAGCACCATCAAAACTTGCACCAACCCTGTGGCAGGCGCAGACTTTCCATCTGAGTTTGGCCTCACTTCAGCGTCATTCCAATAAAACATGGGCAATCTCCATGTGTCTGAGGAGCCACCTCCCAGTCACCGCCCAGAAAAACCCAATACATTCTCAATGTGTTTCTTTCCATGTGCCACTGAAATCGCAACTGCAGCTGCAACTAAATGCAAACACAATCGGGATGCAAGCATGGTGTGACTTAAATGCATGCACAGTAAATAAATAGACCAACTCCTTGAACATCAGCATTGCATCGGACTCAGGATCAGGCCAAAATATACTTTTTCTGTCTATCAGCAGGGCCAGATTGAGGTTTGTGGGGGCTCCCACCAAAAAGATTGACCTCCTGTATTTGCCCCTATCTCCCCTGCCATTGCCACGCCATATAGTAGTCCCCCTGTCTGGGTGATTGTGATTTCCTTAAGCTTAGCTTGTACTGTGCTCCTCTGTCTCTGGAATGGTAAACTCTGCAAGCCTCCTTCAATTCCTACACTGACTGGCACTGGCAATATAGCAATGCAATTACATCGTGTCTGCGATGCTGCCGGGGGCTAGCCGTAGAGCTGGGGGACCGGGAGAGCTGCTATTAAGGGCTGACGGCTGCTGTTCCATGACCCAGGAGTGGTGTCAGTCAGGGGACTTGGGGAGCAGCTATTGAAGCGCCTATAGGCTATGGGAGTGGTTGCAACTGTGTGGAGGCCCCCAAAGTGTGGGGCCCCTAGGCAACTGCCTCTGTTGCCCCCCATTAAAATCTGCCCCTGTCTATTGGAAATCCATATAGATGACTGTAAAGTAACATTTTCATTATTGGTGATTTGGGACATAAGCATTGGAAATATCACAAAAATTAACCAGTTTGATGATTTCATTTTTTTTATTGTGTTTCTACAGCATCCAAAAGTGACAGTTCTAAGCAACATACCTTGTACAAGGCCACCAATGTCAACTGTGGCCAATATTTCTCAATAATCCAAAACAACTTGAAAAATGATCGCACCTACAAATCATAATAAAATATTATTTTGACTAAATACCTTAGGGGTCTATTTACTAAGCCTTGGATGGAGATAAAGTGGACAAAGATAAAGTCCCAACCAATCAGCTCCTATCATTTTTCAAACACAGCCTGTGACATAGCAGTTAGGAGCTGATTGGCTGGTACTTTATCTCCGGCCACTTTATCTCCATGCAAGGCTTAGTAAATAGACCCCATAATTACCAGCTGTACATTTGAATTTGATAAACAGACAGAGATGGAATTTTTCATAGGAACTACCTCTATGTCTGTCTGTTTTTACCCAGTTTTGTTCTATTACTGTTGTTCTAATTGTAAAGCGCAACGGAATACGCTGCGCTATATAAGAAACTGTTAATAAATAAATAAATAAATAGGAACACTAAATTACTTTAGTTTACTAAAGTATGTCAGTGTAGTGCAGGTTTGTTGCTAATGTATTTTTAAAGCAACACAACAGTGTAGTTATAAATGAAAACACAATTGTCATAAAAGCAAACTATGTGCAGCTTGATGGAAAATGTGAATGGGCGTGGGTTATATGACATATCCTCAGACATCTGGTGATATTGTACTACCTGTGAGATGACATATGTGAGGGAGGAATATGTAATTGCAGGTTTAACTGAGTGGACAGTATTTAAAGTGTTGTAATATTTAATATATACTTGCTTATAGATATACTTGAGATGTAACTATTTAGAGTTATGAAGAGTGAATCATTTTTGAACAATAAATTTAAGGCTACACAGATTGCAGATAAATAAAAGCATGCTTTATGTGTTGATAGTTTATTGCAACACCCTGCAGAGTATCTACAGGATGAATAACAACCATTTATTATTTTATGAATAATACATAAAGATGTGTTTTGTATAACAGTTGGGTGACCTGTTTAATTGACATCACATAGAACATGGAGATTTCATAGCTATACTTCCCATTTATTCTTATACAGGTTGAGTATCCCTTATCCAAAGCGCTTGGGACCAGAGGTGTTTTGGATATCGGATTTTTCCGTATTTTGGAATAATTGCATACCATAATGAGATATCATGGCGATGGGACCCAAGTCTAAGCACAGAATGCATTTATGTTTCATATACACCTTATACACACAGCCTGAAGGTTATTTTAGCCAATATTTTTAATAACTTTGTGCATTAAACAAAGTGTGTGTACATTCACACAATTCATTTATGTTTCATATACACCTTATACACCCAGCCTGAAGGTCATTTAATACAATATTTTTAATAACTTTGTGTATTAAACAAAGTTTGAGTACATTGAGCCACAGAAAACAAAGATTTCACTATCTCACTCAAAAAAGTCCGTATTTCGGAATATTCCGTATTTCAGAATATTTGGATATGGGATACTCAACCTGTATAGCATTGCACAGTAATTTAATTCCAAGTGAACTGCAATATGTAATATGGGGGATTTAGGGGTCTATATACTAAGCCTTGGATGGAGATAAAGAACCAGCCAATCAGCTCCTAACTGCCATGTTACAGGCTGTGTTTAAAAAATGACAGGAGCTGGTTGGCTGGTACTTTATCTCCGTACACATTGGACTGTTTTTGATTATTTTAAAAAAAAACTTTTTGGAACTCCAAACATGCATTATGTGCATAAGCAGAGACATTTTGTAGTGGAAAACATATACAGAATAGATCTTTTCTGCTAGAAAATATAAACGCATCCCACAGTATTTACCTTGCACAGAAACAATATAACCCACCCAAATCTAAATCACCTACAGTGCAACATGGTTTTGCCCAGCTCCTTGCTTTTTTGCTTTACATATAAACATGAATCAAGGATAAGCATCCAAGTACAGAAATTATACGTGTAACCAGCCCACTCCACAGAGGTCTTTGTTCTTGGTGCTCACAGTTACTGGAATTCATATATAGATATAATAAATCATTCATCATTTCCAGCACTTTCTAAGTGGAACCACATATACACACACATACTATCTCAAGTGGACAGTACCCAGCTGAAAATACTGAGAGCAAAACCATTAAAGAAACTGAAATGTTTTGATCTAAAAAAACGGAAATGTACAGTTATAATTAGTGATGTGCACCGGACATTTTTCGGGTTTTGTGTTTTGGATTCGGTTCCGCGGCCGTGTTTTGGATTCGGACGCGTTTTGGCAAAACCTCACCGAAATTTTTTTGTCGGATTCGGGTGTGTTTTGGATTCGGGTGTTTTTTTTCAAAAAACCCTAAAAAACAGCTTAAATCATAGAATTTGGGGGTCATTTTGATCCCATAGTATTATTAACCTCAATAACCATAATTTACACTCATTTCCAGTCTATTCTGAACACCTCACACCTTACAATATTATTTTTAGTCCTAAAATTTGCACCGAGGTCGCTGGATGGCTAAGCTAAGCGACACAAGTGGCCGACACAAACACCTGGCCCATCTAGGAGTGGCACTGCAGTGTCAGGCAGGATGGCACTACAAAAAAATTGTCCCCAAACAGCACATGATGCAAAGAAAAAAAGAGGCGCACCAAGGTCGCTGTGTGACTAAGCTAAGCGACACAAGTGGCCGACACAAACACCTGGCCCATCTAGGAGTGGCACTGCAGTGTCAGGCAGGATGGCACTTCAAAAAAATTGTCCCCAAACAGCACATGATGCAGAGAAAAAAAGAGGCGCACCAAGGTCGCTGTGTGACTAAGCTAAGCGACACAAGTGGCCGACACAAACACCTGGCCCATCTAGGAGTGGCACTGCAGTGTCAGGCAGGATGGCACTTCAAAAAAATTGTCCCCAAAGAGCACATGATGCAAAGAAAAAAAGAGGCACACCAAGGTCGCTGTATATATACTGGTGGTCACTGTCAGCA